>NW_008237619.1:5862950-5900078 GCF_000691975.1 Corvus brachyrhynchos
TGCTGAACCACAGTGGAATTCCTGGGCAAATGAATGTGCAAAGCTTCTTCTGAAAATGAAATGCAGTGCATGAAGAGTTACTCAAGAATTTCAGGGACCAGAAAGTGCACAGGCCCAGATGCCTGCCATATCTGCATGGCCTGCTAGAAAGAACCCAGTTTAGGATTTTCTTGGCACTTATGCATTTAAGATTTCAATCAACAGCCTTTGTCCTTCTTCTGTGTATGTGTGGTGCAGACAGAAGGCAAGAGTGCTTAATTTGAGCCTTGCTTTCAGATAGTCCTGAGAAGTTTCCTGTCTCTCATCAAAACAAAAAGCTTCTTTAAGGCTCTCTGTCAGCTGGTGCACTGCTCTAGCAAGTTTTCTAGGAGAAAAACAAGACAACCACAAAACCAGAACCACAAAAGCAACCATTTGACACATGTTTAAATACAATCACAAGCTGGCTGAAACTAGATGGAGTCCTAGAAAAGAGATAAAGGGACAAAGTCTGCTTTGAAATGGACCGCAGAACATCAGCACAAGCTTCTGCACAAAAGGTAAACCAGAAGGACAGGATGTACCGGGGATTCGCTGTCATCCCCACAAAAGCAGCTCAAACCAGCGTGCTGTGGCACTTGCAAGGCAAATCAGGTGTCTTATTGCATGCTGAGTAAAACCAGGGCAAAGATCCCAAGAGGTTTGGTAAGCTGTCCAATTCACAAAACAGGCAGTCTAAACTACAAATTGTGTCTTCCCACAATGTCCAGCTCCTCTGGCACCATGCCTTCCAAAAGCCAGAGAAATGCTCTGAAAATCCACTGAGAATTCATCATTGGTGCATCTGCACGTTGCAAAGGCAACGTTGTAAACTCTTAAGAAGCCTTGTGGTCCATGCTGGAGCATACATCATCATAACCTTGGATGCAGTAACATTCTTTTGGACAAGCTTAAACCCAGAGTTCAGGCCTACGTGCTAGTCACTGGATTTACATTTGCAGTAATACACAAGGAAAACTACCTCTAACTTTGTAATCAGCAAGCTTCCTCACTCTCAGAGCAAGACTCAGCCTGTGGAACTACCCTACTATGTCTTGTTAACTCTTTTAGCTCAGTCTCCAAGTGGGAAGGGGGAATAAATAAATAAGTAAAATAAAATATCAAATGCAGATTTTTTATTAAATGACACACAGCTACTGCAGCAGACTTCAATGCTATTAGATGTACCAGAATACACTCAGAGAAAAAAGGGGTATGTGCTGAGACTATATTATCTATTTCTTGTCATTTTCCCCACCCCACTATCTTTTTTAATTTCTGATTTTTTGCTCCTTTAATTTTCTCAGCTTCTCCCACTTCTTAGCTGAATTTCTTATAGTATGAATATAATCTTTCATTTTCTCCTGTCATAAAGTGGTATTTGAATGAGCGTTGTACACTGAATGGCAGCTGATTTTCTCACGTTCTATTTCAGGTGTCTCAACTTTAAACAATATTTTGTGTCCCCTTATATCCAGTTGCCTTTCCTTGATCATATTGCTATGCCCTAAATTCAAAATCATGAGCTAGTAATTGAAAAGGACTAAAATGTATCTGCCTTGTGTCTATGTATCTATTGACCTGGAAGAGATAATAAGAGAAGCTGTCTGAAACTGGAGGCATCTTCATCTTGCATACAAAGACATTTAACAAGATCCTGTGACCTGACAATGAGCTTAGAAGAACTGGACAACAAATGAGAAGTACTCAGGCATTTAAGCACACAGTGGTTCTGGAGGGGTTGCTCATATTCCGGACTCACTTCCACTTGGAGTTCTCAAACCCAAATACTCTTCCCCCCAGCTTTCTAAAATGGGACATCTTAGCTTAACTTCCAAGAGAGAAATGTGATGTCCACTCTTGAAGGCATCTGACAGCAATACCTTTTGGCATGAGTGTGTATGTGGACTTCATCCTTGTCCTCATCTGCACCCCCGATGGAACTTACCACACAAAACTAACATACTGCTTCAGCCATCACCTCATCCTCTTTTGGCAATCCTGCTTTACATTCTATACATGACTACCATGATATAGATGAGTCTCAGGGTACAGAAACACTTACGTGAGACTGGGTTTACTTAGCATAAAGATCAGGATATCTGTGTAATACACATAAAAAAGCATAACTTTGTACACACAGAGCTATCCCAGGCAGCACTGTCCTGTTCTCTGAAACAAAGGTGGAAACCAGCACCAAAGGGAACAAAGCTCTTGAAAGTTAATACACTCACACAGACATTCTGCTGGAGATTTTCTCAAGGACTCACATTCCTAATTCTGTTAGATCCTAAGGGGGCTTTTTCCCTCAAAAACTCTGCCTACTTACACAACTCCAATGTGAATTTCACAAAGGAAATAGGTTTTGATTCATCTTTTATCAGCTCCTGGATTCTGACCTGACTTTCACATTCTTTTTTTCCCCAGACATTCTGTAATGGTTGTAAAGACAACAAGGTCAAAAATAATCTTGGATTCTTCTTCTGTAGGGATATCACACTTGTGACACTGACCACAGCATTTTTTTGTGTGTCTCATCTCCAGCCCGTACCTGCTATTTCTTTCTTTGCAATTCCTACAGAATCTGATCTCTCTCATCAGTCTGGTATTCTTTTCTCTCAGCCCCATCACCACTGGCCTTTCTATATTCACTATATTTCCTCAGAGCTATTCAGTGTAGTACTATTTAGACAGTTACCCTAACTAGTAGCTTCAGTTACACTTCCTTCACTGATCAGACATCCTGCTAACCTTGGGAGCTCTACCAGGACTCATCCTCTGTCTCCAGAAACATACTCACCTCCTCTTCCACTTTACTGCTTCACTGTACTGCCATCCCATCCCATTTTGTGCCACTACCCTTTGTTGTCCCACTGTCTGTACGATCTCCAATAGAAAATTCTTGTCCACAACCGTCTGTGGAGATTTCCTTGTCTTCCTTTTCGAAACACTTTTAATGACTGGGGTGATTGGAGTGATTTCCCACCCCAACCCCCCAGACATGCTTTCCCAGCAGGAAACCTACCCAACAGATGTATCCAATTTGTGCTGCTAACTTAAAAAATCCCTCTAATCCAAACTTAGAAAACTAAGGAAAGGAAATTTAACTTCTTTTTAATAACACAGAGAAGAGTATCCCATTTCTAGTTTTTTATATAGCTCTAAACTCACCATTCTCATATTCTGAAATTACGTCCGGCCTTGTACATTTAGTTTACAGAATCATGGTCAATTTTCTCTGCTCTGAGACGTACTCATAGCTGTCACAGGCTATCTATGTTAATCTAGGCAAGCTACTAAGTTGCTAAATATCTGGAAGTCTGAAGCACCTGCTTCCGCTTCAATAGAACCAAGAGAAGCACTCTACTTGCTCAGATTAATGGTAGGCCAAACAATACTGATCTGTATACCTTTCCCCAATCTATTAATTGTTCTCTTCCAATAATTAGACAAGGATAATGTTAGTGCCCCATTTGGGTGCTGAAGAGGTCCTCAAGCACTTGAGGAAGGTTCACACATAAGCTGTACAAATGAATCATAGTAAAAGAGCAAAACTAAACCCCAGCAAAAGCCATTAAATCTGGCCAACAGCAAAAAGAAGAGCAAAGCAGAGAGACACCTCAAAACCTAATGGTGCAGTGTGGATACAAAAATGCTGCTAGCAAGGATTTTCTTGCTGTTTTCTAAGCCCATGAGAGACTTTTCTCTCTCACAGAAGAGGTAGCAGAGTTATGTAAACAACCAAACACCTGCAGCCCTGAAAAGTCTTGTTTATGGTATAGTAGAAAAATATTTTGACAATGGATGTTTTAGGATTTTAGCCAATCACCCCCAAGGGGTGGCTGATCCTTTGTCCAATTAGACTATGAAGAAAAAAGTCTATAAAAGAGTTTGTAAAATAATTAAATAAATCAATCTTGCTGCACAACTCCTGCCTGCTGGATCTTCTCTCCTCCTCCCTACAGCTGCGGGACATGGTGATATACCCTAGGGTTGCAGTAACTGTGCAGGACAAATAAAGATTCACGAAAGATCATACCATCTATTAAACATATATTACCTCTCCTCCAAATGACATGCAGAAAATTCTCTGCATTTACACTGTTCACCTCATGTCTCACTAACCACAGTGTCAGGGTCTCTCAAGTGGCATAAGTAGTAACCATTGTCTTATATTAAAACTGCATGCTGATCTAGCAGCACAAGGCCTCATTAGCAAGAATAAAGGAGAAAACCTGGCCAAACTTCTCTTCAGTTTTCATTTAACCTTTAAGGACAGTCAAGAGAGCAGATGGTCCATCATTCCCGCACAGCTTCTGAGTAAAGAAAGCTGATCCATTTATTTAATAGTCTTACCTCCTGTCAGTCCTGTCTTTGGCAAATGGCATATTGCAAGCTTTCCCCTTATTACAAGACTGCTTTCCTGACAGGCTTGGAAAAATTTAAGCTTTCCTGTCAGTCAGATGAGTCCCTTTATCCCATTTGGCAACCCATCAGCAAGTCTGTAAAAATAGACTGCCATCTGACTAAGCAACTGAGAGACTGTAGGACATGCTGGAATGCAACCAACCTGAATGCTAGTTAATCAGCTGATGCCTTTTCAGCAGCACCTTCTGGCTGCTCATAAAGCATAGGGGACTTCTTTCAATAGTGCACTTAAAAGAACATATATTTGCTTTCTTCTTTGGTGTGAGGATGCGTGTGCGTATTTTGGGGTTGTACTACAGCTTCCTGATTTTAAAGGAAGTTTGTTAACTTGAGCCTTCCCCATGAGTTCTCTCTAGAAAGCCTCATGCTATTTTCTTTTCACCTTTTGTGCTTTGGGACAAAAGGGAAAGATAACAGACCCAAAACCAAACAAAGTTCAGAAGACCTGAAAGACTTCTGCATAAAGACTGTTTGATGTAGTGCATGCAAGAATGACCACTGTTGGCTATTAGGAAGGCAGTGGACAAATATGGATCAATCTTTGTGAAAGTGAAGTATTTCATGGTACTCTGACTGTATTAAGAGTATTTTGATGTTAATGACAGAAAATTTTTCCATCTAAAATAAATTAAATTCACTCCATTCAAATCAATCACTAACACAAGCCAGAAAGACTCAATAAAGTAACTGAAGTGAAAGAGGCTCTTCCTTCCTCTCAGTATCTACTTCAGCAATTTAGTTTTCTGAACAGGGTAACCTTGGATAAAGAAGTTAAGTGTAAATGACTTGCTGGCATCAATCTATTTTATTACTTCAGACTGAATAATAAAATGTTACAACTTCAAATAAATAACGTGATTCTAGCACCACCAAATTTAGCAATTAAAAATAATCTCTGAGAAATTTTTGAGGCGTGTATGCAGGCTCTGCCTCACTATCTGAACTTCACATTTTGGACCACAGGGAAACACTCACCTGCCTTTCCAACACTGCTTCCACTCCCTCACTGTCTAATGTCTTTAAGCAGATAACCTACAGCACACTCTACTGGAATTTCTAGGCTGGTACTTAACTGAGAATTTTTTCACTCATGCTTTTCCAATTTACTTTTATACCTATACAAATGATAATTATAATTAAAAGTCTTATAATATTATTAACATTGTTCCCTAGAAATGCATTAGACAGGGTACCTGCACTTCAAGGAATAAGCATACTATTTTAATTAGGAGAAAGCACCAGTATGGGATAAGAGGGAAGGAAATGTTGGGGAATTTATCAACTGTCAATACCTACTGTCTTAAGGACAGGGCACAGACTAGACTGTTACCCCAAATTACTGCTATCCCAAATTACTATGGAAGACTTCACTTCAGTGATAACTTTCAAGAAAAGTTTAAATAAATGCTGCGTCAAATATGAGAGGAAAAGCCAGTTTCTAAGACAAAGTGCAGGATCCACTATTCATTTCATTCATTTTTATCACAATTATCCACACTGAAGGGAAGATTGGAAAGAAGAAAGTTCTTAATTGCTGCTATTGCCCACCCATGATTTTATTATTATTATTGTCTTAAAGACATTCCGTGGTGCTCTACAAGACTAGGTGAGTAATTAATTCAACACATCTCCAGAAAACAACCATGTATTTACAGTTTCACAGAAAAATGCTGATAATAGAGGAAAATATATGTGTCTCAGTCCTCTACCGAAGTCTTTGAGGAGAGAAACACATCTCCAAGACATAACTCCAATCAGTTTAGGAAAATTTGACCCTTTCTACTAAACTTCACCACAGAAAAATTCTGCCTGGAAATTGCCCATCACTGACTGATCCTTTGAATACCATTAGAAGGCAAAGAAAGCTGTCCACTACTTTGCAACTGGTCACAATCCATTTGCCACCATGCAGGAGTTTTGTTTGCTTGACTTCTTTTTAAAAACTAAAAATAACATCTTTTTGCAAAGAAATGGTAGCAACTGGTTTGATACAAACATTAAATGTAAAGTCTCCCTGTTTCACCTGCTCCCCATGTAATTTTACTGGATGGCACATGTTTCAGATCTTGCAGAGGATATGTCCTTAGGTCCCAGAGCAGACAGGCAAAGTTCAAACTTACTTCCTTTTAAATATGGTGATTAGTTCTTGGTCTCAACTTTGTAAAATTTGGATATCAAAAAAGGAATCCCCCAAATTTTGCTACTTAGAATTGGAAAGCTTGTAAAGAACAAATGTATAAATTAAAAAAGAAAAGATGCCTAGATCGCAGCAAGAACATGAGCTCCTCATTTCTCCAAATGATACTCTAATCTGTTAGAAGGAAGGTCAGTTTAGGCTTATTATGTACTTTTCATTAGCTGGGGGCCTCCTGCTCCCCCCTATGTTGTTTTTCCTTATAAGTGCAGGAAGGACTATTCATTCCAGTTGTGGAGCTGCATGCAGTCAGTCTAAATTATTGCATTTGTGCTGACAGGGATCAAATGAACATTTAGGATCAGAAAACCCTGTAGCTGCTTAGCTAATTATAGCAGGGGGTGAGTGTGTGAGAGGAGAGATGAGAGTTGGCATGCTGGACCTGAACAAGAGATGTGAGCAAACCTGCACAGGTGTAAATGACAAGGGTTTACTGCAATGCAAATCCTGGCATGGCAATTGGAGTCATACCTGTCTCCTAGAGCAAAAAATAGGAAATGTGAGCTGCTGACTGTAACGTGTTCCCAGCTTCCAGCAGCATGAGCAAACAGAGCACATCCTATTGCCAATTTTTCTCTTTTTCTTTGAGCACCTGGTTTTGGGATGTGTGCTTTCCAGTACCTATTTTTTGGGGTGTGCACTTTCTATCAGCTATGAAAGCTTTTATCAGTATGCTTTGGGAGGCAGCTGAAAGCACAGAGGAAAATGTGTACACAAGAAATAACCATCCAGACAGTTTTATCCTATTCAAGCAAAGCTGAGCTTCTAGTCCTGACTGGCCCCCAACCTTTTTCCTCTCAGTTAGAGTGACCAGCAATGGCTGGACAAAAAGCTGTATTGCAAGGAATTCTTCCTGCAGTCAGCCAGGGTCATTTTGTGAAGTGCTATAGATTTTCATGCAAGATACTGAAATTCAGTAACCATGTTCAGTACGGCAGTGTATAAACCCCTGATCAAATTAAATTCAGTTTAAAAAAATACATCCACTGGTAAACTTGCTCTTATTTCAAAAGGATGTGCTCAAAGCAAGCACTACTTGAGCTAAGGCCCTGCTGACCCATAGATCTGCTTCCCATGACAGCTGGAAGGTTTACTTTACTTTCTAAAAAGTTGTACATGCCTGTTGGCCATGCTGGGCCAACACAACGACCAAAGTAGCATTTAGTTCCTACATCGTTGCATAGCAGTGCAATCACTGCTCCACATCCTCATTCTGGTAACAGTCAGGATGTTTTCCTTGAAAATTCTGGAAGACAAACTTTTCATGTCACTGGCACACACCACACACACAAATAATAATGATAATGATAAAGATAATGATAATGATAAAGATAATGATAACAACCAAAATCCCACAACACAACACACAAAAAACACCCCCAACATAAAAATTCAAGCATCCAAGAAATCTTGCTGTCACAACCCACTTAAAAGAACAATAAATCCTAATTATCTGTTGCATCCACAGCTAAAAGCTTGTGGGGAAAAAAGCACTGGAAAGAACAGAAGCCTCACATTTCAGGTTTAAATTTAATCCCAGGATTAGGGATTAAAACCACAGGCTTCCAGAGCAAAAGCAAACAATCTGTTTTGGTGAGTTAAAACCTCATGTGAAGAATAGACAAACCAATACTGGGTTCTTTCCACCTGAAGATGGTGGAGTACTGGGAAATTTCTTCAGACAGTATCCAGTTCCACACAGGGCCCAAGACTTCAGAAATACGTGTCTCACAGCACACATAAGAAAGGGATGAAGTTCCACAGGTGCTACCTCTCAAAGACTCTTTTTTCCTCCCTGCAGTTCCATTCTTCAGCTAACTCCCCTCCCTTCTGTGCAGGGATGCTGTTGTAAATCTCAAAACCACTACTGCTCTCACTACCTTCTCTCTGTTTCCAGGACTACTAAGTAGTTTAAAAGTAAAAGTAGTTGCTTCAAATTCTTTTCCATGTTTCTATTGATCCGACTTCTGTCTTCTGCAAGCTCAGATTTCTAACACCTCCCAGAATAAATGAAGAACATTTCCTTCATTCTCACTGATCTTAATTTTGCAATAGTAGTCAAAACCCAAAAATAATAATAATAATAAAATAATAAAAATATTCAGACATACTTCATCAAGCATTATTTTTTCTTTCTACAGCTTCTTGAAGTGTACTTAGCCCAACAGACATGTTAAAAAAACCTGTTCTCCCCATAAAAGAAAGCATTTGCATTTCCCATCTCCTGTTTTTATCCCTTAAAATTAGCTGCCTCACCTAACATTCTCCCACTTTGCCCACACTCAAGTTAATATTCTCTGTGTGTTGGTACAGACACTGCAGGTATCACCTTTCTTTTCCTCTATTAAAAAAATAAAAGCAAACAAAAAACCACAAACCAGAACAAATGCCACCACTACCAAAAAAACTCCACGCCCAACACCCCGCAACAGATCTAAATCCAACAAATGGAGCTTCAGGGAATCCCTGCTTTAATTTCAATGAAGATTCTCAGTGAGTAAATCTCAATTGCAAGCTACTTAGGGGTGTTTGATAACTTGCAAGCACAGAACCAAGAAACATTTTTCATGTTGCTTTATGAATGCCAGCTGTGCATCCCATGTATTTCAAAAACGAGATTCAGGCAGCGCAGGGGTGCCAGCCACTAACATTCATGTAAGTCAAAGGATGGACAGTCTTGCTTTACTACAGTATCATCAGACAGAGTAGTGCTAGTGCAACATGCTGAGCATTTTTGACCTACTAAAGTCCTAAATGAACTTTGACTACTCAGGAGTAGTCCCTCACCCAGCCATGACATTTCTGTGAGTGACGTCATTAGAAAATCTAGAGCAGGAAATCCCTGTATCTCTTTCTAGCCTGAGAACTTAAGACAAGGTCTTTTAAACTTGGATTTTCTCTCCTAAGTTAAGATTAGAACAAGAAGGCCTGGAGTGACAAGCAGCTGGGGATTTTGATATTACTATATGTATGTATTGTTGCCCTGCTATTGTATCACTGCCTACAGGTTTGCTTCTGGCACCATTTCTTTTGCAATTACTGCTCACCTTCTTATCGTGTTCTCCATGGAGCAGCAGCACACAGACTATCACGTAAAAACTTGTTTGCTAGACCAAATGCACACCTGGCAGCCATGCAAAAAAACATTTACCCTCTAGTTTATCTGGTCCTCTCTACTAATTTATGGTGACACCAGTCACATCCAGCACTGGAACTGGAAGAGTTGTGATTGTGTTTTTTCTCTGCTTCTGTAAGAGGGGAATAACACCTTTGATTTGAGCTAGCGGTAGAATCATGGAATATCTTAAGTTGGAAGGAACGCATTAGGATTGAGTCCAACTCACTCCTCCTCACAGAACTACCTAAAAGTAAACCATGTAACTAAGAGTGTTGGCTAGACACTGGTTGAACTCTGACAGGCTTGGTGCTGTGATCACTTCCCTGGGGACCCAATTCCAGTGACTGACCTCCATCTCCCAGACGAATCTTTTCCTAACATTCAATCTGGACTGCGTGCTGGAGATGCTTAAGTCCATACCCCATTGCTGCTGGTTCGATGAAGTTTCGAACAGAATCATTATGCACACAGAGCCGGGGCATCAGCGTGGTGTCCTCCGAATTGGAGACCTGCACACAAGTGTGCCTGGAAATGCCCAACACTGAACCTAAGCCGTGGTGTCTGAGCCGTCTCAGCCCACTGCCACGCTGAGTCAGGGACAGTCCCCATGGAGGGCTGGCAGTCAGAGCCAAGCAGCCTCGACATCCCTCATCCAAGCGCATCCCACGGGCTCTGGTGCTCCAGCTGCCACAGGGAGGAAGAGGCTCAGGCACAGGGGCAGCGCTGGGCACCACAAAAAGCACTGCATCTACAGCATTACACTTATGTGCCTACATAGGTAGGTAATACTGGCAATAATTGCACACTAACTGCATACTAAAATGCCTTTTAGCAATGCCTTTTGCACATAACCGTATGGAACTGTGGTGCAGAAAATCATGCTATGAAAAGCCATTGTTCGCAAAAGAGACCAAAGAGTCCTGCACCTTTGTTCGAATAAAGGGAGTGAGTCGACTGGGGCATAACCCCGTGGAGTTTCTCTCTCAAGGTTTCGGAGGACACAGCCTCCTTTTATCCTAAACTCCCAGCTGCATGTTGCCTTCTTCCTTGCCCCATTGGCTCAGGTACTAGAAAGGTACAGCCTTCCCAAACGGCCTAGCACATATTCCCCCCTCGAACGCATCATTTTCCTCCAAAGTTCAGAAGTTCAGGCTGTCTGGGTTCTGCAATAGACTTAGCAGGGGACCCATTTGTCCTATTACCCTAAAATTCAGGAGTTCAAAGTGTAGTCAGACTGTCTGCAACAAACTTGTGGGGCTTGAGGTTGGTAGAGATATTAGGATCCATTCCAAAGACATTAACACCGATTTCCCTTAAAGACCCTCACCCATCGGATTGTTTGTAGCACCCATCTCTACTGTCACTGGGGTGTATTTGGCTGCTATGTATGAAAGTAAAAGCAAATACAGCTTCCTCATGGTAGTTGCTGTTGGGTGGTTTGTGGTGGAGTTTGCTCAGATGCTCTGAGCTCTTTTTGGGCTCTGGGAGTGCGTGTGTATGGGAGTGAGTTGTGTGTTGATTTGAGTTTGCCAGCACGTAGGATTGACATGGGCATGCCCATGATGGAAGGCTGGTTTGCTGAGAGAGTGTCGATGCATGGCTGAGTGTCTTTTAGGGTTTTGAGGCAATTGGGGTGCGTTCTGTCCAAGGAACAAATTGGGAATGAGGAAAAAGAACAAAATTTCATTAGGGAAATTACTGAATTAACTGAAAATATTTGCCTCCTACCCTAGACACCTGAGTTCATTCATTTCAGCCCAGAGATCATGTACCATCAAGACCTGGAAATCTGAGCCGTGTCAGGAGTGCTGGGAAGGACCTTGTCTGGTTCTGTTGACTACGAGAATGGCTGTGAAAGTGAAAGGAATTAACTCCTGGATACATTGCACCCAAACTAAGAGGGCTCCCAACTCAGAGTGGACAGTGGAAATCACTGGACCCCTGCAGCTGAAAATTTCAAAGACATTTGCAAATGAACAGCAAAATATACAGACTATAGCTATGGGAATCATTTTATCTTTAGGTGAAAGTGGTGAAGAAAATTTAATATTGACTTTAATCCAAGGGTTTGGTAAAATGTGTAATCTGTCCAGCATTGCAGCCTGCTTCCCTATCCCCAATTCAGCAAGGGAGCCTATTCCTTGGGGAATTATCCCTATAAATCTGTCAATGGAGATTCAATATAATAATCAATATGATAATGAATAATGTAATAACAAAGGAACTTGATAAGTAAAGAGATTATCCAAAGCTACAGAAAGGGGATTCCAAATTATAAACAGATACTAAAATGGCATTAGAGAACAGAATGGCCTTGGCTCTATTACTGCCAAAGAACAAGGGGTTTGTGGGTATTTAAAATTGGATAGAGAACATTGTTGTGTACATCCCAAATGTAACAGAAGATCTCCAAAGACAACAAAATAGAACAAGTTGCTGACAGCAACATTATCCAAACAGCCTCTGAAACTAATTGGCTCAGCAAAATTCTTCAAGGAATTGGAGGGTGGTCCCTGAAAGGACGGCTGGCTGGGGTACTGGAAACCATTATAATTGTGATCATAATCGTAATAATTATCAGCATTGCTATTGGTCATGTTTGCAAAATGATTGACCCTAACCTTGCAGGAATATATGTGACTGTAGATAAAACTCGAGTTGAACATATCAAATGACCTTAAGGAATTTGAGAAGTTTCAAAGGGGGGAATTGAAACCAAAGGGTTAATCTAAGAACAAGGAGTTCTACTGCGTATGTGTACTTTTAGCAGAGAAACAGGGTGTGCAGGGTCTGCTTAAAGAGCAAGGACAGAAGGGAGATTATGGAACCTTGGAGGGGAGTATATCTGGCTCAGGAAGGCAGCCCCAGCCAAAACAAGACCATGAAAGGGGCAGAATCAGGGGAGGGGTTTATGGTAAAGATCAATTATAATATGTATGAATTTCTGGGAATTGTGGTGCACATGCCTGTGATGAATGTATGTAAGCAACGTGCTTGCAGAGGATCGGAATGCACGCTGGGCGGAGCTGTCCCCCGTGCATCCGGGCCCGCAGTTAATGATGCCTGCTTCTCGATGCTGCGCTGGGGCTAAGGAGCTCGGTTTACCCCACTTTCGGTCATTTTCGGTGACAACACAACTGCCAGAATGCCGTCTTTAAATAATACTTCAGACAACACTACAATGCATTCATTTAAAGAGCGGAAGGTGGTTTATAATCATTCCAAAATGGCTCCAAAACGGAAGAATTGATCCAGCACGGCTTGCAGGGAGGTTTTGTAGGGGCAGCATTAAATATTTTCAGTGCGGTCTAGGACACTTCCCACATTCAGCTCTCTGCTGGGAGTCAGAGCCAACAGTAGTGATTCAACTAAAGGAAATCTTTGAAAAGATGATCATCATTCTACTTCTTCTGTCATCTTGCTTTATTAACAGAAGCAACACAGAAACAATTGTGCAAATACATCTGTTGCTACAATTAAGATGATGTAACAAGTTTGCTTCAACAGTACGGTACAGTGGCACAGCACAGCAAGGGCTCTCTGACTATCTTGAATGCATTTTCTATGTTTGCAGCATGTTTCCAGAATCTTTAAATTATAAGTGGTGCCTGCAAGAATCACTTCAACAGAAATCCAACATAGTGGCATACCTATGACATGATGAGTTTTTGATGTGGATATGTGCATGATGATGGGAGGATCAGACCATGTTGTTCTAGCGATTATTTAGACTTGAGACTTACATTTTACTTTGCAACCTCTGTCGAAATGGTAGAAGTATCCTTGTGAGTTGCTGAGAAAACAAATGTCTTGCCCAGCTAACTTGTTGGTTGGGGTTTTTCATTAAGCTGCTGTTAAACAGGAGAGGTTGGGAACACCCAAGGGCTTGCTTCTATGCTTGCTTCTATGCTTGCTTCTATGCTTGCTTCTAAAAACTTCAGTTTATCTGTTGACAAATAATGTAACATTAATTAATATCATGTTTTTTGTATGTCCCAGCTGTTTGATAGGGAAGATAGTAGAAGAGCCAAGTCATGTTAAGATTCTCCTTGATGCTTCTGCTTATCTTTGTGTTGCTTCTGAGAATAACCTGCATATTGGCATCTTCATGTTTTTAATCCATGTGAGCTGAATTTGCCAGCTTCTATCTTCTGCAAAAAGAGATTTGAACATCAAAAACTTCAAAGCATTAATACTTATGACACTCTCACCTAGAAATAGTATATGATGTTTGTGGTAAAATATAATCTGGTGAGAAAGGACTTCAATGTTCTCTGTTTTTTCCTTATGTAATAATCATTACTTAAATTTACCCCAAATGTAAGCTATGCCTACATTTGGATTCCCTTTTCACTGAACCAAAAACTCTCAAAAGCATTATATTGGTGTCACCCGAGTAAGATGCTGACAAAGCTGCAATTAAAGAAAGTTCATTTTTTAATTACTTCTGTGCAGGGTTTAGAAGTACAAAATAAATGAAGGGGAAAATGTGGCAGGAGCAGAAATAGCTTTTGCTCTGTTAAGAATTGGTGCCTTTGGCTGGATGCAAGTGGTAAAGTTGACCTAATAGAAAAGCTGTTCTTTTATACAGTCTGCATCTTATTTCAGTCTGTTCAAGGGTGAATTTTGGAATGCTTTACTTCACCTCAAGAAGCCTTTAGCATTGAACCATGGCTGTCCTTTAATATTTTTGGCTGTAATATATGAATAATAGAATTGGGACCATACTATGGCAAAGAAAATTATGGATGTTGATACCAAAAAAACCCTACATGCGAATGATAACATTTGTCATGCTTTGTAGATTGCAGTTCTTAATGTGCTGCTCCAAAAGGAGTAAGGGGTGACATATTTTTCTATTTCCCAACTTGCTTTCAAATAATTTCAAAACCTTTATCTTTTAGGTAATAGCTCAATTTTCAGGGAAATTATGGTGTGGTGATGTACAGTGATTTGGAAATACTGTGACAGGAGAAAGAATTGGTGACAGAGGGATTTATGCTCATAGATAATATTTTTCTATTTTTGTTACCATAGTCACTTCCTTTGAGAACTTTGAGAACTGATTGAACTAATGAAGATGTTATTCCTTCTATGTTTTTTTCTCTTTAAATTTTAAGGTATGCTCTTTGAGATTTGTTTAAAATTGCAAAACCATTTGTTTATAAAAGCAATCCTAAAATAACATAGAGGTCTTGTTTCTTTTGGGAAGGACTCAAGGTTCCAAGGCTTGATGGCTGGTTCTTACTGCTCTAAACTTTGTTCTCTTGACATGCTGAACTGATAGATAAAAGTCCCTAAGGAATAAGTTGTGGCCATAAGACAGACAAGGGATCAGCCCAAAGTGGAATGTCTGAGCACTGACTTGCTGGCTCACCATTTAATGGCAAACTTTTCCTCTGCTTCTCTCATGTGTTGCTCCTTTCTAAGCTGTCTGTATTTTACTTCCCAGATAGGACTGTCCTGGTTAATTCCTCTGACTCAGTCTAATATGGCGCCAGCCGTGGTCAAAACTTCTTGGATCTTTAAGACCTCGAGGACTTTTAACCTTTGAGAGACTTGCAGTTTTCTGCAGGCTAAGCTATGCAGTAATCCTTTTTGGTTTTCCTTTGGCATGTAGAAGTTGGATTGCGTATTGTGTTTGTGTGGACTGTGTTTTGAGACAATGTTAAAATCACTTAATCAACAACTAGTTCCTGCATTGCTAACTACATCTATTTTAATGAGAGCAAATGAGATGTTATTAATAGATATGGAAAGTACATTAATTGGAGAATATGGAAGTGTGCATAGAATTAACATCTGTAAGTTAAAGACTGGACTAATTCAATATCCTCAGTTAGTGACTTATATCTGGTAAACTTTCATAATCTTATAACCTTTGCTTTACTGCACCTTGGAGTGTTGAAATCCCATTCAACCTTGTAATAGCACTAACATCCATGAAACCTCATGCAAATACAAATTTGTATAAAACTGCCTTCCAATGCTTGTTTCATAGTCTGTGTTGTGTCTTGTTTGCACCAGTCCCACTCCCAGTGGGCAGCTCTCCAAACTGCCAAGTAACTATTGTTTGTGGTGTTGATATCTTTGTTGGCAGCTTTTGCTAGATAATCAATAGCTGAATTGGCTGGGCATTAAACTTAGCATTAAACAGGTAGTACTGTCACTAGACATTCTGGAAGAGTTTATCCTCTGTAAGAGAACACTGTGTTCTTTCTGTATCCGCTTCTCTGCTGTACCTTCTCACGTGTCATGTGCAGCTTCACACACATGTATCTTCTTGCAAATATCATATTCAGCAAAACATATTAATGGAAAAAGAAGCTAATCCATGTACTCTGACAGATTCCACCAGTAATCTGAGAATCCTGCATCATGAAACTTCAACAGACCTTTTAAACGTAGCATGTGGCCAAGCACTGAAACATGGCTGTGCATGATCTAGCTGTAGTTTAGCTTTTAAAGTGTATTGTACACTGTTTTATATCTGCCACCAAGTTGATCAAACACCACTTTTTTTGTATTATGAGAATTATTTTAATCCTGGCTCAGGGAAATTGTAGAAATTGTGATTCTTTTTTCGGGAAATTGTGAAAAAAAAAAATTATTTGGAAAGTCTTTGGTTTGGCAAAGTGACATTTTTTGATTTTGGTTTGTTGTTTTTCTGGTGTTTGGGATTTTTTTAGTTTGTTTTGCTTGGTTAACTAAGTCTGGACTGCTGACCAAAAATAGAATGTTTAAATGCTTTATTTCTGCTTATTTTCCTTCACGGTGATATGAGCCAAGAGAGGTATCTCTCATTCTATGGTAAGTGAAATCTTTAATATAAAACTACAAAGTATATTGACTTTTCCTACAGACTTAGTTAATTACATTCAGTAAAAAAATATAGCTAGCATTTGTAAGTTCCTCTGTAGGAAGTGAAATAATCAGTTTGTGTAATAAATAAGTTAAAATTTAGAAGTGAAGTGAATTATTAGCATTGAGAGATTGTAGTGACAGGTGACACAGACTGCCTTTTTTTCTCCTCTTTGCTAAATATTTTGTTTATTTTTGTACTGATCAGGATGGCTTATGTAGTCACAGTGCTGCTGAACAAATGAACCTCAGTCACGAGTTGAGTAGACTGTGTATTGTTTTCCCCTTGCACCACCCCAGATTTTGAGGAGGGTGCCAGCAAGCTGTTACAGATGTGGATATGTGGAGCAATTGTTTTTAGTACTTAGACCAGAACAGCGAGTCATTTCTGTATGCACTTATAATGTCAGTTGATAACCATGGCCTATAAAGATAAAAGTTTTGTAAAATATTATCTAAAATAATGTATTTAGGTTGCTTAGTTTTAGTCTTTCTTACAGATCATGTTGTTCAAAACCCACATAATAATGAGAACAATAATATGTTTGCAATTCCAAACTGGGTTAAGCTGATTGTTGTTTGTGCCTAGTTTTACCAGACATTGTATTGATGCACAACAGACACTAATGCAAAAGAAAAGCCTAATTAAATTTTTCCCAGGGAATTTCTGCTGAGTTGGTTTGCTGTTTGACTAAGCAAAGTTCTTATCTTAATTCATAAAAGAGAGATGGAAGTATATGATGTCTTTAATTGGTTCAAACAACAATAATTATGTTGATATGATGTCGAGTTTCACGTCTGCATTGCTTATCAGCCTGAAACTTCTGTGATTCTCATTTTTTTCAGTATCTGGTTTTGTTGAGATTAATATGTTTTTTCTTAAGCATAATTTTTCTTTGGGGTGAGGCTGCTTCTTTGTTCTGTTTTTCTGTTATTTCATGTGTTAGTTCTAACTTCTGGTTTTTTTGGACAGTGCTGTCCACTTTACTAAGGCCATATATTATGACTATAAACACTATTTGTTAATGACAAAGCTATTTTTTGTATTAAGTGTTCTGAAATAAAACCTGGTATTGATTCATCTGCTCAGATTGATTATATTTTGGTACACCTGTAGGTATAAAAAAATGCAATGGCTATTTGTAGTACTAGTAGATATGCTTTGCAATTTGAGTGTTACATATTTTTATTTTTCTTTCATTTTATTGCCTAGGTCTTCAATAATTCATATCCTTTAAAAATGTTGTGGATGTAAACCACAGCTATTTTCACTCTTTGTGACATATCTTACTGTATCTTACAATTTTGGTGTCCCCCAAGAATTTTCCTTTTGTCTCTTTGTCCCTGGTGTCAGACTGAAACAGTCTCCAGACTCTACAGTAAAGGGCGTTTCAATAAAACAGATGTCTCTCGGAGTTAAATAACTTGCAGGGTTTCTTGTCCACAATCACCTCCGAGTTTAGCATCTCTTTTCCAATTGTTAAAGAATCAGGAGACACAGGTTAAGTTTTGTTGTGGGTATCAGCTGCCTTTTACACTAGAAGCAATATGGCCTTGAGGTAATTAGGATGACTTACTTGGCAGACAGAGCATACAAAAAACATCCCCCTTGGTGGATCACTACTGTTCTGGATGTATCTCCTTCCTTTTGTCACAGTCTCCCAGGAGTAGATCTTTACTATTCCCTTTGTCATGATGTAACATATTGCTTCTGAGAAATTTACAGCTAGAACTTCTTCAGCACAGAGTGGAGAACTTTGCCAGTAATCTGAAAGCTATAATGTTTCTTCTTGTGTAGCTTCTTCCAGATACTCTGTAAAGCCAGGGTTCCACAGTAAACAATACCAGACACCGCTGCCATGGCCCTTCACAGGGCTAATTTAGTCTAAGGGGGATGTAAAAATGCAAACGTTTCAACTGAATAAATGTAGCAGGAAATTAGAAGTATCAGTCATCTTGACATTTATGATGCTCAATGAGACAGAAGGTTCACAAGACTTAAGAAAATTCAAAATTTGAGGATGCAATTTGCAATGGTGCAACTGTGAGTATATGCTTCAAGAATGAGTAGCTGTCATGAAATAGATTGTCAATAGAAAATGTAAAGTATAAATGCTATATGATATTTAGCAGTAATTTGCATACAGAATTGACTTGTTTGATCAACTAGCACTATGTATGTGAAATCCAGTTAGTAAGTCTGTAGTGGTTGGCTCTGTATTCCACAGAATCAAATTTCCTTTATACAATTAAGAGGATTTTTATATAGAATTATGTTCAGGAGTTAGTGTGTAAAATGGTGGTGGGCATCTTTGAGTTTTTATTCCACTTCTATTTATCTGATCGCTTCATAGATTAGTAGTTTTGAAATGCTAACTTCATTATTCATGAATGAGTTAAAGTACAATTATGAAGTGAGATATTTTTGATCATCTCATAATCTCAGTCTAATTCAAAATTACTTCCATTTGGGATCCACTTTTGGCACGTGTTCTTGTCACTAGCCCCAAGTAACATTTTCTGTATAAATAACAAATTGTGGTGTCTTCCGAAAATTCTCTGCCATTTACAACAAGCATGTTGTATTCATAAGCAGCAGTGGGTATAGTGTGATCTTTCATTGCTGGTACAAGTTGTTCCCCTGGTTATGCTTTTCCATTTTGGTATCAAAGAATTGCCTCCATTGGTGTTTCCCTTCCCTGAAAAATTTTACGTGTAGGGTCTGCATTCTATCTAAGCTTCTGTCACCGCTTTTCTGTGAATCTCTCATGGAAAGTACTGCATTTATTAAAGCTACTTTCTGCTATCCCTTCTTTGATATGAAGTGCTCTTATCTTTAACCCAGACTTTCTCAGGAATATTTGAAAATTTCTTTTTCTTTTAAGAATGTGCATTTGTTAAAACTTTTGGAAAAGGATTATATATATTAATTAATTAACTTTTAAAAAATAAGAAATAAGTCACACCCATGAATATTTATATTCCAAAAATAGCTGTGAATTTTTTTTAGTTTTACAATGCAAAATTATGCTGAAATTACCAGTATTACTGTTGCTTCAAATGGTCAGTTTTGGTTTTTTTCTAGTTTAGGTATATGATACACTCTAAGACTTTTTTTATAGCTTTTTTTGTATTGAATCCCACTACCCATCCCCAAAAGAAGAAAGTAGAAACCCATTTTGTGTAGTTTTTCAGGGTATGAAAACAATCCTCCTGGCTTTGTTCATATTCCCTAATCTCACAGCTTTGTGTCTCATAATTGTATCTTTTTTCTGTATGTTATCTGCATTTTTTTATCTGACCCTTTCTTACTCTGGGAAATTATTTAGAAGCCATTAAAAGTGTGAACATAGAACAGCTACAAGATTTGTGTAAAAATAGATTTCCTTCAATCTACTCATCTTCCTCCCTACAATGTGGATCTTTTTATTTAGTACACAAATATATAATGAGAATATATTAGTGCATTTAAGACCATGACCACCCACAGTACACTTGAATTCAAACCAGATGAAACATGGAAGAACAGCACATGGAATAAAACCATTTTGAAGCACTCAGTTTACCAGATCTGTCTGAGGACCAATTTACCTCTTTTGGTGTGATTTTCTAAGAAAATGAAGCTATTATGAGCATATATTTTGCTTACATTGTTGTCCTTAAATGTTCTTTATGTTGCAGCAATACTAATATTCTGCAAACATCCTGGGAGAAAGTAACAGAGAGAAATTGCTATATACATCTTACGTTTTGAATCTCATACTATTTTTTTAAATAAGTGTTTTAGGAGAAAAAAAGAAACAAGTGGTACATTTCATTTCTGCCCTTGAGTTTAGTTCAATGCTTTCTGGCCTCACGTTTAGGGAAAAAGGAAACAATTGCTTCCCATTCACCTTTACTATTCCACTACTGATTTACATATCTTTAGTGTAGGAGCCTTCAGCTGCTGTTTCATTTGTTAAGAAGCTTTGGGTGGGTTTCTTTTGGCTGGTTTATTTACTCTTTAATTTTGAAATTTATTTTTTCTTCATGTGGAATCTACTTCTAAATTTTGCCCGCTGTTGTTTTTTTCTTTATCTTTTCAGTTCACCCATCTCCTTTTTATTGAGTTTGGGGCATGGGGCAGAGATAGCTGCATCTGTTGTACCTTCTGTGCTTTATACAGTGCTTAGGCACAGTGATATTCTTTGTTGTCTCTTTCCTAATGATTTTTGTTCATTTGACCCTCTTTTTTTGCCTATTTGTGCAGCTAGGGCATCAGCACATTTTGTCGCATTACATTTTGTCTCTTTTTCTCTAAACTTATACATGTATTTTGAGGAACACAAGTTGAAGGACACTTTTACAGATAATACTCTCTAAGCAGATAAAAGTAGATATCAAGGTATTAAATCTTTGCATTTGGTGTCAATGGTGTTCAGTTTTACCTCTTGTACTTAAATTGAATCATAAAATTCCTGTTTGTCATGTTTCTTTCATTCTGGTTTAATTCAATATTTTTTCAGTCATTAAAAACAGGCAAGACAAAAAAAAATGTCATAATGAATGTGCTCTTTTTAAAAAGACAGTTTAAAAGTTCATGTGGGTGTTGGCTTTTCTGGGATTATTATTTTGGCATGCTCTGAGGGGAAATGGTGTTTGAGGAAGTTGTGAGCCTTTGAACGCAGTGTACTCTGTCAGTAGGGGTGTGGTTTGTGAGACACACATTGCACGTGCCTCTGGGAATTTGTGGGTTTTCCACTTGTAGTAATAGCTCTTTGTTAAATTGCACCTTCTACCAGCTGTGAACCAAGGGGGTGCTGGCTGATGAGTAATGCCTGGAGAGCTAGTGCAGGGCTTGGCCAGCAGAGATGATTGGGATCTTATTCTCAGCTTGGTTTGTGTGACCTGATTTAAGGAAAAATTGTGAATGGCATTTTCCAAAATACGTTCAAATTTATTTTAGAAGGGCTGGATGACTGTGTTGAGGTCTGGAGATTCAAAGAAGCCCAAGTTAGTACCAAGATTTTGATACTGTGTGTCCAGCTCAGTGTTGTGTTAGGTGATATGCCATCTCCTTGCCCTCCTAGACAGGTATCATTTAGATCATCTTTCTGATTCTTTTATGAAATAAACTTTGCAGCGCATGTTTGCAGGTCGATAAAAAATTTAGTAATTCATATTGTCAGGGCATAATAGTAAGGAAACAATGTTATGGCTTGAATAAGTAAATCATTTGCTATCTGTATTCTTCATCACCACCACACTATTTTTCACAACAGAAGAACAGGAAGAGGGTATTCAAAAGCACTCTTGAGGAGGACAATGTGTTTAGTTAAATGTAAGTTCTATGTTGTCATTAATAGGCCTTCTACTACACTTTCAGTAACCAGCCATTTCTGCCACAGATGTGGTGTTGTCTGGTCTGGTAATTTCAAATGGATTCACTTCAAGACAGCTTCAGTTGCCCCATGAATGGCAGAGCTTTTCATTCCCAAGCCTATTCTTCCACTACCAGTAAATTGTGGTACAATTTCAGTTTACTCCTTTGGTTCCTAGAATTGCAATTTCTTCTTGCAATAGCCTGAATGTTCTAGATGCTGAAGGATGCCTATTTCATATTTTGCCTGTATAATCCTCTTAACCTAATGAAGAGATTAATTAATTCATATCAATATTCAGAACTGAGAAATTATATTGTTTATGATTGTTTCATTGTCTCAAGATTGCGCCAGTTCTACTTCACTGCTCCGTGGCTGGAAGATTTCACTCTAGTTAAAAAAACTTAAAGATACTGTTTTCTACCAGAAATTAACCACTTGCACAGCTGACGGTTGCTTTTCCTTCTTGTAAACCACTCAAACATCTTATCAACTTAGAAGTAAATAAATGTAGTGAATACCTAGAAGCTGCAAGTGGAAGGCTACAGTGGCTTAAAGAGTCCTTTCTATATTACAGAAACCAACACAAATCCTGATCATCCCCTCTTTCTTTTCCCCCGTCAAGAAAGAGACACCCTTAAATGAAATTCCTTTTGCTTGGTAGGTTACAAGTTTTCTTCTTGTAGCATACCTGTCCAAGTTCTAGGCAGTGCCAATCCAGACAAAAATGCAAACTGCTTATATGAATTCAGGATGTTGTCAGCACTCACTAACATTTTATCTAAAGTCAAAAGACTATCATCATCCTTGCACCTGTGTTTTGTCTTGAAAAACATAATTGGAAAAGTTGGGGAAACATCTTGTTTGTTTTGCAGTTTGGCAACACAAATCCACGTAAAATATTCAGGAGTGAAATACAAAGATTTCAGGAGTGACAAGTAGAATGCTTCTAATGTGGAAATACTTATTGTACAAGAGAAAATCATTACTGTATGCCTGCCCAAATAAAATGATTCTAACATAAAGCTTGAAAGCAGAAGTGGAGATACGGGAGAACTCTATTAAATAAGTACTCACTCTGTCCTGCCATCTCTTTAGGAAGTGACTTTAAATGGTGTAAATTTTACCCTGGATCTGGGCCTGACTTCGGATTTGTTTTTGTTGCTGGGGAGCATACTTATTTAGAGGACACTAGAGTTAGGAAAATTGTTGGACTGCTGAAACATTGTAGAAATGGAAAAAGTATAAATAATTGAAAAACTGCTCAGCCTAATTCAGCAAACTGTGACATTAACTAGTATTCTTCTGCCAGTAAAAGCTATGTCCACATTAGGATATTTTGGAACTATAGCTAGGCCAAATATTGTGCATCTGAGCCTTTGCCACAGCAGAAAGAACAACTTTCATATTTTCTCCTCTAGTTGCACTGCTGGAGGAAAACAGTGCTAAAGATTATCTAAATACAAAAACCTCAAAAAATCAACTGAAGAAACTGTCAATTGTTCTTTATGTAGAAAATAAACTGTGGTACCACAAATGGATCTGGATGAGCTTTCAAGCACCTCCTGCTTGCCTCAGGCTGATCAAACCACCAGGCAATCGTCCAAGCATAGCAGGCTTGGTAACTCTGCCTGGAGTTGAAAGGGAAGAAGTAAACAATGACATTTTTACTCTGGAAAGTGCTTGGTCTCTGCCAAAAAGTTCTCTCCTTCCCCATGTGGAAGTTCTATAGCAATGGAATTACGTTGTCAGGGTTTTAATCTCTGAACTGAGGGATTATTCCAGCAATTGACCCTTCTTAGTTTAGGACTGAAGCTGTGGGTACTACCAGGAAATATTAGTGGGTGAAGATTTGTAGCTTTCTGCTAACAGCACTGGTGTGAAAAACTTTCTCCACACTCCATTGTGGTTTGCAGGACATGCTAGCAGCTGCAGTGGTGATAAGGAAAGTGAACTGGAATCCTGCTACCTGTATTTAAAGAGAGAATGATCATGTGCAACTAGATACAATTAGCATTAATAATTCAAATTAAATAAGCGAAAGAAATCAAACAATACCCTTGTTATCAAATGGTTGTTATATATATATGTGGTTTGTCTCACATGGCTACTGAAGACAAAACTGTTGAAAGCTGGGGCAAGCTAAAAGGAAGGAAGCCATATTGATGCAAGCTTACAGCTGGAGGGAAATGTTTTCCCTAGGAAAGTGGATATTACCTATTTTTTACACATATAATTATGCTTGGATAAATAGTTATATTTATTTAGGATTTTTAAATATGGATCATTATTCTTGCACATAGTATCTTTCCAGAATAATGCAATTATCTGAATAAGCATGTAAACTACACATATTAAAGCAGTGGCCAAATTTTTTTGGCAGATGTGACTGCTTTGTGGTTTAACTTCTGCCTGAACATTTTGACTTTGACAGAGTACTGGGACCAAAGAGCTTCCCAATAAATTTTAGTTGTTTAGGGTGTTCCTACAGACATGTTTGTGTGAAAACTTTCTCTAGGTCAGTTTGGATATGTAGCTCCCGTCCTCAAACTGTCTGAATCCAGAACTCTCTAGGATGTGAATGGCACTGATTTACAGAACTGCTACTATGTCTACAACAAGCAGAACAGAAGTTGTAGTGTTTTGAATTAATGATGCATATAGTTCACCTGCTGTGGAGTTTTAATGCAGTATTTCTAATATCATATCATGCCCTCTCTGTCACAGGAGCAACACTAACAATTTCCCCAAAGCAAAGTATTTTTTCTCTCACACAAAAAGTATGTAAATAGATGAGAATAATTGTGAAAATATTATAAGCTGTTTTGCTTCTGTCATATGTATGATTTTAAAAATACGAAAGATGAGGAACTGCTGGGGTTTGCAGTTTAACAATCATTGTAAAAGACAAACCAACATATCCCTAAACTGGGTGGACAAAAGAAGACAAAAAATATCTTCTATGAATCTGCTTTAGTCAGAGATCAAATAAATTTACTCACTTTAAAATTATTCTGTTGGAACACAGGTTTCCCAAATTTGCCATGAAGGGTTATTAAAACAAAGTAAATGAACATTTTTTCTATATTATTTGAAGGCTTTGGTTCTGTAAGCATTTTGTAAGCGTTTGTAGTTAGCAAGCCTGAAAGTAAACTTCAAAAGAAGCAAATCTCTTTCATATCTTACTCAAAAGGAGGCCAAGCTTCCAAGGCAGAAACATTAGCCTCAGTTTGAACTTTTATTTAAGGTCTTCATCTTACTTATTTTGCCATTGTTTTTAGTTATTCTCTGTGCAAATCTTTGCACAGGCTAAGGTCTTGTTGCTCATCAGAATTGCAATCCACAAATGCAGTGAGAATCTGGGGCCTTGTCAAAGACCAGCTCATTTTGAACATTTTTTTTTAAGGATTGCATCTTTTTGTAGACTTGACCAAGCCAAAATTTCCTTTAATCTGTGGGAAGCTATTTGAATGCTACTCAGATGTGAACTTTTGTGACACTAATTTCTTCTACATTAAATATACCTTTTCTCTCTGAGTTCTATATCTGATAGTGAATACTATTTTTAGATTGTATCAGAGTCAAATGCTTGAGTAGGAGTTTTTATTCACTGGCAAGAAGAGTAGTTTCATGTTAGACTGAACAAGATATGGTGACAGAGCAGCCAGATAAGCATTCAGCAATGTCAGCAAAACAAAGTGAATTTTGTTTTTTTCATCTTCTGCTTTGCAGTCAAGCTTCAGCAGTATTATTTAATCTGTTTAATGAAGATAATTTTGGTGTTTGAACTTGAAAAGTGCATCAGTGAAGTGCCTGCTCCTTTCAGTCTAATCAGCATGGCCAGACTTTCCAACTATGCTGATACTTCTGTTGATTATTTAGGGTTCATTAGGAACAATGTTACACAGTGTCCTTCCCTTGCTTTTCTTCTGGCTTGGTTTACTTGCACAAGGAGGGAGTGTCAGATGCATCTGCTAGGAAAAAAAATCTATTTGAGCACAATATACAGGGTTTTTTCCAATTCTCAACTTTTAGGCAGTGGAGTTGTTAGTCATTCCTGAGTCAAGATACACAAATAAATTCCCTTTCTTTTGACAATTCTTGCCACTTAATGATGGTGATTCTAAATACTATAGGCACTGTGCATGAGTAAGCCATGGGTTACAGGATTGTGCAAGCAGATAAATGTCTGGTGTTTAGCTCTCAGTATGTTCACAAAAAATAGAATTACTAGAATAATTTCCAGTAAGCTAAAATTTCCTGACTTCTACTGCTGCAATGCCAAATTGATTTAGCCTAAGATAAGAAAAAAGACCACATGTGGCCATCTAAAAAAATCCTTGTGGCTTAATCGTCAATGATCATAACTAAGACAACTTGTATTTCCTTGTAGGCTGACAAAATAATTCTCTTGTGGTAATTGAGCCTGCACCATAAATTTAGGAAAACATAAATTTTATTTTTAAATACAGTTAATATAACATAACACTGAATAAATGTTCACCATCTTGGACAGGTATCACTTTACTTTGTGATTGCATAACAGGAAGTTTGTGTTGGTGATGCTGCTTACTGAAGCTGTTTTTATTCAGAAGGACTGATTGCTATCCTTGTATCCTGTGAGAAGAGGAGAGGATCTTTCTGTAGTTTCAACCTAGGAAAACACAGCTTCATTTCTCTGTATGCAGCATATTTAAAGCTGATTAGAATATGGATGTCTCATTGGAAATACACATATTTAATGTATATGAGAGGAGAAGGAAGTGATCAAGCTGGAAAGGACAATTGTGTAGTTCACAGAAAAGGTAGATTTTAAATAGAGTTTTTTGATTGTTTGACTGGCTGTGGGGGAAGGCTTAAAATGGTAAGAGCCATCTAATCTGTTTTCTTTTTTTGGCATTCAGCCCACCAGAGAGACAGAGTGGGAGTGTTGTTACTGGACTGATGACAGTTTCTAATGCAAAATGCATCCAAAAATCAGTCAGAGAATTCTTAACCATTAATTAATTCTTAACCATTAATAACCTTTAATACCATGGCTCAGAGAAATGGCATCATGCCATAATGTGCCTAGCACAGTGTTTGAACCAGATGGGTTCTCCCACCGGCAACTGGGAGAATCAACTTCTGATTGTTCACCAGAGGCTCTGATAGAAATAGTGGGGAAACTCTGCAGGTGTCCTACACTATCTAGGGAGTTATGAGCAAGCAGTATCTTCCTCTTGAGCTTGTTTGTAAAACATGCAGATTGTTTGCTTAGGGCAGGATACTGCCAAGAAGTTCCTTTTGACTCATCTCTTGTTCTTTAGCCAAAAATATGGTAAGTATTCTTCAGTCTCAAAATCATATCCACTGTATTTTGTATTAATAAAATAATATTTTTAAGATGATGAATGAACTTGTTCTAACAGCCTCACCATGAGTACTTCCTTAGACTAAGCAGGAAAAGAATTAAAGGATATGTAGCTGAGAGATTTCTTTCTCTGGATTCACAGGTTGTTTCTGTCTGCAAGTGAAGGCAACTGTTTCAGGGAGCAGATTTCAGTGTATGAATGTGTCAAAGCTTCCCTGCATTTTTCAAACCCACCATATTACTCAAATATTTCTTCGAAATTAACATTAAGATCTGCTAATGTTTACACCACCACATCAAAAATAATTATTTTCTGAGCTCTTTTTGAGTTCTTTTCTTAGTTTTCCTATTGCTTTTTGAAGTTCCTGTGTCTCGGGGTTTTCAGTGTTGATTGGCATACGTTCTATTTTCCTGCTGTTCCATCTCTATTTGCTCCCTTCAGAGAGCAAGCCATCCAGTGGAGTGACTGAGGCAGGACTCTTGAGGGAACAGTAGTATGCTATCACGACTATGATACAGGCTAGATAAAATAAGAGTGCAGACGACTTTTGCTGTAAGTTTGCAAGCTAATACTAATTAATTCAGCTTCTGTGTAATTAAGTCCCTATCTAGTTACCTGTCCATTTACCTAAGTATTCTCTGATTGTAACTGTGTACACAGGCAATTACACTGTACATAGATACATTCTTTTGTTAATATGCAAAAATATTTCTGTTATCCTGTATCCTATATCGTCAATCCTCTTCCACATGTAAATTGCATTTGCTCAGGATGTTGTGCTGGAATCTTACTATACTCCAAAATTTCTTATTGAGAAACATGCATTTCATCTAAAGCCATAGACTAGATGTCATTTTAAAATCACCTTATTTTGTTACAATTGCACGGCCTCAGGGTGAAAATCATTGTTAGTCAAAAATCATATTCAGGCATGTTTTAATGATGTGTAATAAATAAATGATGTGTTCTGAGAAGAGGAAGTTTGTAGTTTTTGTAAACATTTGGTAATGTGCTACAAAATGTGAAAATATGGCATTAATATTTGCAAATAATAATTTGAAAATCAGTATTTGACACTGTTTGGGCTATCTTTCGTGTTATATAAATGATGGTGCATGATGCAGCTATTTTGGAAGTCTTGTAAAATGCAGTGGAGTAACTTAAACATGAGTCATATGCTAATTTTTTTGGATGATTTTGCTCAAGAAGCACTTTGGGGGTTTCTTTGGTCCCTCCTTTCCTCGATAATTAGTTTAATTAATTATTGGGTCTGGGGGTTTATCACAAAAGCCAGTTGAATAAGGTTAGGAAAGCTACAAGAGTTGAGTTGAGTCTATCCTTGGGAATGTATAAGCCTTTTGGCTCCTTCAGTTTTGTTTCTGCTTGTCACAGGTGTAACTTTTTCTAAAGAAAAGATTCAGGGATAATGAGCATTGGGATGTTTTGTCTGAAGAAGTAACCACAGCACACAACCCAATGTCTCACAATGTACTAGAAAAGACTGAAGGGGAAAGCATAAACTGCTGGGAGCTGTGAGTATCAAATTAATCAGTATTTATGAAATAAAAAGTCCTACTTTTCTGCATCAAGTTTTGGGGTTTTTTTAATCTGTACCATTTTCTTGGAGAGATGAAACTTCTGTATCTTTACCTGTAATAGTACCATGCTGTCTTCTGCACCTGATGATTTTCTCACATTCTGTGATTTAAAGTCTTGTTCATGACCTTTTTTTTATTATTATTTTTATTTTTATGTGCCGCTGGCACAGTTTTCCTAAGGTTCAGATGAAACCTGTCCCTTACATGGGATATTTGCATTCCAGAAGAATTCTTGCTTTCTGGAATGAATCTGAAACCTTGTTTCTGACATTGTCAGTTCAGCCAGACATTAAACTTCTGTATTCTGTTAATTTTGCCAGTCTGGCATTGTATAAGCTGTGTGAGGTCTCTAAAATCACATTGCTTCACATCTGTGTTGTCATACTCTGGTGGAGGCATTATGAAGGATTTCCTCACACCAGGGTAAGGAAACTGCCATAACTGATCATCCCCATGCTTAGCATATCCTAGCTGCAGACAAGAATACATTAAAAAGCCTCAAACTTTAAAGTATTTCCATAAGAATATTCTCTCCTAAGTCTTTTTTGGCTTGACACATTCATTGTGAATTAGTATCTTCAGTGTTAATGATTATGATATGGTCAACAGTCACTGAGAATTAAGGGAATACTGAAATGGCATTGGTATTGGAATTAGAGTTCATACACAATCAGTATTTAATAAGCAGGTCTTTGAAACATATTTTTTCTTGACAATTTCATGTTGACAATTAGCAGGCCCAAACGTGACAAAGTGCTATATCTCTGCATCCTTTAGACCTTATTTTTGCTAATGATAAAATTTGCATCCTCTGAGATCTTGCAACTGGTGTTTTAATTGTAAGTGTTCCTTGTTTTAGTAACGTCACTAGCTTGTGACATGAGATTGTTAGTCTTATTACTTCTGGAGTAGCTTAATATGGGCATCTTTCTGGTTTCAGAACTCTCAGAATTCCTTAAGTCCCAACCTGAGGGACTGAATCTGCTGAGATGTTCACTATTCATATATTTTTTTTCCTTTCTTAGAACAGTTGACAGTCTTCCTCTGCAGTACCAAGTTTCTGGCTGTAGAAGCAGGTGCTGATGTTTAAAATGCTGGCATTATAAAATTATGGATTGTTGAGCAGTAACCTGCTTAAGGTTTCACATTATTATCCCTCACGACTTACTATTGATGATTTTATTATGCCTGGATCTTAGAGCTACTGAGCACCAGTTTTGAAATTAGGAAGCCCTTATAAAGCTTGGAATCATCTCAATCAATGACAAACCCACTTTTCTCAAAACTCATTAGTAGCAACTTGCAGCGCAACAGCTGATGTAATAATGGGTGTGTATAAAGAAATCTCTCGTTTCCTGGCACATATTCTGATACCCCCGCCTTGCCTTCACTGCTATCAGATTTCCTCAGGATGGCTACAGCTTTTTATTTTTTTCTTTGCAAAATTCTCCTTTGATTCCCATAAGGAGCCTGCATAAGAGTCATGTGTATGTATAATCTCATACAAGTATTTCTGGCACTTGTCTAACTTAGTCACAATATATAATGGATTTCAGGGCTGGTGTGCAGAACATTTATAAACAAAATCAGTTGTTATGGGCAGTCATATGGTCTCTAAGACAACAAGAGACTACTTCATCATTTGGTCTTACCTCCTGTGTATCGCAAATCATTTTCAATTTTCAGTAAAAGCAGAAATTGCCTAATAAAACTTAAAAAAATTTTTTGAGTGGAAATTTCCTGTCCAGTTACTGTTTGAATCCCAAATTGTGGTCTTTATTTCTTCATTTTTTTTCCTTCCTTTGCACCAAAGAGCAGAGAATAGCTATAAGTTGATCTGAATACCAAGGAGAGCTCTACTGCTTTGACTGGTGGGGGTCAGTCTCTTTCTCCAGGCAGCAAGCGACGGAATGAGAGCACACAGTCTTAAGCTGCAACAAGGTTGGATATTAAGGAAAATGTTTTTCACTGAAAGAGTGGTGAAGTACTGGAATTGTCTGCCTGGGGAGGTGGTGGAATCACCATCCCTGGATGTGTTTAAAAAAGATTGGATATGGCACTCAGTGCCGTGGTTTAGTTGAGGTGTTAGGGCATGGGCTGGACTCGGTGATCTTAGAGGTCTCTTCCAACCTGGTGATTCTGTGATTCTGTGACTTTCCTCCATATGGTACTTGTTCAAGGTATTTGATCCACAAGTGCCCAGTGCTGTAATGTTTCCCTGGCAAGATAGATTTTGTCTGTGTGCACAGTATGACTGTGTATAAGCCCTGCAGCATAGAAGGCAGGTTCTGGAAATAAATTGAGGCCAGCAGACCCCTTCACACCATCCTCTTTGCTTACCTGAACCTGCACGTGGGGACAACCTGCAAATTAGTTTGGGATCAGTCCTGCTCTTGGCCACTACTTTCTCATTAGTATCTCCCTTTGGTAGGAGAAGGGTTATTGATCATCTGTAAAGCTTGTCCATCATGATTGGTAAGTCATGAGGAATAATAATTTGGAACCTTAAGCAGGTTACTGCTCAACAATCCAAAATTTTATAATGCCAGCATTTTAAACATCAGCACCTGCTTCTACAGCCAGAAACTTGGTACTGCAGAGGAAGACTGTCAGCTGTTCTAAGAAAGGAAAGAAAATAGCAAACATCTCAGCAAATTCAGTCCCTCAGGCTGGGATTTACCTGAAGGGAAGGAATCCCAGGAGACAGCGTCCAAAGCCTTACTAAAGTCGAGGTAAACATCTGCCACTCTTCCCTCATCTACCAAGCTGATCCCCATTGAAGAAGGTTTTTAGTCTGATTAAGCATGATTTCCCCTTCATAAATCCATGTTGTCTACTCTCAATGACATTCATGTATCTGGAAGTTGTTTCCAAAATTAGTTCCTCCATGACCTTGTGGACTGGCCTCCTGTTCCCCAGATCCTCCTTCTTGCCTTTCTTGAAGAAGAAAGTGACATTTACTTTCTTCTGATCATGGGTTATCACCATAACCTTTCAAAGATATTCAAGAGTGGTCTTGCAACTTCATCAGCCAGCTTTCTCAGCATTCATGGATTCCTTCTGTCAAACTCCATGGACTTACATATGCTCAGTTATTCCACTGAGGTAAAATCTTCCTTGCACCTAGGCATGACTAGATCATCAGTTCCATTGTGTTCCTGGTACATATGTAATCAGCATTACTCCCTCCTCTTTATACAAAAATACATAAGTACATAAACTCATGAGACTCCAGCAACCTCTTCTAGGCTTCTCTACTCTCTTATCAAAGACCTTACTTAAGAAATAACTTAAATTTAATTTTCATAAGCATTTCATAGTATTTATGTTATTAAAATGCTATTAGAAGTAGTTACACAGAAAAGCTCCAGATACAGAAAAAGACACTAATGTAATAAAGATTATCAGGATAATGTTTTGGTCAAATCCTTATTAGCTTTCTCTTAAGACTTTAAAAAAAGTTCCCACTAGAAGCATATTGAGACACTAATAATTGTCCTGTATATTGTTGACTAGCCCTTGAAATTCAACCAGAAAGAGAAAAAAAATCAGCAGAACTCTCACAAATACCTCTGCGGGAGGAACATCAGACTCTAGTCACAAGGATCAAGAAAGAGAGAACAGGATTCACAAAGACACCAATACAGTCTGTTTCATTAACTCAGCTGCTACTTCTAACTCCTTTTTGCCATTCAAAGGATGCTGCAGACACTACTTAAAACACGGGATGGTCTGGGATTCCTTCTGTCTCCTGTGAAATCCTAATAGACCAACTAACAAATTATGGGTTAGATAAGTGGATAGCGAGATCACTGAAAACTTGCTGAACGCCTGTGAATTTTTCATCGTTTGCCCTTGAGTGTCTTAAATAATATGCCTGCCCTGGTTTTTTGAGACACAGGAGTGAAGTGGAGCATGGTCAGAGGAGAATAGATCCTTTGCAAAAGCCTTAATTGTTTCAAGCCAGAAGTGCAAGTATTTCGACAGTTGTTCATTGGATGAAGGCAGAGGGAATTAATTGTTGTGTTCTAAATCCAGGACATCTTTGTTGCGGTTTGTGAGGATTATTTTGACTTTTGGCAACCTGCAAAGTGAATACTCAAAAATATTTAGTTTCATGATCTTAAGTATTACTTTACAGAAATCTGCCTACTGTATTAAATGTCTTCATCACAGTGTTAAAAGGAAGGTACAAAAAATTCCATAATGGGACAGAAGGGCTATTGCCCTTATGTCAATAAAGTAGAGGAAGCATAAAATGAATGCTGTAAGTAGAGCATGCAAGGGACATGCTGGTGACTAAATAGATTTTCTCCTGTGTTTTTAGAAAAGGAAAAGGTAAGATGAATGAAAAAGAAAGATTAACTTAAGGCTCACATAACCAGGTGGATAAATTTATAGTACTCATTTTGAATATGGATCTCAAGGCAGCTGTTTCATGCACATTTTTGTGTACTGATTTTAATATTCATCCAGCCATGCAATACCGTGCAGGGGAGAACCTATGCCTGAAGTTGTTACTTTTGACTTCATTCTTTTGGTCAGTGTTGGAGAAGATAAAAGCTTTCTCTTTCTCTGTCTCCCCTGCCCCAACCTCTTCCCTCCATTAGCTTGATAATGCGTTGAGTAACAGTTGGCAGCTTTGTCAGTTGTTTTGAAAGCTAAAAAAACCCTTTTTGTACCTTAGAGACTAAATGCTGTTTGTGAAATAAGTGATGCTGTACACTTTGTCAGTTTATTGGCTACTTTCTCCCAAGCTCTGTTGGAAAATCCCTACAGTCCACATGCACTTCTTCCCACCATTCCCTTCCCCTACTTGCACACTACAGAAGATACCACCAGTTTTTTTATTGTCGTGTTGCTTGAAGAGCTTTTGTCTTTTAGCATCCAAATGTTGTTCCCAGGGGACCATCTAGAAATTGTTCACCCTGACTCATGTGAAACTGAGCTAAATCTCTTCTGATCAAAAGAGTTTAAAACTGTTTTTCTGAGAAAATGATGTCTGACACTGTAATTTCCATTTGAAAACAGCTAACATCTGTGGAAAGTGCATAACCAATGCCTGAGGAATTTCTGCGAATTAAGTCCATGTCATGTTTGACTTTTTTCAGTTCTCCTATAGAAGAAAAGGGAGGGTGGGGGGAACAGGGGGAAGAAGCCTCTGACCCAAGACTGAGCTAATTTTGGTTCCAGCATACTGTGAGAGTATCAAGAGGTTGTCTTTCTTTCTGCAGTTTTTCTCTATTTTTGGGACCACTCTACACTTGCAGCACTTGTTCCCTTGTCACTGGTTCACTGAGGGTGAGCCAACATCTTGAATACTGAGTTAAGAATTAGTTGATTCAGTAGATTAACTCCATGTTTGTACTGCTTGCATGATACCACTGACGCTGTGGGATTTTCCCCTTAACTACTTTGACTCATCATTGCCGGCAAATTTTTAGGGATGTGGCAGATGACAGAACATTTTGCTGTTACAGGAAAGGCTTGTTACAAAAGGTATGCCTGGATACCTACATGTACTTAATCAAAGGGTTTATCTCCATCTACTAAATTATTCCACTAGCCAGGACTGGGTAGTAATTTCATACAGTAGCAGAATTGATGTGCATTATGTTATTCTGTAACATTTTTATACCATTCCAGGAGTTCTGTTCACAGACTTCTGAGAGCTTTTGATGCCCTTTTATGTTCCAGATTTTCTAAACCAAATCTCCTGGTATTATCAGAGTTGTCATAAATTATACAGGGGAATGCAAGCTATTTAGCTGTTCTGATACTATCCAAAGGCCAAACACATCCCACTAGTAATTTGAAGTTTTGAGTACTTTCCTGAGTTGGCTAGGGAAACCTTCATCCACAGGAAATCACGTACACTGCTTTAATTGATAAGTGATTTCAGCATGTAATGAGAATGGGATCCATTCTGTTTGGACAAACCATGACTTCTTTGAATACCAATTTTATTGTACATCTGTCTTTTCATTTTCTAATCAAATTAAACTAAGAAATGGTGGTACTGTAATTATTTTCTGCCTTTACAGTCTAAAGAGTTTTCTTACCAAGTGGTATTCTTTTCTTTGTAAATTCTGATGGTTTATCTTACTCCAGACTCAATGTACGAAATGTCCTCTGTCAATTTTTTTTAAAGCTCCTCTGTGCAAAAGCATATTTTTCTTATAAAGATAAGAATGGCATATGCGAGATCAGACTATATTTCCAATTTCATAGGTATCTGACCACGAGTGAACGGAGATTTAGATCCATTTGAAGACTACTACTTCTCCTGATCCAGAATGCACAGATTTATAGCTAAGATTCAGAGATTGATTTTCTCACAGTATGCCAGTAGGTAGCTTTTAACTAAAATAAAAAGGGAGACTTTTTTTCCCTGTGCACTGGAGAGGGTATAGCAAGATATTTGCAAAGTGAAAAGGAAGGAAAAGATAACACTTGAGTGAATCAAACCCACAAATTATCTCCGTATTCTCTCTTACTTTTAATTACAGGATTAAAATTGAAAATCAATGCAATGGTGAGCAGGCATATATTAATGTTTTCTCCATATGTCTTCAACTAGTATTTCCCATTGTCAAATACTTCATTTGCTTTTTCATTGATGTAGCAGATACAGAGCTTATATAAAAACTTCTAGTTTTTATATTAATTGATGCAAATGTATTTCTATTTTTATTTGGAACAAATTTAATTGGCCATCCATTAACTATTCCAAAATTCTTATTTTCTTGTTAGGGTAGGGGATAATCATGTATGTGGTTGTTCTGTGGCTTCTTATACCCTGCCAGTGAGGGCTTTATACTGTCATCTAATAGTCATCCCAAAGATTTGCTTTCATGGTGTTTCATGGGTTTTTATAATTTGAGAGCAGGTCAGGGTCCTCTGCAAACATCTCTGTGGTGAACTGGTAGTGACTGCAGACAGGTGTCAACACTGTAAAATGAACACAAAGCTCAGAGTTCTCATTTGTCTGCAGTGATACCAAGGATGAACGGCTTGAGAGAGGAAGTTTCCTCTCTTGGAGAGTATCCTTACATTTTATGACTGATGCAAACTGGCAGAATACTGTTACTGAACTAGTAAAGTATTTGTCTAGTGATTAAACAGGAATTCATAGTTGAGGGTCATCTGGCACTCCGTGCTCAATTCAGGAATGCTTCAAAATTGTCTTACTCTGTGCTGTCAACCTCTCTCTGAATATACAGAAAATGTAATTTTGCAGGAAAAGGTTTTGAAATGAGCTCTAAGTTCGTGTGCATGTTTCTGGGTAAGTTTGTGTGCATGTTTCTGGGTGTTTACTTGTGTTTAGTGTAACAGAAACACAGATGCTGATATTATTTGATAAATAGTAGTATCAACTGTTACAAATACAAAAATACCTCACTGTTGCACAAGAGACTTCCAAGATGTACTATTACAACTGGGTGTACTCCAGAGAGTGTCCATGCCTCTGTAGCAGTTCCCAGCTCTTACAGACTGTCTGAGCTCTTGAAAACTTGGACTTTGGACACTATATCTATGTTCCTTGAAAGTTTTTCAAGATGCTGAGGTACAAGCAGGTTCAAGAGGTTCTACATATCTTCACTAAACAAAAGCCAGTTTCATATGGAAAAAAGTCTTACAGGGTTTTAAACTAGCAAAGAATTCAGAATGCAGTTTCCCTGCACTTCAAATTATGAGACAGTTCCCAAACTCCAGGTTTCTCAAATACTAAGGATTTTTTAAGGCAATTTATGTTAAAATGGGGTTTGTTCTGGACATGTGATGTTATAACTCTTGTGTTGCATGTGCCTTTTCATTTAGGGTAAGGGAGTCTGATGAATTTCTTTAGCTGTTAATAGTATTTTAAATTTAGGAACTACAGAAAAGATTGTATTCTCAAATCAATATCTACTTTTCATGTTAGGAAGTACACTGGTTTCACTTTTACACATATGTATATGTGTGTATATATATATATATATTCGTAACTTACTTGAGATGAGAATGCCTGGAAAGAGACTCTCCTGTTAATCCCCACCTAATTTTGTTGATGTGATGGCAATGTTTTGGATAGCACAGCTGGACTATTTTCAGATGGAACTGAATTGGAAGGTAAGATCCACTCATGGATGTAACCCTCTGTAGCCACTTGTACTGGGTTTGCATGGCTTTGTTTTTGGTTGGCGGGGCGTGCACA
>NW_008237619.1:5900104-5902691 GCF_000691975.1 Corvus brachyrhynchos
TCTGGGGCCGGCTGCGGAAACCTTCCACTGTGTCCAGCAGAGCCAGTCCCTGGCAGCTCTAAAGATGGATGTGCTGCTGGCAAAGGCTGGGCCAATTAGAGATGGGGGTAACACATCTGTGATAACAGATTTAATAAGAAAATCAAAACAAAGGTGGGGGCACAATTTTAATTCCAGTCAGAGAAGAGCAGAGTGAGAACATGTAAGATGAACAACTCTGCAGACACCAAGGTCAGTGAAGGAGGAGGGAGAGGAGCTGCTCCAGGCACCGGAGCCGAGATTCCTCTGCAGGCCGTGGTGATGACCATGGTGAAGCAGCTGTGCCCCTGCAGCCCATGGGGGGATCCATGGGGGACGCAGAGAACCCACAGCCCGTGGGGGAGGTGTCCAGCTGGAACAGGTAGACGCCTGGAGGAGGCTGTGTTTCAGTGGGAGACCTGATGGAAAGAGGAGCCCTGCTGCCAGGCTGGAGCAGCCTGTCCTTGGAGGACTGCACCCCGTGGAAGAGTGACCCATGCTGCCGCAGTTTTGGGAGGACCGTTGCCCGTGGGATGGACTCACACTGCAGCAGCTCACAGAGAGCTGTTGCTTGCGAGATGGAGCCATGTTGAAGTCCGTGGAGAGCTGTCTTCTGCGGGAGGGACCCTATGGTGCAGCAGAGGAATGACTCCTCTCCCTCAGCAGTGGGAGAAGCCTTGGGTGATGAACTGACCATAACCCCCATTCCCCATTCCCCTTGCACTGCTGGGGTAGGCAGCAGAGCTGGGAAGGAGGGAGGGGTGGGGGGAAGGCGTTTTTAAGGGCTTATTTTACTTCTCATTATCCTGCTGATTTTGTTAGTAATAAATTCACTTTATATCTCTAAGCTGAGCCTGGTTTGCCTGTGATGGTATTTAATGAGTGATTTCTCCCGGTCCTTATCTCAACCCATGAACCCTTTGTTAAATTTTTTCCTCTCTGTCCAGCTGCAGAGGGAGTGAGTGAGCAGCTTTCTTGGGTGCCTGGCATCTGGCCTGGGTCAACCCATGGCACCACGGCTGGCCATTTGGTCCATGGGACCAGGTTAAAACCAGCAATTGTTTCTCTGTCTTGAACCTAAAGCAAGGATGGTAGGCCTGATGCAAAGCCATTTCTTTTGGGCTGTGCTTTTTGCTAAAGCTAAGCACAGCCCTTGACATAAAATAAATCTCCTAACACACAATTGAGAGCTATCTGCTGGAAATGTGTATTTGCTGTTCATTTTTGAAGTGAAACATAACCCCTTTCCCCTGCAGATAATGGGCTTTGTAGACTATAATGTTTCAGAGTTGTTTTGATTAGATTTACAGTTGTTAAATACTTGCTCAAGGAGTGTAATGCAAATAATTTTGTTCTAAAGACAGCAATTAGAGTTTATTTAATCCTGGATTTCGTTTGCTTCAAATAAATTGTACATGCACTGTTACTTTAATCTTCATGTAATGTAACTTTGTATTTTTCTATCCCTGGATATAGAGGACAATTATGATGTGTAAACATATGAATTTCATATTAATATGTACAAGTTCTTTATAATAAATGTGCTCTGTACTTTAGAATAATGTGTTTCTGTTGCTCATTAGCTGCCTTTTTCAGCTTAAAATGAAGTGTATAGTTCATAGTGGTTTTTACATGTTTAAATTCTGTGCACAGTAGTGACAAGCAATGACACTCAAATGTTATCCACAGTATTCTGACCCAGATAAGCCTGCTGATGTCTAGTGCAAACTAATGTAGCCAAACTCAGCCAAAAAGTCTCTGGAAGATGTGTTTTAGGCCAAAATGACTCATAAGGAGAGAGGAAAAAACATGAATTATTTCCCTCCTGTCTTTGCATGCATTCATCAAATCTGTGCATCCTAGCCAAAGAACTAATTTTCTCATGCCAAGAAAATAATATCTTTTAATAAAACTAAGAATCTGGTCATCTTCCTTCATATAACTGTGAGATTACTTCTCCACTTTTCATATTTTTTTGTTTGCCCTAGTTTTTGCAGGGCTTCCCCTGGCTTTCTGTCAGAATATTTGAAAGACTGGTGTAGAGAAAGGGAGGAGGGGAGAGGGAAATAAGCACAACTTAAGGCTGCACCTGCTGTCCCTGGAGTGGGCCAGATTCAGAGTTGCATTTAATTCAGTGCCCCCGCTGTAGTGAGGCAAAACTTACAACATTTTTTTTTCTTTGATGAATTGAGCTGGCAGCCATCGGGAGAATAAAAGTTTCTATTTTAAGTAAAAGAGCACATGCAACAGCCCTGTACGCTTTTGTGCATGGCCTTGATACAAGAGCAGCTTGGTGTCTCCCTCCATTCCGTCCTTGGAGTTTATGCTGGGAGGCGTCATGAAATAAACAGGGGGAAAAACCCAACCCATGAGCAGAACTTGCAGAGTTTGGTAGCAGCCGCTGTCAGGGTGTGGGTACACGGCGGAGCAGTTTGATCAGCAGCAATGCTTCCAAGCCAGCTCCTCTCTCCGAGAGACACGGGTTATGCTGCGTAGGGCCACATCCCGCTCTCCTGCTGGTGCTCCCGCGGGCTTGCCGACTCCTTGGGAGCTCTGCAGTGCGCTCTGC
>NW_008237619.1:5902907-5906201 GCF_000691975.1 Corvus brachyrhynchos
CGCTCGGGGGCGGGTTCCCCCGGGAGCTGGAGAAGTGGGAAGGCCAGCTAAGGAGCAAGCCAGAGGTAAAGGCCCAGGGCACAGAAAAATGGTGGGTGTATTGAGAAGTAAGGAAGTATATTATATCTCTTTGAGATGGAAGCCAGAAGTACTTGATTAGAATGTGGCTGAGCAATGAGGAAGCGGTAGAGTTAGGGCATAGTAGTTTGTCCCATGGCAATACTCCAAAATAAACCAAATCTGTACCAGATACGTGATATGACATGTGGCATGTGATATTTATTCCTGTACAAACCTACTATAATATAACTTGGCAAACATCAGAGCAGCCAATCATTAGCACTTCATTATTATCTTCAGGTGTGGGTGCTTCTGCAGATCTGTGGTACAGACAGATCTCTCTTCTTCGCAATAGAATTGCCAATAGCATCAACATTCATGTTCTAAATGTATAAACAGATTTTGTATCCTCTCCTAGTGTGTAGTAATAGACTCCAGACTTCACATCTGAGTTCGCTAATCTGGACTGTGATCTTACACTATCGTCACAAATCAGAACTTATTGTAGAAAGAGACTGAAAGAGACCAGGAGGTGCTGACTCCTGCAAAGGAAGATTGTAATGGAGTATTGAAAGACCAAAACTCGGTACGCATGGATTATGAAGCCCATCTTCCAAATCAATCTGGGACAGAACTGGTGCTTAAAGTCTTTGCTTGTATTTTAAGCATGTATAGAATAATTAAATTATAATTGAGAATAATTTAGGCTATCCAAAATTCATTTTAATCACAGGAAAATCAATATATACTAAGATATTTTTGATTAATGCAATTACTCTGTTAAAGACTCGTTTCTGTCACATACTTTTTTGTGTTTGGTCTTTGCTTCTGCCTGCATTTCAACTTAATCTGGTTGTGTTTAGGCAGACAGTGATAAGTGTTTAGAGATATGGTGGCTGGAAAGGCAGACACAGATGTTTGGAAGGAATGTTCCAGGATAATCCAATGATAGAGAGGCTGTAATTGTGTTAATTACCTCAAGTGGCACAAATGTGTTGATAAAAGAGAAGATTAAGGTAGTTTTCTTCACAGACAGAAGCAGTGTCTTCAGTACTAAGTAATTACATAGTGCTTCAAAGGCCAGGCTAGGTTTTTGCTCTAGAGGCTTGATGAAGTTGGGCAGATTTATTTCTGTCAGGATAGAACAATGAAGGGGAAGCCTTCAGGTGAGGAACCCCTTTGATGTATTGAGTGTTTGCTTGAAGAAGCTGGTTTCTTGATAGTGTTTTAAAATATAAATAGTAGCACACATCATGTGTTTGATGGACATCTACCAACATGATTCATAGGGACTGTGATCAGCTATCTGGCCAAGTAAGTGGTTGGGTGCTTGGGCACAGAGGGCAGTGTGTAGTGGATCATATGTTACCTAGATGAGGGCAACAAGTGGAGCACCACAGATGGTTATCTTGGGACCTATCCTTTTAATATCTTTGTCAGTAACCTGGAGGAGGTGACAAAATGGACCCTTGTCAGGTTTTCAGGTCACACAAATTTGGATGATCATTTGATACTCTTGAGGGCAGGGCTGCCATTCAGAGGGGCCTTATCAGGCTGGAGGAAGGGGCTCACAGGGATGTCATGAAATTCAAGTACAACTGCAAAGTCCCATGTCTGGATGGGATTAACCCCTGCAGTGATACAGGCTGGGGACTGATTGGTTGGGGAGCAGCCCTGATGGAAAGAATTGGGGGATCTTGGTGGACAGAAGGCTGCACAGGAGCCAGCAGTGGGTCCTGGCAGCAAAGCAGCTCAACAGTGTCCTGGGCTGTATGAACAGGAACGTGGCCAGGAGATTGAGGGCAGTCATCTCCCCTGCTACTCATCACTTGCTGAATTACATATCTAGAGAGCATCCAGTGTTGGTCTCTCACCCCACCCCCAAATACAGGACAGACATCGATAAACTGGAGCAAGTCTAGAGAAGGGCAAGCAAGATGGTCAGGGTCTGGAGCACTTGCCTTTTGAAGACAGGCTGAGGGAATGGGACTTGCTCAGTCAGGACAAGGGAACCTAACAACAGCCCTAACAGTGTTTCCCAGGATGTGGCCAAGTACATGGAGCTAGGCTACTCACATTGCTGTGTAGTGGGAGCAGGAGAGAAAACAGGCATGAGCTGAAACAAGGGAGGTTTAGACTGCTTATAAGGGAAAAATATTTTTCCCCCATGTGGATGGTCAGGCATTGTACTGGGAATGTAGTGACACTCTGCAGAGCCCTTCCTTGGAGTCATTCAAAACCTGACTGTTAAGAAATAATTTTAAAAGGCAAAATAAGCCCCACATAAAAAAAAAAAAACAACACAATAACGGGAAGGAATGGTACTGCTGAAAACCAATGCGAACTGGAATCGCATTGGTTCTCCATATGATGGGTCATGATAATGTTATCAGAACTGAAGAACTGAGTGTACCAGGTTATTTGCAGTACAAAGGGAACAATAAGATAAGTCAATACTGTTGGGGCCCTCCCCCCCTGCCATGTGGTCCTGGGAGAGGGGCCCTGGGGGACAGACACGGGGTTTCCCTGCCCCTGGTCAGCCTCGTTCCCGTTGGTTGTTTTGTGTTCCCCTGCGCGGGCAAGGACCCTCGGGTCCCGGGATTGAGCAGTTCCTCGGCAGAGCTCCAGCCATGCGGCTGGAGAAATAAACATCTCTCTGAAACATCCATCAAGAATCGGTCCATAGATATCCGCGGGCCTCCTGGTTTGATATGCGTGTTACAGTATCCACACTGTAACAAATGGTAGAGAAATGCTGGCAAGACACCGACCCCTAAGGACAGAAAATTCATGAGTAAAAACCGCTCTAGATCTCTCTCTTCTCGCCTTGGTTTGGATATTCTCTCTGGATTATGGAAGAATCGTGGGAAATGTGGCTCTCTGAGTCACAGAAAGAAATGTATCTAGAAGTTAAAGGAATCCTTGAACAACAAAACAAGAAAGTGTTCCGGGAGATCTAGAACATTTTTTTAACTGGTTTTTCAAAAATTTCTTCTATATTTCTTGAGACTCTCTTTTTGATATTGATCCTCCTGAAATTACTGGAATTAATCATGGATGTTTTTGGCATGAGATCTGGGATGAGATCAGGGATCAAACAGAACATGCAGTAGTGACAGAACATCTCCATGCATCCCTTGTAATCAGCGAAGCTCTTGAGGAGCATTTGTATGGTCCCATTACCCCTAGAGCAGAGGATGGCCGTAATCCTGTGGCTGAGACCACGTGGCAGCC
>NW_008237619.1:5907420-5931292 GCF_000691975.1 Corvus brachyrhynchos
AGAGCCCCGGCCATGCGGCTGGAGAAATAAACATCTCTGAAACATCTACCAAGAATCGGTCCATATATATTTCTTTTCCATGGGCCTCGTTGTTTGATATGCGTGTTACAGTATCCGCACTGTAACACAATACTTAATAGAGAAGTTAAATAAATGGGATTTTTTATTTCTCTCCATGTTGTGCAGAACTTTGGTGAAATACACTGGCGGTTAGAAAAGATGAGTCACTGTCTGAAATTAAAAGTGTCAAATGAGTGAGTGCTGAAAGAGTTTGGACTATGTAAAACATGTCACAAGAACTAGCTATTCTGTCCATTCTTTTTCACTGAATTTCTTCCTCTCACTTTGTCTCAGATCCCATTAATTTGGAAAGCTGGAAATTAGTTTGGGATAAGGACACTAGAATGCCCTGTCTTTGTCACTTTTATGCTATCAAATGAATGTCTTACCTTTGACTAATAGATTAACATGTGAACCCTGTATTTTTGCAAGCACAAGATCTCAAATGTTTGCTCATCAAAATGAGAATGGAATATTGGAAAAGAAGTAATTACAGACTTTTAGAAAGTAGAGTTAAGATTTTCTTTTTTCTTCTTTTTCTTCTCTAAGCAGCACATCTGAAAGAATGTTCTCTGGCATCTCTTTTTTCCTGAAGGCTTTAGAGGAGATCCCATGACATTTGCAAGAAAAAGAGTCCAATAATTGAGTCACACATAAGAGAATGAAAATTATAATTAAAATTTATATAGCATGTTTTATGAAAAAGGCACTTTGCAAATAATTGACAAGCACTGCTGAAATGTACAGTATCAACCAGAAACATTCTGCGAAAAGACAGATCAAGTGTACTGTGAGTAAGTCATTACTCTTGGAGAGCTCCACATGGCATTATTGAGCTTTTCAAAGTGAAGATAGGAATTTTTTTTAAGGTTATTCTTTGCATATTCTTTCTGCTTTAAATTAGAACAGCAAGGAGTTGAGTCACCTTGGCTTTTGCTTGTCAAAATAATCAGGAATGATAGGTGAATTGTGACTAAGCCCAAATCTTAACAAAAGCATATTCGTATTTGGAAACAAAATGTAAAATCTCGTCTCTTGATCTTCTCCTTCCCGTCCCCCCAGCTTTTTCTTTTCCTTCCCATACTTTTGTTTTCGCTGTACTTGCTGGTCTGGGAACTATTAAAATAGGACTAGAAAAGCTCTGCTTTGCCCCCAGATGTGCTGTGATACTATCTTGTTGGAATCTCCATTTCTGAGACCTAACCCACAGAGAATCAGTTGAAGTTGAGGTAAGCAAGTAAACTTTTGAGTACTCGACTTTGTTACTTAAACATTAATTTGGTGCTGAAAAGGGGGAGTCACTAGAGGATCAGAGGTTTTGTCTTTTCATGTTTGATCTGTTTGAGACTTTTCATTACTGTGCTTAACTCAATATTTTTTGCCTTTTATGCTAAATCTTTTTGTGACACAAAACTGTCAATAACTGAATCTTCTTCATTTAATATTTTCCTTCTGATGAGTCAAAGGAAGGGTAATGTACTTCCAGGTTTGTGTGGATGAGGGAAACCTGAGCAATGTGCTGGGTTTGATAACTTAGTTAATGGAAATCAGATTCTCTTTGTTTCAGTGGAGATTGTGAAGCTGTTCTCCAACAAGAGGAGAAATTGGGTGCCTGAACAGCATTATGGAACCATCCAGCAGTGCAGGATAATGTTTGAAGAACTCCCTTATGTTCCCATGTTTAGTTTTGCACTGCAGTAGTCAACATCCATTAAAATGGCAGGAGGATTTAGGGAAAATGAAAGCAGAAGGTGATTTTTTTTTTTTTTTTTTTTTTTTTTTTTTTTTTTTTTTTTTTTTTCCATTTTTCATATAGCAGAGGTTTCCTGGGAAAGGTTAGTCCTGTAAGAAAAGAAGTGGACAAAATCAGTGATTATCTATTTATCATCTGTGGATGGTGCAGATGCAGGGAGCATATTGGAAAATTATAAAAATATTATATAACTGATTTTTGTATTCTTGACATATATTTAATGGAAATTTGCACTTGCATCTGCTTGTCAAACCAAAATTGTCCCTGATGAAGCATATCCTTGATAAGACAGAAGAAAATGCCTCTTGGCATGGGTTTTTGAACTCTGGGCTGGGAAGAGCTGTGTTCTACAGGAATGATCAGAGGGAAAGGGACCTGCATAGTCTGGTAGGGTCTCAAGGGGAAGGTTAAATATCTGTATGGAACACCTAAGCAGAGAAGACACGGTTGGATAATGCACCAAGAGGAAGAAGTAAGATGTAACTGGCATCAGAGAAGCAAGTAGTTGTGAAAGCAGGGATGGGACTATATTTATCTATGAGACAGGTTGTGAGGTAAGCAAATAATTAATATGTTTGTTTCACTGAGATTTTTCCGAGTAGAAGTTGGCCTTCGTGCCTTTTTTTTAAAGGTGTTGTGTAATCTTTTGAAGGAAAGCGAATTTGCCATAAGACAAACTAGGAGAGTCCAGTTTACGCTAATACAAAGACAGCTCTGTGTGACCATGGAGCAATTTTTCCCATTAGTCCTCCTGACTGTTCCATCAAATGATTGATTTCTTATTTTTAATTTTGAAGGGAAAAAATAGAATATGGTTTCTGGAGCATTTTTGAAAATAATATTTCAACTTAAAAAACAGTAAGAATGGCACGTCTGCTCTCTGTATCCATCTCTCTGTCATTTGCCACTCTTTTAGTGCGGTGTTTTGTGAGACCCCCATCCAAGTGTATGGCCTTTCAAACATCTTTTCATCTCATTCAAATTGTACCTGTCTTATTTACCTGTTCAGGGTGTCCGTATTAAAGATCTGAATCCTCCCAAAGATCCTTGAGGTAATAGTGTTTAGGGATTTTTGAGGGTCTGTCTATAGTATTGACTTTCAAGTTGCTATTCCCAGATTTGAGTTAGTGAATAACAAAAAAAGTTTCCTCATGTTGGAATTCAGATGGTGTGATGAGTCTGGAACACATTCCAATTGTACAGCTGGTTTTGCTGTAGCTGTGTGCTGTCCATATTGATTAGAAGAGCTTGAAATTCCTCAAGTTTGTCTCTAGGACCAATATTGATGGCTCCTCTTGTGAAGTTCTTCCTGAATTATGGTGTACACAGGGTCTTTTTAAAATACATGATTAATCTGATCTTTAAGAAATGCTCCTGTATGTTTCAAGACATTGCCTTTTTATTTTGAACTACTTTGTTTCTAGCCCAGGTAGGAGTGCTGTGATTTTCCCTGCTTATAAACACAATGGAAGTAGAGCAGTGTCAGGTCAGTAAGGTGGGGAGTGGGACCAGACTAAGCATACTGAAGAACTTCACAATTGTAAGCAAGAGATATGTTTAGGTTTGGTTGTTGATAGTTCTTTTGGGTTTGGTTTTGGTTAGACTTCTTCTGTTTGGTTTTTTTTCCCTAGGGGACTGTTTTGGCTTTTCTTTGTTTGTTGGGGTTTTCCTTGTTTGGTTTTGGGGTTTTTATTTCTAGGGGGAGAGAGAGAGAGATATCACTACTTAGATGAATAGATTTAATCTCTTTGGAAACTTTTCCAGATACTGAGACTAAATTCTTTGTTATTGCTTCCTCTTTTTCTCCTTCACCCTTTCCTTCCCATCTTCTCACTTGTGAGTGGGACCAAATGCTGTGCTTACTTGGCTCATTGTAAACATGGAATGCAACAGCTTTTAATGGAAAAATGGAACTTCTTTTCTATTTAAAGTTGTGTAGCTGGTAAGAAGATCAGCCTGGAATGAGATGCATTGCTTTATTACTTTCAGTGTGCTTTGTACCCATTGACTCACCAGACATTTGTGAAAGGGAAAATTATGAAGTATTTTTAAATCGCCAACACTAGATACAAGTGAAAAAATGACATTTAGATTTTTCAAGTCCAGTTCTTTTGCTGAATAAATATTTACAATGCCTGTTTATAACGTCATGTCAAATTAAACTAGTATTTATTTTGCCTGGATGAAAGCCACAAGTAGCCTGAATTAACCTTAAGAAAAATGTTGAGATTGCAGAAATACTGAGGTCAATATAGCAAACAGTTCTCTGAGTACTGCAAATGCTGTTTTTGCAGTTTAAGTCCAGCTTTCTTGGATAAAACAGTGAAAATGTCTCTCAGATCAGTTTTCAGTTAATAGAAAGTTTGATATTCATGATTTTATTTTCATGAAATGTAAGTAATAAAATGGTAATGTTTTACCCTTAGTGGTGGAAAAGACCTTGTAACAAACCCCAGAAGATTATACTAGGGGGAGCCTGATAATATTTTTTTTTATGCTAATTCTCATTTTGCAGTGGGAGTGAATGATGTCATCCTGTCTCCTCCCACTGTGTAAACTAAGCTTGTGTCAAAGTGTTGCTGCCTCTTGTCACAGACAGAACGGTTCACTTAAATGCAGCTGCGGTACTTTTGGGTGATACCTGTCAGAGCCATTCCCAGTGCGAGGTTGGGTTTGTGACCATGATGTCAAGATTTGTCTGTCTTCTTTTCTGTGGATATATTGCACTAAACCTGGGAAATGCTCAGAAATTGCCAAGAGGCAAGTAGCTATGACAACTTTCTGGGGGTTTGTTTGTTTTTTTGTTGTGGGGCTTTGGGATTTTTAATGCCTGTGTTTTGTTATGGAAATTTGCTTTCAACATGTTAGGAATGATTAAAGGTAAGAAGGATTAAAGATGAAAGAAGGTCAGTGAAAAGGGCAAAGTCCAGGTAGAACAGCAACCTTAAAGCTCTTGAATAAAATAACCTCAGAAGTTTTCATGGTATCTTGTGACTCTAGTGAGAAGTACTGTGCAACAAAGTTACTGTATTTAATGATTTTATAGTGATTCGGACAGCAGTGTGCAGGTCTATGGTTTAATATCTTAAAGACAATGTGACTTAGAAGCACCCCGTGTTGCTGGTGGAAGGTTTCAGTTCTGTCTTTGAAAGAACTTGTATACTTTCCCTTTTTATGCATCCTTAACAATTCAGTAGGACTTGACTACTGTGGGTCAGGTTGCATGCATTTTGAGGGAGAGAACTATGATTGATTAAAATTTATACAAGAAGAAAAGCCCCTCCAAAGTTGTGTGAATATGTTTTTAACAATTTCTTTCTCCCAGAGTCTGGAAGTACAGTAGATTTGCAAAGCTGGCAGTGATCTCTTCTCCTCCTTGGTAATATGACACACATAACATTGGCATTTTATTAGTATTTTATTGCTGACTGCAGGAAGAACAGTCATAGCATAAAATTAAAAGAGTATTTCTCTATCTGGATGGTAAAACACTTCGTAGTGCCTTGGCATTAAAGCAGCAATTTCACAACTGTTTCTGTACTGCACGTATTGCTCTCACTTTGTGGAAGTGCTTGCTTGAGTCCACTGTGCTTTGTAATGCGTTTTACATCTGCAGTCTCCTGCAGCCACTGACATTTAGTGGAAGCTGTGATTTAGTTATGAAAACGTTTATTAAGAAATAAGCACTTTGAGGGCTTCCTAGGAAATTCTGTTCCATAGAAGGGGAACCTAAAGGTATTTTGGGGAGTCGAGATGATTTTTCACCCCTCACCCCTCCTTAAGAGACTTTTTTTTCCCAGGATTTTGTTATTTTTCTTTCTTCCCTGGGATGATATTCTTTTGAAAGTATCTTTCTTTTGATCTCATCTTCTGGAGCCAGTGTGGAGTTTTCTGCATACTGGTAATAGTGGAACAATACGTAGTCAGCAAGTAACAGATATGCAGTTCAAGTCAAGCTAACTGTAACACTTTAGTTTTGTCAAAAAAGGACTTAAGAGAGGATTATGTTGACCAAAGAGGAATCTTGTATGTATTGCCTACTTTGAGGGAAGGAACTGTTCCAGTGCTTGTCTTTTTAATGTGGTTTCACTGGACTTTCTGCTCACTACTGTAGAATAGTGGCTCTAAATTTATGCTAACTGTGAAATTCAGACAAAGCTTCTAATCCACTGCAAGATTAACTCTGGCATGCGTTTTTTTTTCTGTCCTAAAATAACATTGCAGAAGTGAAGTTCTGTTTGCTGAGTGCATAAAGCTGCAGGTGGAAACTTCATTTCTTTTCAGTGAAATAGCATTTTTAAGTTTCTCCCATTGCAGTGTGGAAACATCAGTCTAATTCTTTTGTTTGTAGCTGCCTCTCCACTTACTATTTACAAAGAACTGCGTTGAAAAAGCAAGTGTATTAGTACTTAGCTGCTATCTGGAAATGCTCAAATGATTTTCTTCTACAACATTGTCTTGTTTGATAGGGAGTACAGACTTTCTTCATAACCAAAGAGTATATGTGAATCTTAAAGTGTTTTAAAAATGAAGATATGTAGTGGTAATATTCTTTTAAGAGGGCTATTCTGCCTTGCTATGCAAGCTTAAATTCCAGTGAATTTCTGTGCTCTTTAAGTCACGAGGTATGAGGCTTCAGAGTCACTCTTGCTCTCTGGGGAACAGAGGAATCAAGTCCATAACTTGAAGGAGGGCAATCTAGCCAAACTTGCTTTCTGGTGGTGCAGGTACTTGTGGCAACAGGTTATCAGAGGAAATCTTGCCCTTCTTACCAGCACTTTGCAATTCTAGTGCTCAGATCTTCTCTCCCAGAGGTGAAACACACTGACCCCATGTCTCATGGACTGGGATTTCCTTTCAGTGGTACAAGGTGGAAGGAACATCTTGCCTCCTGCAGCTGCAAAGGAACAGAGCCAGTACAGTGACTTCCAGAGCTGTTTGAGACACTGTGTGCAAATGTGCTTGTCAGGAGGCTGGAACACAAATTGCTCCCTTTTCACATATATTTTTGTATTTTCACCTCCACAAGTGTGTGTTTTACTAGGATGAAAAAGAAAATATTATTGTTGTTCTCAAAAGAGTGTTCTTTATTAGCGAATTCTTTCTTTCATTATTTTGACTTCAAAGATTAAGGCATTGTTGGAGGAATAATAATAATAACGAGTAAAGAAAATATAATTGGGAAGGGAAGGCTGGTGAGTATTGTGTTTTAGTATGAAGGCAGTGGTTTTTTTACAATTATGTATGTGTTTCATCTGGCAGATCAGCTGCTAAGAAAGTTCTGCAGTCACTGCCTTTGAATATTATGTGAGGGATCACAGAACAGCAGAGTGGGAGATGATGGTACAATTAGGGATGATATTTCGTCCAGTATTTCAGCTGCTTTCTGTTTTTCTAGCCTCTAAAGTTTTCTTCTAATTAGAAATTTTCCATTTATTTTTCTCTCTCCCGTTATGCCATTATGTCAGTGCCATCCAATATATGTAATTCTTCAGTTCAACTTTATTAATGGGTGGAAACAGTTGCAAGGCATGGGTGCCAGCGTTATAACTTGTCATACTCTGTCTAATTTTTATGGTTCTGTGAAACAGAAAAGTTCCATTCTTAAAGAATGCAGTGTCGTCTCTCTAGACAGGAATTAAGTACAGACCAAAAGTCTTGTCTTTAGAGAATGAGTTGGTAAGCAGAGCATCCTGGGTCTGAGACAGAGATGAGAAAACAAAGCCACAGAATCCAGAATAAACAAGGTACAGGACATAATCCACAAGATTGTACTGCCTTGTAAACCGTGTTTCACTGGCATCTTTCCAGTTGGAGCTGATACAAATGTTGAGGGCAACAGTTGTGGAACAAGTTTTTAGTGTTTGGTGAAACAGTATTTCATGTTTTGATTTTGTCACTTGACTTTCCAGTTACAGCACAGATGTGCATGGAAATGTGGATTTTCACTACAATCTCTGCTTTCAGTAGCTTTTGTCTATGTTTATGTTCTGTTTTACTTTGTTAGAGATGAAAAGAATTTGGGGTTGATCCCTCCTTATAAAAATGCAGTTTTATGAAGTTACTTAAACGAGGAATCTGAGTGTTTTTCTGGTTTGTTTTCACGGGATTTTTTGACATGTTTCTGACCACTGTGGTTTTCCTGCTATTTGAATTAGTCATCAGGTACAGTGGAATTCAGGTCCATCTTTGTTCTACTTTCCAGTACTCAGGCCTGTCCTACTCTGCTGTCCAGGAAGGGCTCAGGAAACCTTAATTCGGCTTTCCCCTGGTTGCTGTCTTCTTAGGGAAAAAGTATATGGACTTGACATTTCTTAGGGGACCATGTGAAAAAGCCTGATTTACAGAGTCCTATAGGGAAAACCAGATCCAAAACTTCTGTGTATCTACAGTTGTAAGTTGTGGGGAAAAGTGGGAAAAACAGTTGTTTTACACTGAGGATTTTTTACTTTGTTTGGAACTACAATATGTTTGGTCTGATACTGTAGATAGCTACTGGCTAATATTTGTACCTTAAGGTAATTATAACTGACATCCCTTCGAGAGTAAATGCTGTATTTACAGTAGACTCCCAAACTTTGATATTTGTGAAAGGAATAGGCTAATTTTATTCATAGCTAAGTTTGCTGTCTACGCCATGTTGTGTAATATGTCTTACTAAGCAGAGGATAAACTCAGCATGTGTTTTCATTTACTAGTGTCAAACAGTTAAAACAATGTAGAGTTATTTCAATGTGTCACAGTTATTATATTGCAACAGCCAAACCTTAAACTTTTGTGCTGCCCTCTCCCCTCCTCCCAGAAGCACCCCTTTAGTAGCTGTAGGATGGCAGGACAAAAATTGTAAGACAGGGGAAATTCTCCTGGAAGCTGTGGGTTTTTGAACATGCAGTGAAGCTGGCATATCAAAATATCACAAAAGGACTGAAATGACATGTGGTTTATATGTTACTCTCCCCATGGTTTACAAAACATCTTTCTGGGAACTATTTTTCAAAATGCACAATGCATTAACCTTTAAAAAACATTCTTATGAAGAAGGGCCAGTTTGAACTAAATTATTTAACTTCATTTTTTGTTTTGTCTGGAAAAAGAAGTGTGAAATTAATTTGGGGGTTTTTCTTATGTTTAATGGCACATAAATGACAAGTCCAACAAGAAATTTAAAAGGGATCCTTCATCTGGTGTAATAGAGTGACAAGGGTTTTCAGTCTCTGGATATGTCATGGCAAATTTGGGTCATTCTTACCGAAAATGAAAACAGCCTGTAAGAATGTAACAATTATAGCAGTTCATTTAATCAGTTATCTTATCACGCAGAGAGTTGTGTCCTAGGCTTGCACATAAACATATCAAAACCCGGTACTGAGTGTCAGGCTTCCAAGTTCAAAGATAATCTGCAATACCAGAATTCCATTTTTATACTGGCACAGTCAGTGGTGCAACATTGTGATGATACATATGGGTGGATTCTGCCAGAATTAAATTCCATTGCATGTGAAGGCCTCCAAAATGATCTCACTGCTGGGTAATCTATATAACCTTCCACCTCTTCATTTTAATTTTAGTGTTCCCAAGTATCACTTTTTGAATATTATTTTCCAGCCCTCCTGCATATAATCTTTGGATCTAGGTGTTCCAGAAAGACAAGCTCCATAACTCACTTGAGGGGAGAGCTAAAGGCTAAATCCTGCTGCTGCTCTGGGTCCAGACCTACTGTATATGGATAGTATAGTCTGTGTATCTGTTGAATGATGATACAGTGAATAATGAACATTGGGTTTGAGGCTTCTTTGGACTCACCTGGTATGCACTACACACTGCATGTGGGAACAAAAACCTCTGTCTTCTCTAGGGGGAAAAAATGGCTAGCAGTGACCTGCCATAGTCAGAATTGTTCATGCAGCTCCAAGTGGATTTATTTTCCTTGGGGAAATTCAAGTGCAGACTTGAAATTGTTTGTGAGCAAGATAAATTTGTTGCTGGGGAGCGTTCTTGACTATTGCCTTTCACAGGAGATGATTGGAGTCCTACTCACTGGCATGGTGAATCTTGGTGAGAACAGAAGCAGGTATTCGTGTTCTGGACAGGCTGCAGCCTAAAATAGGTGCCATTAGTAAAACAGCCCAGCCTGCAGTACCTTCCCAAGTGGAAAAGGGCAGCTGGAAACAGGCCAGATGCTACTCAGACTTGCCTGACAGGCCTTAGTTCAAACACTCTAAGATAAAAATTGTTTTTTCTACAATACAGGACAAAGTGTATAATACAAGTTTGCTTTGTGAGATATGTATTTGTCTTATTGTGCTGGGAGAATGGTGGTCATGAAGATGACTACTGGCAGCATCATGTATGAAACCTTTCTATGGGCAAGGCCTGGGCCATCTTTTCCAGTACAGCCATGCTTCAAAACATAACTATCATGTGCCATTTTACTCTGCCTACATCAACTCTAAACCTCCCCACTTGAGCAAACCAGTGTGTGTCATATCAAGCTGAAGAAAAAACAGATCAAGTTTTGAACCACCGAGTTTCTACTGTTCATGAAGTTGTGATTGTAGTTATGGTCACCAGAATTGAATGTTTTTACACTCACTGCTTAACCAAAGTTATGTCATCATAGTGTGCAGATATCCAGGCAAGGTTACAGAAGGATGGTTGCATTCAGAATATCAACACAGAGTCTTCACTGCTGCAGAACTGCTGAATAAAATGCTGGCAAAAAGTTGAGGCACTAGCTTTGAGGATTCTAGACCTAAAAGCAGGGAGATAGGGAATGCTTTTTTTTGAGAGGAAAACTACTTTTCTCCCAGTTTGGAGGAGAGTGTTTATTGCACTTGTTCAGAGGTTGGTAGACAAAATATAACCTGTGTTCTCTAAAATGCTTTAGAATTGTTGCTGAGGTCCATCACTTTGCAATAATTTAGTATTATTTAGAGCATCTTCTGGAAGAAAAATAAATGAGGCAAGTGAATCCACAATTTTTCTTAGGCTAATTGTAGCCTTGGCTCTTATATAAATCCTGTTTACCTTGAACAAGTATGTTATCAGGCATGAGGGCTCCATGTGAATAAATCTACTTCGATAAAACCCAGCTTAATGAAGTGCCTAAACCTCTGCATGTGATTTGATTTTTATTTAGTTTGTGTGTGTATATGGTGTGCTAACACTAGAATATCACTGTATGTACTTAAAAAGAAATTGTAGTTCTATACTCTTTCTCAAGCTGAAGAGTTGATGGCAAAATGGATTCTCAGAGTATGAGGGAATTTTTTGGTACGGCTATTTCAGCATTTTATATAGTTCTAAGGTTTTGCATTATTCTTGAAATCTGCTCAGGAAAAGCACAATTCAATGGAGTGGGAAAAGATTCTTTCCAATCACCTGCAGTTGTGGCATTAGTTTATGAATCTATAAATGGCCACAGAGTGCTTGATATGAGTTTACATAATTAATACTTTGGGAACCTGGCCAATTTTAAAAGGCTGAGAGTGTATGTGGGATAACATTATTTTTAAACTCACATTTGGAAAAGACTTTTCTTCTTTTGTCAGCTGCTTGCAATATCTGCTTTATATTAATTATTCACTTTAATTTTTCTTTTTATGATGTAAAAGTCTGGAGTAATTTTAGAATGTGTAAAACTGTGGTCGGTTCAAAAATACAAATAAGTATGCTTGAAATGTCCCAGCAGATCATTTTCTGACTTCGAAGTTAACACATTTTCTGGCAATTTAGATTACCTCATTACCACAGTTCAAGCCTATACATGAACAAGAAAAATACACACTGGGAAAATTACAAGACTTTCAGACCTTATCGCTTACCACTTTTCTTTTGAAACCTCAGTGTGTCTGCGCAATATGCACAAATGCTGAAAATTAAGGCATGGGTGCAATAGCCTGAAAGTTGGTAAGAACTTGAGCTTTGGGATACAAATAATAGAAAGAAAACTCTACATTCTGACCTGAACATTTTGGCAGAGTTCCATTCTGTGGCTCACACGAACACTGAAGTAGTTGGATTAAATGGCAGGGCAGAGTTTTTATTTATAGCGCAGTGTGCAGCTTGTTTCACAGTCAGGAAAATGGCTGCAGTCAGGCTTAAGAAGCATGAATTGTCTTAGTTTGATGAAGAGCTAACTCAGGTAAAAGTGGTGGGGTTTCATGTTCAGCTTGAATCAATAGGTCTCCTTCTTTTGTCAAAAAGCTTATTAACAGCTATTTATTGTGTGAACATGACTATGAAATTGCTCCACAGTGGCAGCTCATCATTTGCCACCTTACAGATGAGCACCAGCTTTTAGCTATGATCTGACAAGCACCAATACTGCATCTCTTCAGCATTCCTTCCTGCTCTTTGGTTTAGTTATGAGGAACACAAAAACTGGCAATTCTAATAGAAATGTCTTTTTGCTTGTGTTGGTTATTCAGTGCACCTTAGCAGCTGACACATCTGATGTGACTTGGTATTATGGAGTAGGAGTTAATTTATGTCCTTTGTTAATCAGGTCTGTATAAACATAAGTAAGATTTTTTTTCAAAGTATTAAAATACTAATTATGCAATTATTTTTAGCTGAAGAATTTCTTTTGACTTGTTGGCAGATTTGGGGATTTTTGCTCCAATGGAAAATCTATACTTAACTTGCGCACAGGTAATAAAGTCATGAGTGTGATTTCACATAGACTCTCTAGTACACTGAGGCATGGATGTGCACACACAAGGGCAGAGTGGGACCTTGCTCATTTTTGGTAAATGCTTTGGGTCAAAAATTATTTGTTTTAATCTTTTACACTTTCAGCAATCCCCTGTACTCTCACAATTTTAGTAGCAGGGTCAAATAGCAGTTGATATAAGCATTAGTATGTTGTTAATGTACAGCTATGAATTCTTAGAAAGCAGTTTCTCAGTAATGTAACAGATGTTTATTGTGCTCCCTTTCCACTCAGAAATACTTACAGCAATTAGCAAGGGACATCATGTGCTATTATTATATTTATTTGAAGGCAATGTGAGGTTGCTCGTAGTATTAAGGATGTAGAACAATTACAGATATTCCACCACATGTAGGGAATAGATAATCTCATTTATGCCCTGCTGAAATTTCAGGTATTTGTGAACAATTTTTTCCATGACCTGTCCCTTCTAGATTATTTTCCAGTAATTTGTTTTTGTAGTATTAAAACACTTGTCAGTTGTCAAAAATCCTGGCGCAGGGACAACCATCTCATTTTAAAACTCCAAAGTCGCGAAGCATTATTTATGTGCTTAATACTCTCTTAAATCAGAGAGCATTCCTTGGGAATTATTGTAATCTACTGCACACTGGGTTAAAAGATCAGTAATGAGAGAGACATAGCTTCCTACATACCATAAATTCTCCATGAGCATTTGGATACATGCCTGAGAGAAGTACAAGTAAAATGCAAAGTCAGGCCTACAAAGATTGCTTAGCTAATGGTTTCGTGCCCCTAGAGGTATGTGCCCCCATTCCACCCCAAAATTTTCATAAGCCTTCCTTTTGTGTAGCCAATAGCATTCTTTATTGGCATTTTTCAATGAAACATTGGCTGGAGAATTTATTAAAAGAAGTAAGTATAGACATAAAAAGATGGGTTGGAAACAGAGATTACTTCCTACAGCGTTCTTTCATCTCTGTAGATAAAAGGCAACATGGTGAAAATAGAGCAGGTGATGCAACAGAGAAAGAATTTGGAAATATAGTCAGAGAACATAAACTCTGTGCCATATCCTGGGTGGGAAGGGAAATATGTGGAAGAAAAGATGAAACACCTTCAGTAGCAAAAATAAGTATTTGTCTTATATTAGTACTCACTTAATCATAGACATAGCTTTTATCTTACGTGTTGTATACTTACTAGGCTTGGTGTCCATTATTTTCTGTAATCCACTGATTTAGAACCATTTCCTTCATATTTCAGTTTTCTTAAGACAAGTTAAAAATGCCTGTGCTTTGCAATGTGTTCATAGTGCTGAAGAAGAATTTCTGTTAAATTTAGGAATTCAATAATACATTCTAAACTTATGAAGTATTTATTAGTACTTTTTAAAATTAAAGATGTACTGGCAATTCATTGCTTCTTTCTCCAGATGTGTTTGAACTGTAGAATCTTTCCTTTGATCTCTGAAAATTCAGAATGTGGAACAATATAGAAGAAGATAAAAAGGATCACCTCTGATTTTTCTTGATCTGTTGGGGTTTTTGTTGGGGTTTTTTTTAGAGTAGTAGTAAGAAGCCAGGTCATCAGTCTTGAGATCTGTCTCATCTAATGGTGCGAGATGAGATACATTTTCCAGCTGGAAAAACTATGTGCAGTTGGAATCAATCCTTATAGGACTGGGCTGTATCCAGCAAGTGTCATAGACATGTGTGAGAACGTTCAGTTTGGACACCAGGAACATAAGTGAAACCACTTTATTTTGACTGCTCTTTTGGAAACATAGGGCAATTTTTAAAAATTTCCATTTTGTTTGTTTGTTTGTGTCTACAGCTTTCTAAACTGAAGGGAAGTAACTGGCTAAAAGCTTTGTTGACAGACTTGACTACACTGACAAGTCCAAATCATAGTTGTCATAGTTCAATAGAATTTCATATTTCAGTACTGCTTTTGTTAACTGACGAAGTTTTCTTACTCTTTCTGAGTTTAGCATTTTATATACAACACCGCCTAAGAATTCTTATGTGTGCTTCAGATATTTAATTGCTTTATCATCTGTTTGCCTCTAAAAAGTGGGGAATTTATTCCAAAGTTAACACAGAATATTGCAAGCACCTTTGCCAAGTGCCCATTCAGAGCTATTAATCCCTGCTGTATTTGAAGTCCTGTATATCTTGGGTGATATTTTGAGCAGAGAACACAGATATTTTCTGTGGTCATATGAGGGTTGCAATGCTGGAAGTGGAAAACCGTTGTGACTTAGAAAAAGGAGAATCCCATTCCATTTCCATCTTTTTGCATATTATTTTAAAGATTCCTGCTTCAACTATACCCAGCATAATGGGAGGGCTTATAAATAGAATTTTACCTGTTTCTGAATGGGTGTCTCAATCTAGTTTGTTTTCCTTCAATTTCAAAGCAGGTCATTATGGACAACTCATCTGCTTCTATTTGCCCAACCCAAGTTGTTTTCCAAATGTACACAAAGCACAAAACATTCTCCCTCACTGAAATGAGTATAGGATTTACACTGGATGTTGCTCAAGAACCAGAAAGAGGTTCTTGAGTAATATCAAAGGGGTATCAAAGGGAACTTTGGACTTTTAACCACTGACTGCTATTCTTTGAGCCTAGTTTTCCATCTACCCCATAAAGTAGGCATCCGGTCTGCATTTCTCCAGTCTGACAGGAAGGATACCTGTGGAAATTGTGCCACACTTGAAGTAAATTATATTCACCCCTTTCCAATTATATGCAAACCCAGTAATAACATTACAGAAGGCAGCAGGCTTTGCTGGACTGCCTGGTTTTGGTAAATTTGCTCTGGCTGTTCCAAATCACCTTCTTGTTCATCACATGCATAAGTGTGACTGTTCCTGGTGACTGAGGTTAGGGGGAACAGCTTGTGGTTTCCTGGATGCTCTGTCTTGCCTTTACTCAATCAATTGCACTGAGATATTTTTCCGTTCTCACATAACAAATTAATCTTGCTTCTCCCTGGCTGTTCTTTCAAGCTTATCTATATACTGAAGAGATCATGCCTTACTGGATTTTCATTCTATGTGTTAGAGGTATGAAGTAGGATATTGGAATTCACGCAGAGCACTGAGGAGGGCAGCCCTCCTTGAGGCTTTATGGTGCATACTTAGATGTGCAGAACAAAAGTAGTAGCCTTCAAGTGGAAAAATACTCATTTTTACAAGGAAACATAGGGCTGAAATGGACTTCCCTGAACTCATTTTGACCACCTTGTTCTTATTCCTGAGACAGTTTGTTCCAGAGTATAACTGCCTATTTTCCAGATATCTTCCTTGCTACAGTTTGTAACTTCTCTTCACAGATGCGGAGCAGAACTTACTTACACTGCTTTTCCTCAGGAATTTGTTTGTTTGCCATATATGTTTGGATACTGTCTTCACATCTATCCATGTACTTTCCCTCTAAGGTTGATGACTCCTATTTTTTCAGGCTTCTTTCCTGGGTAACAGACTCTGTACCTCTAGTCATTGACTTTGCCTTTTTTCCTGGATTTATCAAGTTGGTCTGTTTTGCAGTGCTCTATGTACTTATCTACTAGTGATAAGAGATCTTTTCAGAAGTGAGAACTAGTGCATGAAAGGACTGGGATCCATCTCTTCAGATTTAAAATAGAGAAGGTAACAATTTTGAAACATACCTAGACATGTTGGTGATTCTGAGATTTACAGATTAATTTACAACTAGAGGATTGGAAATACATGCTAGTTTCAAATTTATTCTGTTAGTATAGCTTGTAAATCCTCCTAGCTGTCTAAATAAATGTTTAAGCAGTTTTGTCCTTATAAAATTACCATGTGCTGATTCACAGAAGGAAGTAAAACAAAGTTAGCTTTAAAACCATCTAAGACAATGCTAGTACAGAATACTGAGCTAAAGACTTGCTCTTTCAACTGCTTGGATTATGTCAGATAAGGTAATACTTATGACAGACAGAGGATTTCAATATATGACTACCTATTTTGTTCTATTAGCAAAGATATACATGCAAATTTCAATTTATTACTGCTTGGGGTTTTTTAAATGTTAATTTGGAGGTGCCTTATTCTAACACAGTAGAATTTATATTTTCTTGCCGGCAGTTATTTTGATATTCTTCTTTTGAATGATTCCTCCCAAAGTGTTTCAAAAGATCCCCAGATGAGTAGTCACACGGTGAAAAAAACCCCTATGTATTATGATGTAATAAATGGTGACCACATGTAAGGAACAGACTCCAAATTGGCTGTAAGAAATGAGTCCCTCACTACAATCTGGGTACACAGTAACAACCCATGTAGCAGATTATGTGTGCACTCAGTAATAAACGCTAAAATCCTGGATTGTAAAGTGTGATGTCGTCCCTCTTCTCGCAGAAGCAAAGGCGACTGCAGTTCCAGATAGTGGTTTTCATTATGCCTTTGATTTTCAATTCTTAAAAAAATGCACTGATATTCATGAATGAAAAGTGGCTTAAGGAAGTGGTGATGCCAAACACTGCCTGCCACAGAGTAGGTTAATGGCAGTGATGATGCACTGCCTGCTCATGAACATGGTTATAAGAAAGCTGTTGCATTGAGGTCTATGGTCTTTAATACCAATCACTTCAATACATTTGTTGTTTATGGGCAGAGCCAGACCAACAGCATTTGAATTCTTCACCTGCTCAGGTTCTTAGTGTTTTGTTGAGGTTTTCCTCCTGAGGAAGAACTGTTGTCAAAGAAAGTCCCTGCTTTTATTCAGCTGATCAGGTCTAAAATATGATCACCTTGTATGAGGCCATGTCCAAAGACCACATTTCTCTTTTGGAGTTTGCATTGACTGATGCTCTTTAAAGGCTTAAAAAAAGGAAGTTACACCTAGAAAATTTGGGAGACTCTTCTTGCTCCCCGCAGTCTTCTGCTTGCCTCTGTTGAATATATTTATGTAGAATCTGTCAGGTTCTTTGGCCAGGACACAGTTTTCTTGGTAGCCCAGCCTGGGTGGAGTTGCCTTGGACAGGTTTCCTTGGACAGAAGAAGGAGCCAGGATTGGAAAGACAGCTCTTCTGGACAAGATGCAGTCACTGTGACATCAGCTCTGTCCAGGTGAAATTACATCCAGAAAAATACATGCCAGGCCAATCTGGAAAAAAAAACAACAAACAAGGAGCTTTGAGAGTAAAGCCAGGGGAGCAAGGCCCTGGAGAACCTAAAGACATCAGATCTAGATTAAGCTTTATCCTACAACAAATAAGTGATCCATAATCTAAATTGAAATAAGGGTTTCAGGTTGTTTTATTAACAAGGATTTTTTTTCTTGTCCTTTTAAATTTGTGTGCTGTTTATTTCAAAAGTTTTATCTATCAAAAATTATTCAACTTGAAGGCATTTTAGAAGGCATTATGCATTGAAAATAATGGATAGGCTTGGTTTTGTCCCTATCCTTCAAAAATGTTGAATTGTTCAATGTTGAATTTTATTTAAATGAAATTTTTACCTTTAAACACCAAACTAAGTTTACTAACTGGACACATAAAGGAGCGGAATTTTCTAAGGTTTAAAATAAAAATTAAACTGTATCTCACAAGAGGAGCCAGGGCCAGGTTGTTTTAAGTCATATCAAAGAAGTTTTCAGAAGTCTAACTCCTGTTCCCTTTTCCATCAGAGCTGCAGACTTGGTTATTTTCAAACAGATTTCTTTCTTGTTTTCAGTTTTGTTTCCTATTTTAATAAATAATGAGAAATGACCTGCAGAATGAAAGCTGGAATTGGGGGTTGGACCACTGAAGTGGGATCCCAAGTTTAAATCCAGACTCTTTCCAGCTTTGCACCCTAAATATAACGACAGTTACTAAGTCAAATAAAAAATAATTTTCAACCAGCATGTTCAAGAAGCCTTGGGAGGGAGATAGTTATAAAGATGGAAGTGGAACTTCAGGGAAGTTCTTGAATGACCTGAAAACAGGCAAAACAGGCGGCATCATATGAGCAACAAATTTCCTTTGTACAATGATTTATGTAGCTATATAGAAGCTGGAATTGCTGATAACTACATCTTTACCTCTGCATTGACCTAACTGGTCCTAAAGTATTAATGAGTACAGCTTTTTAACTCAGTTCTGAACTGTAGTGATCACTAGGAATTGGCAAAAGAAGTTTTAAAACCTGTGTAATTTTGTAATGTAAACGCTCCAACAATTTTCTTTCAGAAGTATATATTTAGCTTAAAACATTAAAGAGCAGCATATTTCTGATTAGCATTAATAAAACTAAATGTGCACAGCAACTGGAGGAAAAGGTGTCAGTAACCTTGAAAGAGTGCTGTGAGAAAGGGCACAGGAAGGGATGGGACTGACCCTGGGCCCTCACAGTGCATCTCTTCCTTTCGCGTCACTACCTTCAGCTGAACATCAGTATTGAGGAGTTTCCCTACTACATATTTCAGCTACTCATACCCTTTTAGTAGTGAATTTCTCTATCATTTAAATTGCTAAAATTGCCTCAGATATTAAAGAAGTACAGAGGGGAAATACAGTTCATGCTGTTTTATTTGCTGTGTGCATTCTGTTAAGAATGTCGATACACCTAAGTAAAGTTGCCCTCTGAAATGAAAGTAGTTTGAAGGTGTAAGCTGAGAGCTTAAGAGTTAGTTTTTTGTAGATAGGCATGCTTGTTTGTGTTTTGCAAAGTTAAGTGCTGCATGTTGACAGCCTATTCTTCTGAAGCAATGCTAGACTTGTGTAGGCGTAATAATACTTGGAAAAAAATAATTAATTGGGGAACTTCATTTGCAAATGACAAAACTACATGCAAGGCTGTTAGCTCACCCTCCCCTAGTAAGGTATTCTTGGTTGCCCTCTTCATACAGCATCTACTTTCATCATTCAGAGTACTTGTTAGTGTGAATTTCATGGCTAGGAATGTTAGTGTCTGATGTAATCTGCCATGAGAAAGGATCAAACATTGTCCTCAGCTATCTGACTGGAGGATACAAAGACAGATTTTCTGCAGAAGTGCAGAGTAATTTGGCAAGAGGCACTGGGCACAAACTGGAATATGGGAAATTCCAGTTAGATGTTAGGACTTTGGTTTTTTTTAACAGAAGTATGCTAATCACTGAAACAGGTTACCCCAGAGATGTTATGGAATCTATGTCCTTGGAGGTGTTCAAGACTCAGCTAGATGTGGCCCTGAGCAACTTGAGGTCTGCTTTGAGCAGGGAGTTGTACTAGATGACTTACAGAAGTTCCTTCCACCCTAAATTATTCCATGATTCTGTGGTTGTGGCTGCTTTAGAAGTGTGTCTTGTTTATTCTACTACATAGAAACAGAGCTATTTTTAAATGTTTCCCATTTTAAGCTGTATTTGGGTTGCAGCCAAGCAACCAATATTTCTCCATTTTTGGCAGCCAAAATAAACACAAAAATATAAAAGAGCAGAAAATAAAATTTTCATAGTGTTAGATTATCATTGAAAACTTGCCTAGTGGTACTATGACACCAGATTTAGAAAAATCAAAGCACTGCTGTGAATGATTTGAATCAGTGAGGTGGTGCTTACAAATAGATGGTGCTAATATATTTTCATAAGACACACTTCATTTGTCTAGCACTCTGGGAGGCAGTGCTGGGTCTTGCCTTCATGGCCCCTAAAGTCTTTGAAACGGTGGAAAACAAACAGTTTCAATGTAAGGCAAATGGAATTCTGGCAACAAAGCCAAATTTGCTGTAATACAGTACAGCTGTATTCACCCTCTAGTTTTGTAGCGCAGAGTTCAAGGATCTTCACTCTATGGATAAAACCAAAAAATAGGACTGTATTTTGTCACAAGATGCCATGCACACTTAAACTGTGCAGTAGACTCCTGGTATGAGTGAAAGTAATATCTAGACTTTTAAAAGTTTCAGTATTTTTTTGCTTTTGTCTCCTGTTGCCTATGCATTCCAACTAGCCAAACTATGGTACTTCCAGCTGGATTCTTCAGGCCATTGGTAGCTCTTTTCCTCTTTCTAAAGAGTTGGTGGTAGCTGGTTCTCTTATGAGGCAGCTGATTCATCAAGCTGTCTTTCATTCTCTCCCAGTATAGGCAGACTCCTTTCCTTAGAGTGATTCCAGCACTGCAAGTGCTCTGATGCACTTAACATAGTGCTTTTACTTCAGATGTGCTTTGCACAGTTTCTCCTGCCGATCTTGGCCATCAACTGACTTTTGTTGAAGAGAATACTTGCAGATCAGTGTGGAATTTCTGTTGGCAAGCGTGGAGGGAAAGACTGTGTTTCAGAGGTAGCTATGGATCTCAGAATCTGCCATTTGGAAATGGCCTCAATATAAAAGAATTACACTATAAATGCAAATACTTAAGACCAGAGTTTCACTAACAAATGCCAAAAACTGACACAAATGAATGGAATTAGAGGGCATCTAGTTTATCATTCAAGTCTTTCATCAAGGAGATGCAGGGAAAAAAGGTCTCTTGAAATCCTAATACGACAAAATTATTTTCTCAAAATCAAATAGATTCTTATCACAGTATGATAACCATGAAGTTCCTGTTACTTCCCTTGTCCATTCAATTATATTTAATGAATGTTTATCTGAGTGGTGACTAAAAGAGACATATTACTCAGAATGAGAATGCTTTCCTGAGTAGTTGTTCAAAACACTGTGAGATCAACACAAATGAAATCTATATTGCTAATGTGCTCCTGGGGGCAGTCCCCATTTGCCAAGCTAATTTATATGAAGTCCTTATATCCTTATTGCTCCAGGATGGCCCTCTCTTGACTAGATTGGCAGTGTCTGTGCAGCACGTAGGATTGAGCTCTCCTTGTCCTTGGTTGCTCCACTGCTGTTCATATGCTTCCAGAAACTGGTCATTTATTGTTTTACCGGTTAATATTCATCCCTCATTTTCAGTGGTTCTGGAATGCACACAGCCCATGAACAGGAATGTGGTTTAGTCATATGAAGTGTGGCATCTGTGTTGTTGCTTTAGCAGTTATTTTCCCTGAAAAAACATGCAGCTAAGTTAAAGTGAAGGAGATTTGTCTGCCTTGCTCTTTGCTGCTCTTTGGGTTAGGCTTTAGGAAAGACAGCTCCTGCTTGCCTAACCTGATCTCCTCTTATGACAAGGTCACTCACTTACTGGGTGAGGGAAAGGTTGTGGATATTGTGTACCTTCAACAAGGCCAAATGCTGGATCCTGCATCTGGCTCATGATAACCCAAAGCTGTCTGGTGAGAAAGGACCTGGGTGTGCTGGTTGCCAGCAGCTGAACATGAGCCAGGGTGTGCCCAGGTGGCCAAGAAGGCCAATGGAAGCCTGGCCTGGATTAGCAATAGTGTGGCCACGAGGCCTAAGGCAGTGGTCGCCCCCCTGTACTTGGCACTGGTGAGGCTGCATTCCAAATCCTGTATTAAATGTTGGGTCCATCTCTGCAAGAAAGATGTTGAGGAGCTGAAGCATGTCCAGAGAAGGGCCACAAAACTGGTGAAGGGTCTGGAGCAAAAGTCTTATGACAAGGAGCTGAGGGAGCTGGAGAAAAGGAGGCTCAGGGGTGACCTTATCTCTTTCTACAACTACCTGAAAGGAGGGTGTAGGGGCCAAGTGGGCATCAGCCTCTTTTCCCAAGTAACAGGTGACAGGACAAGGGCGAATGGCCCCAAGTTGTGCCAGGGGAGATTTAGATTGGATATTAGGAAAAATATCTTCACCAAAAGGATCATGAATCATTGGAACAGACTGACCAGGTTTGAGTCACCATCCCTGGAGGTATTTAAAATGTGTGTAGATTTCGCTGTTGGGGACATGGTTTAGTTGTGGACTTGGCAGGGCTGGGTTTAGGGTTGCACTTGATGATCTTGATGGTCTTTTCCAACCTAAAGAATTTTTTCCTAATGTTTTTTCCTAAGCCCTACAGGGACTCTGAAATATTTGTTGCCATCCAGGCCATCACTGTACTTAAAAGTAAATTAGAGGAAAAGGACCAGCCCTGTCAAGACAGGGCGGTGAGGACAAGGATTTTTTTAAACTTATTTCAAATTTGTCTCCTTTTCTTCTTTTCTGCCTTGTTCTCTCTTTTTAAAAATACATGATTCCTATTTATTTTCTGCCAGAACTGTCTTTGATTTTAAAAGCTCTCTTGGTGGTTTTGATATACTAGCTATAAAAAAGAGGTCTAAAGGGTCTTATCTCAAAGCCACTACTGTTTTGGGATCCTGTTTAAACTTTCTAATTGTAGAAACCTCACTGAGAGTTTTAAGGCTTTAATGAAATCAAGACACTTGGTCACTATAATTGACTGCTTACAAATAAGCGATGCTACCTATCTAACTGAAATCAGACCCAGTTCAATTTAATCTTGATATAGAATTAAGTCTTCAAATTGATGTAAAGTTTGGTTGATAGATATGTAAATACAATTGTGGGGGGGAAAAGGGTGAAATTATTGTAAATTTAAAATTAAATAGATCTTTACTAATTTTTTTTTTTTTTTGGTAAATTCAGTTTTGAGAGTGATTAATAAATTTATTATGGAAATCAAATTACCATATTTGAATTAAGTACTGTAAGTGTTATTTTATTCTTAGACATGAATACTCAATAGAGACCAGGAGACCATAATTTCAATACTGCTCAACTCTCTAAAGTTAGGGTTTTGAAGAATCTATAATTTCAACAGATTTAGCTCACTGTCAATCAGAGATAATAATCTTAAATTTTCTTACCACTTTTTTCTAAGTGTCTTTACTAAGCTCATTAGAGGCATTTGAAGTCTGCTGTGTTTTCTTCCTGGTTTGTGCTATCTGGAGCCCTGTCAGTATTCAGAGTTGCACATCTAAAAAAAGTAGGGAAAATAAAGGAGTTAGGATGTCACAGAGATTAGGAAGCAACTGCTGCCCTTTTTCCCGTGAAGGTATTGCACTGCTGAAAATGCCAGAGAACTAGTTTTCTAGAAGCCTTGCAGTCTTCTGGAACCTGGCAGAGTTGCCTTTGGAAAATTGTGACAGTTTCCTGGCTGAATGATGTTTCTTGATCACTCTTTAGATAAAGGAAGGGAGGCAGATGTTTTCCATCAGTTTTACTTGTACGCTTCTTTCTATAAAGGGAAGAGGCATAAAGTGTTGGCTTAAGGCTTTACATTCTGTGTGCAGACAACTGCAGATGCTCAAATCATCTACTAAAACAAAGTGAGGGTTTTGGTCTCTTGGCAACTCTAGTCACTAGAATTTCTCTAAAAGAAGCAGAGTATGTTGGGGTGATACCAGAGAATGAGTATGTAGTTGTCTAGAGGAACTTTGAATATTAGTCTGCAATTACTGAGAGGAAGGAAGGAAGGAAGGAAGGAAGGAAGGAAGGAAGGAAGGAAGGAAGGAAGGAAGGAA
>NW_008237619.1:5931420-5958897 GCF_000691975.1 Corvus brachyrhynchos
GAAAGAAGGAAAGAAAGAAAGAAAGAAAGAAAGAAAGAAAGAAAGAGAAAAAGAGAGAGAAAGGGAAGTTTAGTATCACTCTGCACTATTATTCAATGATATATTATATATCATTTATCTCATTGTTTTTCTTCAGGATTTAGTTCCTGAAGTAAAATGATTGTCTGCAAAGTTCTGGTTTTTCCTGATAAATTAATTTCAGCCTTCATAATTGGACAGATGCCTGAAAATATGTTGGGGATAAAAATTTACATTTTGAGAATGAGAAGAGAAATAATAACCCAAAATATACTAGTCTGGTGCTGGTGTTGTAAGTTTGGGGGAAAGCCAGCAATTCAACAGTTCTGAAAATATGATAGGCCTAACTGTGACAAGGGAATATTAAAATTGTACATACCAAGGAAGGAAAAGGGAAAAGCCAATTCTCCCTTACCCCAACAAGAAGAAGCCAAAACACCAACTTGTAGCCTAAAAAGTTAGTAATTCTGTTGTGAAGTCATTCTCTGTTGCTGCAAGTTAAATTTTTGCAGATGGAAATACAAGATGTTTCTTACTTTATGTGCTGTTCCCCTGGAAAGCATAAAAATGAACGTTTAGAAAGAGTTTCTTCGTAGTTTTGAGTAAAGTATTTATGTTAGTTAGGTGTCCTGGTGTAATTCCAAATACAAAATTACATTTCCAGCTCAACATAGGGGGGAAAAAATTGTAGAAGTTTTATTTGGATCTGGTTACTGTTTATCCTCTACCATAATTTTTGAGTGTGATTAACTGATGAACTTAATTTTACAACTTCGTATTTTCTACTAACAAGCAAAAAAATCAAACCAAAAACTTGCACTTTTTTTCACCTATGGGTCCTATATATGGCTACTACTACTATAACTCTTGCATTTAAAGGAAAAAATGCATGCATTTTTTCCACTTACTTCATGCATGGTTTTACTACTGCAATTGTTGATGTTAAAGCAAATGATAATGCTAAACTAGTGGAAAAACAGTTATGTTGGCAACCACTTTTTCACATGACTGTTAGTTCACTTTTTAAAATACACTGGTTTTCCAGGAGACATGACCTGTAAGAAATTTTTCAGTTGCATGCTATTAGCAAATTAAACAGCCCTATATTGCTATATTGTCATGTTCCATTACTGAATATATGATTGCTAGGTAATGCATTTTGATCTCTTTTTTACTCTTCCCCCAGTGAAAAGGCAGAGTCTGAAGGTTCAGATCAATGCAACAGATGACACCGTTTGCATGAGGTATCTTCGACCAAGTCAAAGCACCAAACTAGAAGGTTTTGTCCTGGGCTATGGAAGCAACTTCCTTTCTAATCAGTACATTCCTTTACCTTCAGAAGGAAAAAACTATGTAACAGAACTTGGTAAGACATATTTGCTTTGCATGCTGTTGTTGTAATGAATTATGGGAAGAGATTGAGGAGAATATGAACATTTTGTTTGCCTAATTTTTTGTGTTATTGTGTTGTTGCTCAAGGTTTCTTTGTGTTTGTTTAAGGTTGCTGTCAAGAATTTCAGTTGAAAGTGGAATTAGGAGATCCCTCAAGGAGAAGAACTAGTTTTTGTTTGGAAAAGTTTGTTTACTGGTATTTGTTTTGGGGATTTTCATTTTACTGATAAACCGTGCTATATGACCACATCACGGATCAAATGGGATGGTTTGCCTAAGGTTGCAGCTATAAAGTAAAATATAAGGGAGATGTACATGTTTTTAACAAAGAGTAGAAGACACAGTGAAACAGTCTTGAGAATTGTGTGGTTGATTCCTTTTGACAGAAACATTCATATCAAAATGATGCCTCTTCTTGTGGGGATCTACTCCAGTACTACATGCTATGGATTAACCTCTAACTTCCATGTGAGACATTACCAACAGAATTCCATAAGCTGTTTTATGGAAGAGATTAAACCATGTCAAGAATGTTATATTCTGTTATCTGGATTAGGGAGGAGAAAAAAAAAATTATTAAAACATTGATTTATCAGGATTTGACCTTTTGAGAAATCTGTTCAATCCCTAAGGATTTTCCTATTGCTTTCTTTAAGCTTTTCTAGCCTGAAATGAATCAATTTACCTTCATCATTGTAGTGCTGGTGATCTTGGTGTAAAACAAGGGGGAGGAAAGGATGCATGAGCATATGTCTCAGTTTTTGAGATAAGACTTCAGGAGGAAATATTCCGGAGTGAGTGTTCCTCCCCTTTTCCTCCGTCAATGAGACAAATGGGTCACAAGGAGTGAAAGTGGGAAAAAGAAACCAAACTGTTTATTAACACACAAACAAAACAGGGTAGAACAGGGGGAAAAAAATACAAAAAAATACAACAAAATACAACAAATTCCCACAGAGGGAACAGACGTGGGCTCGGACCAGCCGGGGCCACCCCACGGGCCCGCCAGCGCCGCACCCGCAGGCTCCCTGGACCAGTGAGGAGGGAAGGCAGGCAGTGAGGCAAGGGGAAGGAAAGGGAAAAAAGAGCAAGAAAAAAACCCAACAGAACCTTTTCCCAGCTAGCTGGAACACAAAGGAAACCCAGGAAAGCAGCACAGCACTCCTGGCACACTCCCTGCCCTGAGCCCCGCCGAGCTCCCTGAGCCATTGGGCTGAGCCGTTAAACTGCCCCACACTCAGCCCCGTGGTCCCACCCCCTGGGTCCATCTTAAAGAAGGAGCATCCTTGGGTGTTGAGCGGATGGTTAAGGAATAAAGCAGCTTCATAACATCACCCCAGAACACATAGGAGTAGTAATTGCTATCTTTTTGATGTGGTCAATTAAGGCCATTGTGGGTGTCTGCTCCAGGCTGAAAACTGCAGAATAAAAAATGAAAAAATAAGATGTTAGATACAGAATAATTAAGATATTAGAAACTGATAGGATCACTGTGGCAGAAGTTAACGTTCCTTTTCATGAGTTGGTACTCCTGGGATTTCTTTGTAATTCCATCTCCAATCCAGTGTTTGACTTCATAAACATGACTTAAGCTGCGTCTGGTTTATCTGATTCATCCTATGTGTAACTTTTGAATCAGTTCACTAAGAACGATGTACAGGATTTTCTGTGCTATACTGTGCATTAGGCATAACAATGCCTGTTGCATGAGTAGTGAGGATTAATATTTTTCAGATACTCTAAGATCCTAGGAAAGAGCAAAAAAAGGACTAAATGTAATATCATGTGTAGATCGTTTGCACTTCCTATTTAATAGAAGCTTTAATACTTAATGTATTGCGATACTGAAAACTGAAAGCTCAGAGTTACCTGGAATTTAAGGTATATTGATATTTTGTAGCTTTAACTGCAGTAGTTAATGGCTGGAAACTAGGAACCTTCTTAGTTCTACAGCGCATCAGAGCACTAACCACATGCATATTCGTTTTCTGTAGGGTATCAGGAGAGGGAAGAGCAAAAATGTTGACAAATATTCTTCCTTTATGATTATTTCAAAGGAGAATAACTTCAAAATTTTATCTCCCTCATGCTTATAGAAGCTGTCCGTTTCCTTGTGACAATAAGTCTATGCTTGTGACTTCTGAATGTCCAGTAACTAAACATGCAAAATGCAACATAATACAGATACCAAGACAAGCATTTCCAACCTTCAGAAAATGTCATCTTTGAAAAGACACGAGTAAAAGAAGTTATCAGCAATATGTTCTTCAAGTTGCACGCATTTATTTAAGGCAATTACCAGTACGTTTATTGGAGCAGTTGCTTTTAGTTAAGAGATTTAGGGTTAGATTGTATGCCTTGGGGACTTGTTTATTGGAAGCAGTGAGTGCATAATCTTTCCCATTTTACAAATATTAAACACAACATTAAAGTGCAGCTTTGATTGTGCTTTCCAAATGTGTATGGAACACGAGCTAAAGCAATAAACATCAGTTGTGCTTTTGGCTCTATTTTAGAGTGACTTGTGTGGCAGAAATGAAGACAGAGATGATTTCTAGCACATTCCCTCCTCCCCACCATATTTAAGGATCAGTTGTTGGCAGAAACTGGAAGAATTGCAGAATAGTTCTTAATTCTAGGAACAATGATTGAGTTTTATTGTGGCAGCCAGAGACCTCAGCTCTAGCACACACTTTATATTGATTTTAGAAAAACCAAGGTGTTGTAGAGGGACAATAAAACTACTCTCAAGAATGTGCCAAAGACATAAACCCCCTAGACCATATTGCTGAAAAATCTTAGATTATCTTTGTACTCCTAGTACATCTCATATGTCATGAAGTTGGCCTAGTACCTTCTCTTCATATTAGAACAATGTATTTTTTAAATTTCACACTCAGCATTGTCTATCCCATATTCTAGCAATCCAAGTGTCACTGCATGCTCTGAAAATGGTCTTCAGTGGGTTCCACAAGTTTTTCCACAGTCAGAACAGCTAGGTTTGTACAAAAGCCATTCATTTTTGCCCTAAGAACTCCTTCTTGGTCCTCTCATGCTTTGACTTATCTGAATTTTACAGAAATCAGGTGAGTTTACAGGCTTCCCTGAACAGTGGTGGGTGAGGCTTTTATTGAACAGGATGTGGAGGAAGTGGTTCCCAAATATGAAAAGTCATAGTGGTCTATTTAGATAAAGACAAATACAATTTAATGTTTCCTCCTTTCTTGTCAGTTTTAATGGTTCATGGAAAGATAATTCCTTTCCCAGTCAATTTAGGGACTATGATCACAACCTTAAATTGGTTTGTAGCTGGAAGGTAAAGATTAGAAATGGAGATTTAAGGGCATTTGTTAGTCTCTAAAAGGTGTGTTTTTCTAATGCATTAAGGAACATTGCTGTGGAATATAATCTCCTGAGGGAGTGATTAGATCCACGAGAATGGAAGATCCATGAACGTGGATCTGGTTCTAGTAGTATTAAAATCGTTTATTCTGTGAAGACTTTTAAGGAAAAAACGTACATATATGTAATCAGCCATAGACCCTACTCAAAAAAAATTTTTTCATTAGTTTATCTATTAGGCCAATGAAAGAAAACACACAGACTTCACATATAAGTCATTAATCCCTTCCTAAAACGCATCAATCCCTTTTAATATAATTTGTCCTTTCTAACGAGGAGTATAGCTCTACTAGGTAGAATGAAGTACCTTGCAGACATTTCCACATTTCCACATTTCCTTGATTTAGCTCTGCATCCCTGGTTTTGTTAATGGAGCAGCATAATTGGTATTCTGTTTGGGATAATTGTCCCCAGTTGGAACTGGAATATGGAGGATGACACAATATACACGATACATGTTTCTAAGGCCCCAAAATTCCATATTTCCAACCCAGCCATTGTAGATTAAAATGAAATTTATTGTCAGCTTTTCTGCTGGGTCACACACCTCTTACGATCCTGTTAATGGGAAGCTTGAAGTCAGCAGATGTATTAATTTATAAAATTATGTGTCTATAGGTGGATATATATTTTAAAGAAATTTATAAGGATATGACCTTTCCAAGGATTTTCAGGAGAGATATATGGCTTTGTATGAAGTGTGACATTCACCTACGTTTCATCCATTAAAATATTCAGCACCTCACTGCAGTGATTCTTATCTTAAAATATCTGTTTTGCCTTTGTTTTGCAAATTATATAGTAACTGAGGCAGCAATTGCATAACATTATCCATAAATTGGGATCTGCCTGCAGAGGGGCATGTGCAAAGAGAAAAGGATTCTATTGGATTTCCTGGACTTGTAATGAGTTTGTGCTGGCAAGAAAGTCTTGAGCAGCTTCATACACTAGTAGAATGATCTGAATCATTTTGAAGGATAAATGACAATGACAAGGCAGCAGCAAAGTTTGTTTCCAAGATTTATGCTTCTTTATCAGGACACCAGATGTATTTTGTGCTGAGTGTACTTTGTGTACTTATGTGGCAGTAAACAACATTATTATTGGTCATGAAAGCTATTCAGATAGTGCCAAAATATATCAAGGTATTAATTCAGCTAGACTAATGAAAAGGTGAACAGACCCATCCAAAAGCTCTGGGCTTGACTTAAACCTTGATCTTAATTTTTTCAGTCTTCCTGACTTGTAAGGAAAGAGTATTTGCTTAAGAAATCTGTGTTAGTCTTTTCTAACTTGGCTAGGAAGATTGCAAGCCAGCCTCCTAGAAATTGTTGATACTGTTGGAGAAACCCAAAAAATTGCGTGGAGACAGGAGAGTGTTGTAAGAATGAACAGCAATTACTTAACACAGTGAACAAAATTAATTTCCCTTTCAGTTTCTAAAACCAGATCAAAGTTGTGCAATGCTTTTACTTTTCCTTTTCTTGAACAAGATTGTACAGTGTAAGAGGAGAATGTATTGGTAATCCTGCTTTATAACAATCCCAATAACTGGTGGGTGAATTTTGTGTTTATGTATATATATGAAAGCATTCTATTACCAACTTGAACACATTTTAAAAAGTGCAATTCAGGGATCAGTGCTTAGCTGAAAGATCTTGCTGTGCAGTTTCTTATATCTGATCAAATACCAGAAATTCTCAGATGTATTAGTTCCATGCTTTTCAAGATGCCAAATAATGTGAATGGTAATTCAGCATTATGTTGCCTCCTGCTAATTTACCAGAAACAAGGTTCTCATTGCTAATGTTAGCTGAGCCTAGTGGAAGGGAGGACCTGGAGGAGGTCAGCAGATACCCCTTCCTCCAGACAAGTGCATTGATCAGCAGTGAGTTCATTCATGCCAGCCTTTTTGTCCCACTTCTCTGTCTTTTCCCATGCTTGTTACACTACTATACCTTCTATCCTCCTCTTCCTCCACCTTTGCCCTTAGCAACATCCCATGGTAAATCTTTAGCAATCCCCAATTACAGATTAAGGATTTGCAGCCTGAAGCCAAAAAAATTCTTTGTTTTGATTTCTGAATTCAGTGGTCTATGAATTCTAATGATACATTTGTAACACTATTTTAAGATTTATTCTAAGTTCATCAGTCAGTTCATTCTTACATTGTTTTGCTTTCATGTGCATATTGGCTGGGCCCTGAATAGTGTGCTTGAACAAAAGCAGAATTTCCTAGCATTTTGTAGTATGTGTTAGTTGCCTGCTGCCACTGATTTGATAGCCTAGCTCATGGCAAATGGAAGTAAGTGTTCTCCTATGTTAATCTGATATGTCAGTGGCATGTATTTTTGTTACATTCTGGTCATCTTCATAAGCTGTTAAGGTGTGCAATAGAAGCTTTTTTCTTTTAAAAATTTTATTTGTTAATATAATAGCACATGTTTGGGAGAATTACATCACTAAGAATTAGGCATGGATTTATCAAGTAGCACTTCTCTGGTACATGTGGGCGTTTTCCTAGAGTATTTTGTGGTTCAAGAATTGAAGGTGGTCACTATTTGGACTTTATTTCTGATCTGAAAGGAGCTCTTAGGCAAGGTATTTGTTGTTCTAGCTTTAATAAAGGGGGTTAGACAGTAATAGGTTCAAACAAGTGGTCTTAGAGTAGCAGCCCTCCAAGAATGTGTTATCGCAAGACGTTATCCTTGTGGCATCAAGGAGCTGCTAAGGTTTTCATAGCAAATCTGCTAATGTATTTCAAACTTTACTTGTTAAAGCTTGCATTGTTTTGTAGGGATCCTTCATTTATGAGACTGTGGGTCCTCACAGATGAGAGAAAGGCAGATCTCTATCTTGTATCTTTATCATATATGTCTCTGTTATATACTGATTAATGTTGAAATGATTTTTGGAGCCAGATGTTGGATTCATGCTTCCGTGTCCAGACGTTTCAATGTTGACCTTAGTCATGTAACTGCCCTTTTCTTACTAAATGCAGTTCAAAGAAAATAAGAAATATTCTGTTGCAAACAGGATTGCCTGTACTCTGTGGTGTAATTTGCTTTTACTTGAGTTTATAATTTTACTTTTCAAATGAGCTTCTCTTCTTAAATATATTTTCATGTAAATAGTTGATATATTCTGCAATTCATAATTACATCCAGTCAAACACCCATATTTTTATAACTGACAGTCACATTTTCCTACCTACCTCTAATTTCAGCAATTTATCTCTTAAGCATATAAGATGAATTAGTGCAAGGTAAACTATAGTTTTATTTAAGTTCTGGTATTTCACAGAATTTTCATTTTCTTTTCCTGTTTTACTCACCTCTCCCCAAGATTCCTGTTTCTTATATGCATGGATCTGTGGAATGGATTATGAATATAATAGGCATCATAAAAGAACACAGATTATCGTGAAACATTTCCTGTAACTTGACAGAATTTAATACATGGGTGAGGCAATGTTTTAACGCCCTGAAAATGAATTGAGTCATAGTAGCATCAGATGATTTCAGCATTGTGATAATGACTGATAGTCATATTTCTCAGCAAGAAGACTGAATCAGTGTGAAAACTCAGTAGTCTTCTGAACTTATTAAAAGAAATGTTGAATTGCTGTGGAAGACTAAGAAAGAACTCCCATTTCTAGTAAGTCAGGGCTCATTATATGATATTGAAAAAGCTCTCTGCATTTTTTAAATTCAGGTGCCTTGGATATAGAATGTATATCTGCCCAGAGTAAAAGCATTTCAAGACATGTGTCCTCCAGTCCATGCATAATGCTTTGATACTGTACATCAAACCAATGAATTTAACTTAAATTACAGTTGCTCTACTGTTAACATCTATATAGTAGCATGGGTGGTTCTGCTCAGGAATGGAATAATATTTCTAAATTAAGATATATCTTTTGTTAAGTACAGATCAGAAATTTATTGTTGTATTTCAGATATTGAACAGACAGTTTAACAATTTCATATTCTGATTTCAGTTATAATTTTCATGATATTGTCTTAAATTCAGTGGTTCTAAAGAAGTGCTACTTTTTAAACCTACCCTTTCTATAACAGCACTCTCTCAGCATCTAGCCTCAGCCTGCTTTCCTAAATACTTCCTTTTGTAGCTTGTATTACAGTCAGAAGAGCCATGAATTCCCTGCAAAATGGGAATGCGTTGTATTCTTTGTTAAGGCAACATTCGTTAAATCCACCAAAATAAAGCTTAATGAACAGCAAAAATATTTCCATAGAGAACATTTTGTTAGAGAAAAAAACACCTGCTAGAACGAATGAATCCTGAAAACTGCCAGGTTTTGTAGCTGAGATGTCCAGTGAGGCATTAACAGTCTTTGTTTATTGCCGAATTTTGTTTAGCAGTTAATCTATTTCATATACTGCTACACAAGTAATTTCAGATTTCAGCCAGAATTAAGTTTTCCATTTATGGAGCAGGGAAAAAATGTTTCAAAGTATTTGAATAACTTTCTCTTACAATTCTTGGACATTTTACTGATGAACTCATAAATTTTTAGAGCTTTGAAGACTGGCTTTGTAGTTCTCAAAATTTCAAGGTCATGCTTTAAAATAATCCTGTTGAATATGTTGTGAGTTATAACAGTCTCACAAGTGGGCATAAATGCAGAGCAGAAAACTGGGTTTAAAGTAGAGGGAAACCAAATTATTTTAAAGTGTTGCTAATTTCTAGTTTTCAGTCTCAATACAAAAAATGTCCAGATGGTTACACAGGTCCCATACTTGTGTACCCCTCCAAATATTAAAAAACATTTTGTAAACGAATATGTATTTGCACTTTGGGGTTCCTTTTTTTTAACTAATACTTTTTTCCACACTGTTCTGAACAGCTGTTTTCAATGCTTATCTTGGCTATTGGGTTCAGATGAAACCCATTTAAAAAGAATAATTAAACAATTAAAGTACACCCATAGTATGGGTTTCCAGTGATTTAAATGCATAAAATCAGTGAAGTTGGAGTAGTTTCCCTTGCCACTGGCAGAGCCTTTTCAGTAGTACAGCAAGCTTTGGATTTTATTTGGTACTGCTTTTCCTTTCTCTCTCTTTACAGAAATCTGAGAGTAAGGGGAAATTTAATGATATCTTAGTGGTTCTGTTCAGGTGGTAGAATTCAAGGTGCCTGTTACGCTGATATATGCAGGAAATTCAGTCTCTCATCTGTAGTTATACATTTAGGTAAATGTATCTAAACTACAATAAGAATTTTACATAGAGTAATCCTATTTTCTAAAAGCTATGGTAAAAATAATTTTGGTCAGTATATGGTGAGCCAAATTCTACCTATGGATGTCTTGCTGGAATGTCCTATGACAACTTCTCTTATGTTGCAATTCAGAGAGAATTGGTTTTAAGTAATTAAGAAGGGCAGAAATCCCTGACATCTGGTTTTAAGACAAAGGGAAAATCTTATTTCTGAAGAGGAATTCCCCAAACTAAACCAAACATCTCAACCTTGTTTTAATGGAAGCATTTATTATTTCGAACTCAATACAATTTAAAGAAAACAGATCACAAAGATTGGATACCGTGTAAAGCATTCGCTGACTATTTGACTTTTTCTTATTAATTTCAGATTAATCTCTAGCACATCTGTAATAATTGCTCTTTTATTCATTTGCAGATGCAGAGCCACGGTACTTGGTTTCAGTAAGACCAGCACGTGTTTCAAATAACAAGAAATCTTGTTCAGGTATTTTAATATTACTCCATCTCTTTCTTAAAATATTTGAAAGAAAACAGAACCTTTGACTGGGTTTCTCTGAAAAGGTATTTCTACCTGTATTCATCTGACTGGGATGCACAAATTCTATATGTGGAAAGGTAAAATGTAGGACACTAATTCCTAGTCAGTAATTAGTCACTCATATGGTGTTCAAAACATGAAGATGTACCTAAAGATTTTTTGCATAAATTTAGAACACTAATGATTAAAGACATTAAAGTTATTCTTCCCAAACTACAAGTAAGGATTCTTTCATCCATAGACATGTTAATGCTCTTTGTTTCTCATTGGAAAATGGTAGTGTGGGCGTGTCTGTCTGTCTGTCTCTATCTCTTTATCAATACTACTGCTAAGCTTGCTGATGGAAAGAGGGATATTTCCAGCTGAAACTATACACAGCAGAGTAGAAATCTGAATTTTATTCTGATCTGTTTCAAAGTCTTTCTATATGCCCTTAATCATGTCATTAATACTGTTAGTTCTGAATTCCTTACTTTAATAAGGAGACTTAATTCCGTACTTTAATATGGAGACTTCTTTCAGGATCACTGGACTGCAAAAAATAAACTGATGACCTGTCCTGGAAGCACTCAAGGTCAGGTCAGACAGGGCTCTGAGAAACCTGATCCAGTTGAAGATGTCCCTGCTCGTGGCAGGGGACTTGGACTAGATGGTCTTTAAAGGTCCCTTCCAACAAAAATTATTCTATGATCATTATATGATATTTTTTTCCTAGTTATGCTTGGGATTAATTTTTTCTTGCTCTTGGCCAGGTATAGCACAGTATGTCTGGAAAGATTTTGGAAAGTGATTTACCTTTCAAATGCAACATATATATGTTGCTTGTTAATGTGTGTTTTGTAGCAACATATTCATCATCAACAAAGTAAAAACCAACATGGTTAACATTTCTAAATGTACACACATATATTGATATTGTCACTGGGGCTTTTTAAGTGAAGAAATAATTGGTTTCAAGAGGCATGAGAAGAAAGTTAGTCAAATCTGTAATTTATAAACTTCCAAGAAATGTTGGTCACCTGTACATTTTGAGAAGGTAAAGATCCTTTAGATTTTTGACGTATGTAATATGATGTAAATAATATATCAATTTTCTATAGTTAATCATCTTTCAAACACCAGAGATTCTCCTTGGGCCTGTAGCAGTCTGTAAACTACAGGCTCAAAAGAGTTTCTCTAGATCATTTGTTCCTTTCCACCTATTAACTCTTAAACTTTCTTTAAAATAAGTTTTTTCTCCACACAAGAATTGTACTTCTCCATACAGAGCATAGCTGAAGTTCAGTATCATGCAAAAGCTGATTTCCATATAGTAGGTAATCAAAAGAGAAAAATCCTGCAGATAGAGACACTGACTCAGATCTGCCTACAGTTAAAAGCAAAATAACTTTTGTAGGTTTTATTTTACTCTTAAGAATGCTCTAGAAAATATTTATTATGTGTGGACATATTTGCAGTGTTACTGAGAAAACTGCCAAGAAGTTACTATTTTTGTTACATCCATGGAGACTGTCTAATGTCCTGGACTCTCTCATGTCTTCTGTGATGTAGTCCAAGATAGCCAGACGTTTTAATTTAATCTACCTATAGCTTATTCTTATAGTAAGCATATCTAAACCACCAAATATTCATTTTCAAAAATTAGGTTTAACTGGAACATTAGGTTGAAAAAGTGACCATTGACACTTCTCTGCCATTTTTGTAAATCATATCTTAGAAATAGTGACCATGAAAAATAGAGAACTCTTGTACCTCTCCCTTCAAGCTAACAAGAGAACTAGATCTTCATTTATTTAATTATCCAATCGCAAAAACTTTCCTCTACATAATGCAGGAGAGAGAAATTAACTTTATATGTTTCTTATGTAGGTCGGAACAAGACACAAAAGCCTCTGCAGCTGGTAGTTGGCACTCTCACCCCAACCTCTGTATTTCTCTCTTGGGGCATCCTAGTCAACCCTCAACATGACTGGACAGCAACAAGTAACTGTGCTAGCGACAGGTAACAAAACAGAAAAAGATGGGGTGCAGCTCTCTGCTGTAATTAAGATAAATTTTACAGTGGAAATTAAAATGTTGTAAACAATAGCTCTGAATGTGAAGTAAGTTTTCTCATTTGCTCACATTAGTGCTTTGCAAATCTACTTGACAGCAGTTTAGTCAGATGTCTACATGCTGAATTACAAATCTTGCTATTTACACTAGATCCTTTGTTCTTAAACCAATGGCCTTGGCTCTACCTTAATTTCTTATCTGATAAATTGAAACTTTGTTAAATCACAGGAAATATTTTACTTCAGAGCTGACTGAACAAGAGTAAAAGAAGTCTTTTGTTGTGCTGAGGTGGGGGAATGATGCCTTGTTTTAACACCATTTGATTTTTGTTTCCTCTATTTTGTCTTATCACCAAAACTGCTTTCCTGCTATTGATACAGTACAGCTTTCATAAATTTTCTGTTGTAAGTAAAAGAGGATCTCTTCTATGTCAATATTTTTGGCATTTACTGGGTGGCACAGTAGGTGGGAAACTCAGGAAGACTCACCAAGTAGAAGTTTCAAGAGAAGTCATCGTGCAGAGGAGCTTCTCAATTAAGTGCACTATCATTATTTATTCAGCCCTTGGCAGATGAATAAAATTGTTTAAATTGTTACTATAGATGTTTTCCCTACTTTGTCTTTTTGTGTTCTCTTCATATTCTTCCTCGACAACAGAAGAATTTTTTTTACCTTCATTTACATTGTGTGAAGCTCTATTCTAGTCAGCAGTGTTTTGTAAAACTAAAAAGAAGCATTGTGCACCCATGGGATGCATCTACATCTGTTTTGCAACTGTTACCTTTTGGGTTTTAAATGTGCGGGGTTTTTTTTCATTATTATTTTTGCATATTGTATTATAGAACATTTGCTTTACCTATCTAGTATTGTCCAATTTGTAGCTGTCTAATTTAGAATTGAATTTTCTTACTTTGGTATTCATAAGAAAACTCTAGCTGACATGATTAAACTGGATGCCAAACATTGGTTATGTTAAAAAAACATCTCATGTAGTCAGGAGGACCTTTCCATACCTTACAAAAGTTTCATACTTCACAAAAGGACTAATTCTTTTCAAGCATCAGAAATTTCTCATGAAAAAAATTTGGATCTTCATCACCAACCAGAATTTCAAACACTATTGAAAAATGTTAATGTTTGTTAGGAAACAGTTATGGAATGTTAGTAAATGTCCAAAGATGAAATTTGATCAGATTTTTCTTCAGTAGAAATAAAAGTTGGTTTAGGCTTAGATTTTGCTCTTTCAATCAAGAAAGAAGCAAATATTTTCCTACTGTGAGAAACTGAAGAAATGAGCTGATCTTGGACAAGCTTATAAAGTGTTCTGACATAGTGATTTTAGCACCATTTTTACCAAGGAATTTATCTTTATGTGATGTGTCAGCACCAGTGTTGCAGCACCCATTGTACAGTGGGAAGGAAGAACACTTCAGGAGAAGCCTATATCCTGTATTAATCCACCTGGAAATTCAAGGCAAGTGGTATCCACCACCATGCCTTCATCAATTCTGTGTTTTCTCCTCAGTAGCTGAATTTTCTTGCTGGATATTCACTGACTCAAAGTTTGAACAAAGTTTTTAACATAGTTTTTGAGTTAGGGCAGTGTGCTACTTGTGTCTTGCTATGTCTAGAATATATTCTGATGTATTCCTCTCAGGAATTACTTTTAATGTGCACTCTGTTTTAGTGAAATATTGTCAGACAGGAGAAGCTAGTTTAAAAATATTTAAATCAAATTACAAGTGATCTTATCAAAGTATGGTTATATACCTATAAGCAGATTTCTGTTTTGCAATCAAGCATAACAGTGAAGTTAATGAAGAAAGAAAAAAGTCACTTTAGTGGTGCTCTTACTTATTTTACCTTTACTGAACCAAACTGCTTGTGATTTGTATAAATGATGAGAACAGTTGTCCACATGACCCTCGTGTGTATATCTAGAATTCTAAGAGAGATTAGATCCATATATACTTCTAGCCAGGGTGTAGAAGAAAAACTATTAATTTATGATAATCATTTGAATGACGGTTGATAACGTGCAATAAGAAAAAAATAGGAAGTAGCCCATTCTTAGCAAGTTAGCATTGTAATAAAAGTAGAAGAGTTAGAGTACATAACAGATTCACCAACATTTCAATCTGTTTCAGGGGCAGTCTGCCTGACTTGATCCTTTTTCATCTGGCACATTCTCCTTACCGTGACATGCTGCAATTACTGTTAATCATCCTCGAGACTGCTGTTAGTGGCTAACCTCTAATCTTTGTCATTGGCAGTTCATAGCAGTCGTGACCTCTTAACTCAGTTCTGTCAGTAAATATCCCACCAAGATTTAAATTTGTCACTCTATATGACCTGAAACAGAGTCACTGTTCTCGGCCTCTGATTTTACCATCTCCATGTGGATGTTAGGCTTTTGTACAAATGTTGCATAATAAAAGTTATTTCAATCTGTTACTGAGTCAGAAAATAGAATCCACATGGGATAGCTCAGTTCTGCTGGCCAAGATTTCTCTAGTGCAAGTTTGACCTCTGTGGGATATTCCTTAGAAGATCTGGTTCTGTGAGAAAACGAGTTTGGAATAAGAGGTGCCATGTTCTCAAAGAGCATTACTATCTTTTGCTGCTTCCATGAAGTTATTGCTTGCTTCTTGAGGGCACATAGCAGTCTTCTGTACACATGAAGTTTTTAAGAAGCTCCAATGAAAAATATTTACTTATTTACTTGTGATGTTTTTCAACAAAACATTCTTTTGGTTAAACTGTCTAGAGCTTAAGAGCATAAGGCAATAGAATGCTACATATTTCCTTCAAGATAACCCCAAATGCTAATCCCTTGTTGAAGCAAAGGTATTCACTGCCATTTTTGTGGCCCAAAAATGAAAGCTGAAATTTTGAAGCATTCTTGAAGTGACCATTATCTCTCATCAGACCCTTAGCACTAGAATGAAAAAACAAAAATATCTAAATCAAAAAACTCAATTGATTAGTTTTATGTAACTGTTGAAAACTACACAACACCAGAAAGCGCAGTTGGTGGAACCTTTCTCAGCATCCTCTTTTCTAACGCCAGTGGGAGGTAGTTGATGAGGGAAGATGGCAAAGTCATGATATCCTGCTGCACAGCCATGTTCAATTCTTTTTATTATTTCTAAGAGAGTAGAAAGGTTTGTTTCCTCTCTGCCTATTTGTGTTCAAACAAGTATTAGTGGACAGATCTGTCAGAAGAAAAGCACTGGGGCTACATTTACTCTCCATCTAAGTCTGGAAAAGAGAGAATACTCTGTAGATTTTTTTTTCTTTGTATTTGCTTTGATTAGAACATCTCTGTAGTTGGGGTTCAAAAAATGTGGACTTTGACCTTCAGTTCTTTAGGAAGGAAAGTCAGGGGATGGAACAAACCCCATTATTTTCTGTGTTAGATGAAAGCAGGGTTTATAGATACAGTAAAATATAATATTCTATGGAGTGGGTTGTATAGAAAAACAAACACACTTTCACATACATGCAAAATAGAAATTTAAAACCTGAAGGTATGTCTTTTTAAAGTTAAAAACTATGGGAAATTCACATTGGCGTTGTTTAAATTGGCTCGCCTGTGATTTAAATGTTCTAATGTCATAGCTGCAAGTAGCACAGATTTTGTGGTTTATTTCATTTTTATCTGATGCTTTAAAAAAAAAGTAAGAAAAACCGTTAGGGAAAACCGGAGGAGAGTCCATACTTAGTCTTTATGTTGTATAGTCCATAGAAGTAGGGTTTTTAAAGCCCTAAATTCAGAAAGATATGTGCCTATCTCCTCCTGTGCCTATTTAAAAACTTTTGTCACTATGCAGCTCCTAACTAAGTCATACTTTGTGTTGCAAGTGACATACAAAATGTATTTTAAACTTAGCAAAATTTCTTAAAGGAAAACATACAGCAGCAAATACACATCTTGGGTTTGAGATGCTTTTGAGTTGATGCTGCAGGAGTATATGCTAATAGCTTGTTTAAACTGGAGTGATTTTTTGCTGTTCAGCCTCACACTCTTCAGAGCCTCTTACTCTTCATTTCTGTCATTCTACTAAAAGTTTTAAGTAAAAGAAGTGAATGTTAGTGATCATGTAAAAGTGAAAACTAAATTAGAAAATGCTTTGCAAACTTAACCGGTAACCATCACTGGTGTCATTCTTTCCATTTTTTATATATGTCAGTGTTTACTTTAAAGTAAACTTAGCAGTAAAAAAGGAAACAATATAATCAACTTCATGTGTTAACTTGCGCAACACTCAGTGTCTGAAAAATCATAGTTCAAGCCATTTCTTGTATTACTTTCTAACATTAGATGGATGCTGGGCTTTTAATGAAGTCTAACTATAAATAAATAAATATCTGGTAGGCTAATGGTCTCTTTTAAAAAATTCCCATTAGATTTCTATGAACAAAAAAGAAAAGAGCTTCATAATCTTTTGTCTCTGGTGACATGAAATCTCAGGGCTGGAATGTTCGTATATCTCCAAGGCTTAATTGTTTGTTTGGTGTTACATGTTACTGAAACAGTCATGATTAAATTGTTTGGAGTTTTGGTTGGGACCCGGTTCCAAATAAACCCATGATATTTATACAAACTGACCTAGTCTTGAAATCTCATAAAACCATCTGCCTTATAAGATTTCCAGTATCTAATTGTTTGTGTCTGAATATTTGACTGTGCGGGCACGTTCTGGGAACCTGGCTGAAATGAGATTTGGTTAAAAGATGGAAAAATGGCACTAGAATTCTTGGCAAAACAGTATCATTCACACTGATAGATGAAAACTTAATGTCTTGCCTATCCATCCTAGAATTTTACTTCTTTTAACAGTGAATAAGATTTGCTTAATCTCAAAAGCAAAAACCCTGTGTGCTGCTTCTTTAAAGTGCTCATTGTATTTTGATTTCTTGTGCAAAGAAAAGGCTGTCTCTAAACTGAGCACTGCCTTGCATTGTAGAGTTTTAAAAAAACAAACTATGTAAGCTGAACATAGAAGAGAAACAACCTTCTGTGTCAGGCTGAGAGTCTTGTACATTGACTTTGCAGATACAGTAATCACTACAGCGGTTGGCCTATGGAGTAATCTCATGCCCTTGTGGCTTCCTTTAAATGATGAAATTGGTTTTACTTATTTTATTTCTGCCATTACATTTTGTGTACATCTTATGTGGAGGCAAGCAAAGTCAAAATATCATAAAAGATACAGAGTTTCAAGAAAGCAACTAAACATTCGATGATGTTGCCCAAATGCATGTGGAGAGAGGCTGTCTTGATGAATGTGGGCTCTTTATTCCTCTGCTGCGGTGGGTTTTGCTTTCTTTTTCTCATTATTACCGCACTTAATTCTGAGTGCAGCAATACCCCTCACCTGCCCATGACACCTTTTGTTTTAAATTGTTGCAGTTTATTATCCTTTCAGCTGTCTAGTAAAAAGGGAGGAGGTAAAATTTCTCTACAGTCCCCAGGGGGGCCTAATTAGTGGTATCTTCAAATGAGTGCCTGTTAGGGCGAGAGAGGGAGGTACTAACTTTAATGGGGTTTAACAGAAGAGCTCTAGTGTTTTATATAGAAAAGAAACAGAGTGAGCCCTGAAATCATTTGATTAGCATTTGTTGTAGATAGAAATACAAGAGATGTCAATAAACATTGTTCTGATAAAATCTCCCCCACCAAAACACATAACAAATAATTAATCAAAATTAAATATTAAATTAAGTTAAATATTGTTAGCTCTTTATACCTGCTGAGAATCTAGATTAAAATAAATTCTCATCAAGTGTAACTGGGTGTGCCGTGTCCTTGCTGAAACATCAAACCAGTATTCACAGGTGGGAATAGCATTCCTAGGACTATTCCACAGTGTATTACTTGGATATTATCGGTTAGGGCCCTGTGGTGTGCAATCAGTTTTTCCTGTTCCTACATCACAGAGATAATGGGAAGTGTTTTATTTGAGAAACATGTAGTGTAGCTTTCCTTTCTATGTGAATGTGACAGCGCTCTATTTCAGCCTGCCTTCTGTCATTCTGGGGGGAATCTATGAAGATGTTTTGCTGAGTGTTTCCAGTTCAGCCAGCTGCACTCATTTTGTGCAGGTATGTCACTGCCACAAGGGGATTGATAGATGTGAGTGGTGACTGGATCTTACTGCTTTCTCACGTCTTCAATTATATGTGTTGACTTTTTGATATTATATTTTTGATGAAAGAAAGTTTTGAAAAAGGGAGAAATTAAAATTACAACAAAATTCAATCGCTACAGTGTTCTCAGGCAGACACAGAAATTGCATTTTTTTTGGCAGTTTGTTGGTCTGGTTTAACAATGAGTTGTTGTTCTTTGATGACAAAACTTGGCATTTCTGAATTTTTACTCTATAAACAAATGATTGCATTTACCCAAAAGCACATGTAGATATTTAGATATTTTTAATAGTCAAATTATTGTGACCTGCAAATTGTTAAATGGAACTTCATTTTTATTGCTTTTTATTGAAATGGTTGAGGAAATTCTGTCATCGCAGTCAGTGTTTTTAGTACTCACGATGGCAAGTTTCCACTGAAATAATTATACCCTTGGTGAAGTTTTTATAGGCTTGGAAACCTTGGAGTTGAGAGCACATTTCTTCTATGCTGTGTGTTTCTCTTTCTAATGGCATAGTTTGGCACAATTATGAAAATCTTCTTTTCAGATTTTATAATAGTCTTGAATTTAAGTGAAAGATGGAGGGGGAGTTTGTTGTGCAAGTGTTCTTGGTATTTTAATTCATGTTAGAGTGAAGGAAATTTCAGGTGTGGAACCAGCATTAAAAAGTAGAACATTTTCGCAGCTAGAAGCAAGTGGGAACAGCCACTTAAAAGTCTATTCATTATCAACAAGTTTTTAGTGGTTTTTTTCTCCTCATTTCTGATGCAGGTGTTCTTTCAGATTGTTCAATAACTGAACTGATTCAGTTTACTCTTTTTTCCATCACATACAATCACTTTATTTCTATCCTATTGGACTAAAACAAGTAGGAAAAGGTAAGGATGAAGATGAAAACAAATGAAAATTCCTCTTTCAGGCAAGGGAAGAAGGTGACTATTTCCACTTAAATTCACATTTGATATCTATACTTATTCCAAATCCCGTCCCAAAAGACTGTATGGGGCCCAGTAAGAGGAATTTGTGTTGAAGATTGAATTTGTTTATTAAAGTTACATTTTTTGCAAGTCAGTGACAGGGAGTTCAAGTAAGCTTTTCCTGTTGGTTAATTTCTATGTGACTACACACAAATGGATTAAGAGGATAAAGTAGAAGAAATTTTCCTTCTTTTAATGTTGCCAATAATTGATTTTCTGAAATGTTCTTTGTCAGTTTGACTGAGAGTTAGGTCTATTATTTGACATTTGATCAGATCACAGTCCACAGAAGTAAGGAGCCAGATTATTCCTTGGTAGTCCTGGAACCAAGAGAGGATATTCACTACTTGTCTTTCTTTTTAATTCCTGTTTTTTTTCCTTTCCTTTTCAAAGTAGTACAGTTAATGAAGTTATTTGAGCCAACATAAATACTGATTTTGTAACCTGGTGAAGTACCCAAATGAATGGAATTGTAGCAACTAAACCAGGAGAATCTATCTTTTCGGTGCCAAGAAAACAAATTTGACAGTTATAAGATAAACTATGTAAACAAAGTGAACCATTATGTATGGAAACATTTTCCATGAGTGACGCTTGCCTTATCTTAGGTTGTGTTTTAGTAATGAGGTAGGAATTTCTGTGTACTCAACAGTCAGGTTTCATGTAAGCTTCTGAAAGTGCTCTTCTGTAACTTTGGCAAAAGCAACTTTATACATTCACTGTATTAGATTTGGTCCACTAAGTCGTTTTAGAATGGACTTATGAAGCCTTTTCAGTTGTTTAAGAACCTTTTTTTGGTTGGTTTGGGTTTTTTTAAGTTCTCTTCCTTTGTCTCTATATGTTTGTCTATATAATACCTGTAATAAATCTCACAACCTTGATTTGCAAGCTTTAAGTTGTTCTATTTAAGTGTGGCAAAATACAATTGGACTGAATTAATCCATTTTCAGATGATGTAAATGTGAGATAGATATGGACAATGGATATGAATTATTTATGTGTAACAATTTTCAGTAATACTTGGATTAAAAAGTTGCCAAATCTCTCTGAGATTTGCTTTTCCAAAAACAGAAACCTCCACTCCATTCTGGAGTGATTCAGCACATATATTGAAAATGAGACTACAGTCAGCAGGGGAGTTCTTGTGTTGAAGCTCTCACCATTTCCACTGCCTTGTTTTTGATTGGTTAGCATTGCAGTCATACTTTTTCAGGGTGGTGCTCCTTGACAGAATTGGGCAATTTCTGTAGAAATGTTTTTGATTTCATAATCTGTTAGTATTCATCACATTATTGATTTAAACTGCTGAAAGTAATGTCTTGGGTTTTTTTTTTTGTTTGAAGTGTGGGCAATACTTAATGGGATTTCTGAATGAGGAATGTGTTATACAAACAATGACTGTTACTGGTCTTCCCTGGAGAAAGCTTTTGGACTAGGTTTGATGGGAACACCTTTCACTGGATGCAAATGGAAGATTTTGAGAAATCAGTTGAGGCTTCTTGACTAGCAGACTTATGATTCAATTGACTAGTTCTGGCATATGTCGGAATCACAGGAACTGCTTGGAAAATGAGCTTGCACTTTGTGGGTAGAACCTCACACACGGGTGTTTGTGAATGTCCTTTTGCTCTTTGAATGATACTCCTAATGATGGGGTACATATATGTGGAATAAATGCTGGCTTTTTGATATTTGGTGACCATAAAGAGGCAGAAAGAACAAGAACAATATAACATTATTATTATTATTATTGTTGTTACTATTATTTCCTCACAAAAATGGTTATCATGAGTTCCTTTGTGTAGATCTATTTTTTTCCCCGAGCAGGTTCTATACAGTTCGCTACAGAGAAAAAGGTAAAGACAAGAAATGGGTGTTTCAGCTCTGCCCAGCTACAGAGACAGTGATTGACAATCTGAAGCCAAACACACCTTATGAATTTGGAGTTAAAGACAATGTAGAGGATAGTATTTGGAGCAAGACTTTGAATCATAAGACAGTTCTCTCCAGTAAGTATTTGACAATAATTAATCAAATAGCTGCTGATTTTGACTGTATTTTTTCCTCTATTATGGTATTACTTAGAGTAAGCTGTTGATCAGGTTTTTATTGTTTAAATGCCATCCATTATGCTCCTAAAAAATTATTTTAGGAATTTCTGAAACTAGAAATATTTTGTTTTTGAAAACCTGCCATCTACTCTTCCGAAAGTTGTTCTCTTGTCATTGCAAATAGAGGATCTGATGCAGGTTGGTAGGACTCTAATGGTGTTTAGTACAGATACACGCTAAGGGTTGAGTATGTAAATTTTTACTTCTGACTGGATTCTAAGCTTTTACCTTAGGCCATGAATAATAAGATGATCAACTAATGAACTAATGCATCAACCATCGTCCACCTAATCCATTTACTTTCTTCTGTCAACTAATATGAGTGATGGAAATTATTGGAGTTGTTGGAATCTCCTTTTATAACTGGATTTACATTGAAGCTGGTCTTCAAGCTAGACAGGGCCTGTCCTACCTCAATGGGCCCTTTATGACTCCACTCAAAAGTTGAATTTGAAGCTTATTTTCAATCAAGGTATTATAAGGATTATGTCTGAAGCATGCAGTGTTGTGTATGCTTTTGTTTGTGTTTTCATGGAGGCAGTGTATTACATCTGTCTGTCTCTCAGTCATATTGTAAGGTTCCTCTCTAAAGTCCCAAGACAATGCAGGAAAAGTGAGGTCAAATTAACCCTTGTAAAAACATGTACTGCTGAAAGAATCACTCATACCTGTAGAGGAAATAAGCATCAGCAGAGTTTTCCTCCTTTTAATGGAAGGAAGAGAGGACTTAACAGAGATTATCCAATTTGTTTTGTTTTCCTCAAACATTTGCATGAAGATATTTCTGAACATGATGGTCAGAAGATGCTGCAAACTCCTATGATTACTGTTTTTAGCTTGATTCAAAACATAAAGAATGGGAATTCTCATTAGAGAGCCTTATTCCTCTGAGATTTTAAGTTGAAATTTAATTTGGCCTTCTGTTTCAGCTTGTAGGTGAGTTACAGAGCTTAATATACTTGTGTAAAAGGGAGGAGAGCAGTATGGTGGCTTGTAACACTGAAAAAACCTTCATACTCCCTAATAAAGAGCTTTGCTGGCCTTCATTATAAAGTACAAAGCTGTAACTTAGAAGCACCTGCCCAGTGTCCATAGAGCTGTTTTAGCAGTCCAGAATAATGCCACTGCTATACCATGAGCTTAAAGAGGATAATGGTGGTAACCTTTTCCCATACCTGATTCACAAAAAGCTCTGCTTCACAGCCTTAAAGATGTATTACCCAGGGGCTGATTTTTATTACATTTCACACATCTTAAAGTCATCTTTAGAGCAAGTGCTGAAATAGAGTTCAGCACTTAGAATAAGAGGGAATGAAGAGTGCAAAATGTTAGTAGTTTGTTAATGTGTTCAAGACTGATAAAAACATCCACAAACATCAATAAATTTTTTCTTTGTATGTAATATGTTTCTAAATGGTGTTTCTTACAGACATTTTACATTTCTAATAGGCCAGGAGCATCATTCTTGTAAGTTTGTGGAGACCCACTGACTTTGGTTGAAAGATTCTTTCTTGTAAGAGTTCATATTCTATTTACATAAGATTTCTTTTGTCTAGACTGTAGACTTGTGTATTCAGTGAACGTTGCTGCAATAGCTAAATCCAGGGAGCTTGTGACTACCCTGCACGTCTGCATTCTGGTCTATTGATAAAGTATCTTCTAATCAGAAAACTGTCAGCACTTTCAGATTCAAGCCTTTCATATTTTTAGTATATAGCAGGTAGATACAGAAAATGTGAGGGGTAAACAGAGAGTGTATATTTATAATAAATGTATAACCAGGTGCCTATATAGTTTATCAATCAACACAAGCAGACACTTCTTTTCTGTTCTAATTTCCTGTCTTGTATCAACTCAATTTCTTCCCATATAGGGGAAGCATCTCAACAGAAACCAAACATCCTTCACCATAAATGTTCTTTTTCCCACTGAAGAATATATAAATTACTAGAAACTGAAAGTTCTTTTGAATGTTCCTGGATTTGCTGAATCCACAGGCCAAATTTTTGTTATATACTAAACATGTTGGGAGGGGCTGGGAGGAGAATCTGCTTTTAATTCATGATTTGAGAACACATGAAAGGCATGGCAAATGTTCAGCATTTATTTAACTGATTTTTGTCAGAAGAGATGAAAGTAGCTTATTTCTGACCATCTTACCATGATTTTGTCATGAAGTCAGTGTGAAACTTCTGTGAAACTTAGTTTTCCATTGAATTTAGGCCAACAGTAAGTCCTGTTCCTTAGAAGAATCAAGCACTTTGAAAGATTTTTTCCCAAATGAAATGTATCTCAATTGATATTTTTTAGAGTTGAAATTATTTTTCTACTTCTCATCTGTTTTGGATGGAATTTGAAAAAATATGATAACATGTAACTTGACTCTTGTTTGCACACCCATCGTTGCAAAGGCAGCAGAAAAGTGTAGATAGGTGGAAGATACAGAGAAAGTTTGAAGCATCATGCTAGAATCAAATAGGTGCTGAACAGAACCGTTTCTTGACTTACTTAGCAGCTACATCACAAGAAATTTCTACTACTTAGAAAGTCAGAGGAAAACCTAAGAGAAAAAATTTGGAGTTTAAATCTGTGGGTTACTTTGTTCATAGATTGAAATAAACAAAACCATAAACAAAACAAGAAGAGTACATTTCATTTCCTTGCTGTCAAAATGTGAAGAGAAGGCCATGCATCTGCATCTGTTAATGGATCTGAAGACACAGGACAAAAACGTTTTTCCATGATGTGTTTTTATACAGGCTTTGAATTAAGCCTCCTAACTTTCCTAGCTGCCAAAAAAAAAAAGGTGAATAAACTTGGTTTGCTTTGCTTTGGACAAAACAAAAAAATAATTATGTGTATTTATTTATCTTTCTGTCAAAACAGGTAAAAAAGTAAATGGGCAACTCCAGAATATGTACAAGTTGGTACCCAATTCCCAAACACAGGTATGCAAAGCAGTCTCTTTTTTTAATACCTGATTTGTATTTAATATGATCAAATTTTTTACTCTCTGTTTCACTAAAGTGAGAAAGACATTATCAAGACCACAAATTGCCAATATAGAAAACAATCTGTTAAATGCACTGTATGGAAAAATGTTTAAATGTGTGGATGGACAAAATAACTGAGAACTGCAACTAAGATGATTACATACACTTGTTCCAATCTATCAAAGATGAATTTGATGGTTTCCATGTGTAGATTCCAAACTTAAAATTGCCTTATTCCTTTGTAGTAGTCAGGTTTGTTAACCTGTGATATTTGTAGTGATCAGTTAACCTTGGGATAACTTGGTGGTATGATTTTATAGAGTCATTTTGTATATACTCAGGTCTTCTAAATTAGTCATCCCATTGAATTCACTGAGAGTTCCCATATATGAGGCAAGTGTTTGCAGAACCAGAGGACACCAGAAAGGGCAATTTAATCAAGTTTGCTAGGCTGTCCATTAAATTCTTTTATGTGATGGTAGAATTTTTACCGTTTTGTCAAAAAATTGATGATTTTTATAAATAGATAATTAATTTTTTTTTACCTCACCTGACTTTTTTTCATAAACACAAACAAGCATGGATGGATTTCATTTGATTTTGGATTCATGTACACAGATACTTTTTTCTTCCACGAGCTGAAGCAGAAATGAAGGCTCTCTAGACTGAACCAGCTAGTGAGTTTTAATACAGTGAAAAATAGACATTTTAGTCATAACTTCTAAGCATTACCAGTTCTAGTATGAGATTAAATTGGTTTCTTTGTATTTCCTTTTCTTGTTTTTTCATCAAAGTGCAAGTTTCAGCATCTAATATTCTGGAGGATTTTTTTTGTTCTGCTTCTTTTTAAGTTACTATCCCTGTGGTAGACTATAGGATAACTTCCCAAGAAAAATTGTAGAAATTCTTCTTACTTTAGAGATTTTAAAGGGTTAACTCATGAGTGTCAATTATTACAAGAGAATAACCCATTCTTCACAATTCTCTTCTGTCTCAGATTTTCCAAGTGTTTTCATGGTAGGAAATGGTAATGTATGGTTTCTCATTGTTTGTTTTTCATATTTCAGAATATTATAAATGGTCTGTAATTATCAGACCTTGAATTCCTTCAGGAATCAAACCATAATTCATGAAATAAATTTTCTTCTATGAATAATTAGGTATGCGTAGAATCATAGAATCATTAAGATTGGAAAAGACCTTTAAGTTCCTCCAGTCCAGCTGCTAACCCAGCACCACCACCATGTTTGTCATCAAATCATGTCCTCAAGTGCCATATCTACACTTCTTTTGACACTTCCAGGCATGATGACTCCACCACTTCCCTAGGCAGTGATTTCAAATGCTTGACACCCCTTTCTGTGAAAATGGGTTTTCCTAATATCTGATCTGAACCTCCCCAGTGCAACTTGAGGCCATTTCCATTCATTTAGGGCAGTAATACTTCAATTATTGCATCATATATAGAGTTAGATCAGTATAATGCCTAGGTTATAGGAAAGATAATTATGCCTTGCATTCAAGAGAAAATGCTTTATTTGTGAGTAATATGAATCCAGTTGGTTAGATATCCAGGAGGGTGCTCATCTCATTATGTTGATGAAGCCAACTTTACTGTTCTTTGCCTTGGTCCCATAAATGTCTTTAAAGTTACACAGGACTGCCCAAGATCAGGTAATTCATCCTGGGATATGGAGTGCAAGCTGAGTTCCTTTGCTCTTCTCAGCAAACGCTCTGTGCCAGAACCCTGACTGTTACGCTGCTTCTGTGGAAGTAGGGATTCTATTTATGTGGGAGAAGTTCTGAGAAAGTGAGTGAAAACAGTTTTGCAAATATTTGCACAGCACAAGTATGAAAGGAGGACTAGAGCCAACATCTAGTCTTTTTTGTGATCTTCACAGGGCTTAGCTCCAGAGCAGTACTGCTTTATCACCCTCCACAGAAATATCATGAAAGCATTCCATAGATTATTCTAAAAATTCTCTTATCATTCTCACTTCAGTGGTGCAAAAAGCCAAAAAGCAGATAGTTCCCATTGTTCTTTCAGTTTCCACAGCGCTAGGTGGGGTATGTTTCAGTGGCGCAATCAGATCATCGACGCAAAGCGAGAATGAGCGTTATTTAGGCCAAGTTTGTTTATGCTGTATTTTGCTCCAAAGACACAACTGACTCATATCAACATGGTCCTAACTCTTCTCTGTAAGGACATTTTTAAAGGCTGTTTATTAAAACAATGTTACCAGCCCATCTAGTCATTTGACCTTTCAACATCAGTCACGTATCATCTTGTGTTTCTTTTGGCAGTTTCATCCTTTAAGTTTGTCTAAGCTCCTGGGGCTGTGTGAGCAGCAACTAATGAGAGTGTGGAAGAAAAGAAGTGCTCTAGGGATGGTCATTCTTCTTCCCTTCATAAACAATGGGTAGTGGGAGAGCAGAGAAAATGCATTAGAAATTTATTTCCTCTTCTGTCTGGTTAAGTTCCTCTAATTTAATAATGTCAGCCTGGAAGGTGGGGTCCTCCCCAATTTTTCCAGCCAAAGAGGATTGTTAGCTTCTACTACTTGTTAAACTCTAGAGTAAAACATTCCTGC
>NW_008237619.1:5958988-6051054 GCF_000691975.1 Corvus brachyrhynchos
TCCTGCTCTTCCAAAACCTATTCAATCCAGACTGACCATGATCCTTCCTTGAGGAGTCTCTTACATGCATGCCAGTTAGTTTTGGCTTTTTGAAGTGTCAGAATATAACAGAGAAAGAAGGGAAGGAAGGGAAGGAAGGGAAGGAAGGAAGGACAAACAAGGGTCTCTTAAAGCAATGTTGCCATGTGCTGTTTCACAGAATGCTTGAGATTTGCAATCCTGTAAGCAATGTGCTGTAGGTATATGGTCACAAGTTAAGATTCCTGATCTATGGTATAATTTACATCCCTGATTTTCCTCTGAAGATACGGAATAACTTATTTGCCATCTTCTTTCATGATGGCAACAATTGTTTTAATAACTAATGTTCCTAATACCTATATGCTTATATTCTCTCTCTGAAAAATATGGTTGATAGCGCCATTCCTACAGACAATGGGCTGATGTTTCCAAAATAGTTTGTACAAGTAGTAAATTTCACTAGGCCTAGGAATATCTAAAGTAGTCACATTTTGGAAACTGAGAAGAAAGCTTTGACAATATGGGTAGATTTCAACTGCAGCTGTTACAGATATGTGAAGGTGAGCAGTCTAATTATAGCAGCTGGGGAACATGGATTTCATGTCAATTATTCATTCTTGGTTGAAAAACTAAATTTTTTATGTATTTAAATGTATTTGGCGTTTTTATGTTGCTATCATTGTAGCCATCCATTATTCAACAAAGAAAGGATGCTCTTGTCAATATAAGAATTGTTTACTAATAAAAAGGTTGATAATAATTATGATTAGAAGTTCTGCAGTAGAGGTTACACAATTGCTCACTACAGCTTCAGAGCTGTTTATTGATTGTAAAGCTTCTGATGAGAAATACAATAAAATGAACACCTTCTTCTAATAAATGTGTTCCATCCTGTTTGTTAGTCACAGGAACAAGAGGGCTACTTTAAAAGCAGATCATCTACAACACAATTCTTTCACCAGAAGACAAAATGGAAATGTAAAACTTGCTAACAATAAAGAAAAAATAAAGAAGGAAGATTTTTTTCTATCCTCATATAATGACAATGATTGAAACCTTCACTTAGTTTAAGACCATGTTCACATCAATGCAAAACTGTTATTAGGTAGCAGACAGTAATGGCTTTCGTAGAATAAGTAGCCTCCATCCATTTCCCCAAGGAAATGTCCATCTTACTAGTGGAGATTGGCCTTCCAGCTTTTTAAACTTTGGTATGTGTTTAAGGTGCACCCATCCATTGTTTTTAAAGCTTTTCAGAAGTATTTAGAATAGAACAAAAATACCTATCCTTAGGTAAATGATTGGCACGTTGTCATCAAATGCTGACTTTTCATGCAGATGTTCTTTCACGTGAAGTAGACCAGATGTCATAAAGTGCAAAATTAACATTACCTGATTCTGATTAGAGCAGAATATATTTAGCATGGAAGGTGATTGTCAGAGTTATTTTCTTTCTTGTAATTCAGATATAACTAAAAAAAATCCTCCTTTAATGTATTTAGCATTTTTATATTGCTAGCATTACAGTCTACCTTCTCTCATCACTTGATTGTATTATTAAGCTTTCAGAATTTGTTCCTAATTCTCATTTTTGGTATCAGCTGTTTTCTTGCTTTAATAACTGTGGGGTCCATTCATGTGTTCCTTTTTTTTTTTTTTTTTTTTGGTTTTAATTTTCATATTAATATAATGGAATATTCACTTTCAGGCAAGAAGTAATCTGGGTCAAAGAGAAGTGAACAGCAGAACAGTCCAAGTATTTAGCATAAAAATATAAGAAGCATGTGAGTGGCTGACCACTTGTGCTTTAGAAACAATCCCACTAAACAAAATTACTCTGAGTTAATCTACTTTAATCAGGCTATGCACCCAAGAGTGCTGCTGGTTTACAAATGTGCACCTGGTTCTGGAATAGTCTATGTTCTAAATATAGTATCCCTGAGAATATATTTCTATCCTGTGACCAAATTGTAATTGCATATGTTTCAGATGTTTTGCTGTAGTTAAATGTCAGCTTTTCTTAGCATTCTGGACTAATCCCCAGTGAGTGCTCCGAAGATCCTTAAGAGAAAAAAGAACTGGGGCTTCCTAAGATGTCAAATACTGTGTTTTTATTAAGCAAAACATCTCAAGCTGAGAGAAAGAGATCAAAATGCAATATTACCGCACTAGCCCGTGGGAACTGAAGCAATAGCATAACCATCAGGGACCAGGGCCAGAGCCATATCCAGTGTTAACTTGGGACAGGCGTGGTATTGGATTAGAACCCTCTATTTTTATTATTCAGTTCAATTACTATTATGGCAGTTATCCCAAGGCACTACTTTTATCTTTTTTTCTCTTTTTTCAGATTATATTCAGTGATAATAAGAAGTTGGTCCCTGTCACAATAATCAAACAAAGTAAGTTTTTGAATTTTTTTAAGTTTATTCTCATACTCTGCAAGAGTAATCTGAGATTAAAATGAGTGTCAGGGCAATGGGATGGCCTGCAGCTGGCCCTATAATACCATAAGCATAGAATGTCAGTTTCACCAAAATTGATATGCCAGGGGAAAAAGGTGTACGATTAAGAGATGATATAGAAGAAACACAGTTTGCAGTCTCTTAAACTGAATGTAAATACAGAAAAGATTAGGATGGTGTTCTCATCTGCAAATATTGAGGAAATATTTTTAGAATGCTGAGGTTTGTTTCTGGTGTGGTTTTATTTCTTATTTTGAGGTTTTTAAAATTAGCTTCTAATCTCCCTGTGTTGTCTCCACAGTCATTCAAAATCGGACGCAGTCAAAAGCACCAGATAGTTCTTCTCTCCCAGGAGCAATATTAGGTGACTAGAAGATATTTTTACTGTTTTTCTTTACCCGTGGTTGAAACTTCAAATTGTGCAAATGCTTTTAATTTTCTTGATCTTAATAGTTTTTCCTTGTATATCAAAGAGTATTTTGCAGCTGGTTCAGACAGTATTTTTTATATTTTATGGTGGCACAGGTGGTTCAAGAGTGTTGTAGCTTAAGCGAAACAGAATCATCTTATCGTCACTGGATTTAACAGAAGACACTGTCACTGTTTTAGGCAAGGAGTTCTTTCGCACTTCAAGTGAGGTTCTATGGCAAAGATCTTGTTGAGATGAGGGATTTTTCTTACTGGGCTTTTAAGGTAGCACAGTAGCATCCCATCTACAGTCACAAACCTGACATATTAAACTACAGAAATCTTGCAATTAGAATTTGTTGTTAGATCTCAGGGCATTACTGTTTCCCTCCAAGCCATTCAGTTTCATGCTTTATGTTCATTTGATCTATAAGAATACACAATATTGGCTTAGAACATAAAAATGGGAGAAAGTCTGTCAGATAGTGCTCAGTGTGGTGAACTACTGGCCTGCCTGAAATAGCCATGAAAGGCTCACTGCATCATGCACCTTGTGACCAATTTATTCCTGAATTTATTGCTTAGTCCTTTATATATGTAAATATTTTCTATGACTGCCTAACTTGGGCTTAAGTTTTCTTTGTGTGAGTCTCAGTGTATTGATACGAATCAAACACACACCATCTGGTGTTGAGCCTGCTTGGCCCACCAGACAGCATGTCCCAGTATCTGTGATGCTGCAGTGTTCCAGTATTGAATGGTTTTCAACTCTGATGAGTCATGAAATGGTGGTAATAGAAGGAGTGGTGTAAAGGGGAAAGAGCACCAAATGGGAGCAATAATTACGGGCTAGAGCAAACTCATTTCCCAGATACTCAGACTAAACTGACAGTAGTTCAGTAGTAGTTGCTTACATTTCTCAGAGAGCAGACTGTGTGTTTTCATCTCTTCTGGAATTAATGGCACACGTCTTTCTCTGTAGTGCACCTCATTGTTCCAGGTCTCAACGAAAGTCAGCAGAAACTTCCTCCTCTCCTGACAATAGATGACATACCTCAAGCATCCAGGAAAAAACTGGGTAAGCAGAAATGCTAGGCAAACGAAAAACACTGAAAACCATTTTGCACTGTGAAAATAATGATTCATAAGTCATTAAATCCTTGCTGTAAATTTTATTTTTGAAGTGTCTTTTAATGAACAGAACAAAACCAAAAATTCGTGTGTTTAACATAGCTTGTAGTGATTGTGCAGTGGAAGTTCGTTGGGTCCTAAAGGTACTCAGCTTTCCACATTTATCCATGTTGGCTTACTAAGTCAAACTAAAGTGGGACAGAAATAAATCTGTGGTAAAAGAGAGCAGATACATCTTTGTAATTACTCTCTAATGTCTGTTCTTTTAGCTAAGAATGAAACTGGAGTATGGCCTGCTGAATCCAAAACACCAGAAGTTCAAGAAATCTCCCCACAGTCCCTTCCAGGTAATGAAAATTCTGTTTTTAGAAACTCTGTGGAATATCTTTGCCAAATATATAAACTAAAATTAAACCCATCTTTGTGCTGCTTAATCTACAGTTAAAATAGTGGTTGGAAAACAGGAGGATAGTGGCCGAACTGGCAAGGAGTGGTAATGTGGATAAGAATCTCAATCTAATTTTGGAGGAAAGTTTCAGGTGATATAACTGTTAAGTTTATAAAACTAAGAATTAGAACCATATCTTTGTGGGGTGATGGGTGCCTTGAAATTGTGAAAAAAGGCAAAATGAGTTTTTTTGTGATGCACCTTTAGATTCTGACTTTAATGAAATATATGAAGAAGAAAATTAAGGATAAGAACATGATTGTTTGAAACGGATGCATGAGGTTTAGACGGAACAGTGAAAAGTTCTATTTTGGGGGTGCAGAGGATGACATCACAATGTTCCATTTCAGTTCAGGTCTGAACATATTAATCTTAACCACATTCTCCCTGTGGACTTACTGGTCCTATTAATGTAAATACATGGGAAAGGAATATAACATTTGATCCTAGGCTATGTGTCTGTGAAATATATATTAACTCGCATATTTGGAAGATTGAAGTTTTTTGTCATCTATTCAGGGCTGAAAAAATACCACTTATTTAAAAGGGTGTAGTAAGATGCTACTTTTGACTGTTCAAAAATGTAAAGTGAAATTTTAAATACTGCAAGATTTACTGCCTCCATTTGCTTAGGAAGCAAATTAGTGTAACACAGACAGACTACTTTATGAATTCGTATGACAAGTACAGTCCTATATTTTAACATTTTTAGTATGGGTGGGGAAAAGGATTGGAAAGAGCTGAATTGTTCAGAGTCAAATGATGAAGATTAACATTTCACCCACTTTATTGACCCACATTTCAGAATTGTTTAAGAAGGCATATGCCTATCTTCATTTTCTGTAGTCTGGCTCTAATCCTACAACTGAGTCTGAAGTCTTGATTCTGCTGTCACAAGAGACAATAGCTGGCTTCTGCCAACTTCTTTGCTGAAAAGAAGAAGGGATGCTTGAACTGTGGCAAGAATTTAAAATTAAAAAGGAATTTGAGGGAAAAATGACCAAAGGTTTGCTTTGGTTTGGTTTAGACATCTTATGTGATCTTGCTGGCATTACTCTATCCTATCTATCAAGTCTTTCCTGGCTGGATGAAGTGGAGTAGCACTTGATTTCTTTGACATCACAGAATTCATGCAGATACTGCCCCTAAATATGACCGTGTTTATTTTAGTCCTTAAATATATAAAAAACGCTATGCTTAACTTCATCACACCATCTTAGTCTTAAAAAAAAAAACAGAATAAAAAACCCTCCCAATGACTACATAGGGAATTAAAAATGTGTGGGGCAAAAAAATGCAGCAAAATCATGTAATCGTTGACAACAACCTTTCAGACTAACTGCTCCATCTTTTTTATTTTTTTTCCTGGGAAAATGTTTGAAGAATTTTATTTTCTACTCAATAGATAACTGTATTTACCAAATTCTACTTTAAACCATCCATTCCTTTCTGCAAAACCTTCAGATGGATAGCTCTTTTCTGTTCATCCTAAATATTAAGAGGAAAAAAAATGATGCTTCTTCACAAGAATTTATTATCAAAGGTTGCATTGAAAATGTGTGGATGCTTTTTAGAAAGCCATAAGCAGTCTTTTTAGGTTGTTTGATTGGTTTGTTTTCTCTTATAGTTCAAGGTCTCTTGTGGAATTAAATTTTGTGGCTATGTTGCTAGATTATTTTCCTTGTTTAAGTAACTGCTGTTTAAGAACTGGCAATCTACAAGTATATTTTCTAGAACTTTGCCATTTTTGTGAAAGTGAGAACTGAATAAATTTAAATGGTTGTTTATCCATCAGAATCCATGTCCTCAAATCCTAACCCTCAAGCTTGGATTCATCCAATCAAAATGTATCATTACTTGTGACAGAATGTATTGGTCAGTCAGGTAAAGAGTGTGAAATGTGGCACCTGAGGAGGAGAGCGCTGGTTCATTCCATTTCCTTTCCTTTGTGCTCTGTAATTATATTTATGTACCAGCATGTAGAATTTCTAACCATGTCTAGACATAGCACAGAATTGTATTTTTATGAAGTTGGGATAGTGTTTCATTATACTGGTAATACTTGGCAAGTACTGTCTTTCCTTGTAACAATTAAGTAACAATGTTTTACAACTAAACACATTGCTGTCACACCAATAGTTACTGAAATATTTAGAATAATTTTCATTTTCCATTTCAAGCATCCTTTGTGGTTTTGCTTCTGTTTCTTTAAAAAAAAAAAAAAAAAAAAGGTGGTGACCATTCCTTTCAGATATTTGTTGATCTCAGCACCAGTGCCTCATGTTAAAGTAAGAGTATGTCACTCTATTTACATTAAAAAATGTATCCATTATGGTTGCAGTCTTTCAGAGAAAAAAAAAGGAAGTCAGGAAACAGGGAAGTGAAAGTGAATCCTTTAGAAGGAAAATATTCTTTTAGTGTAATTCTGTCTTGCTATGGCATATGGAAAAATAACTTGAATACTTAAGGATTTTAGCCAGACTTTTATGAGTAACTTAAGTGAGAGATCTCAGCACCAACCTTTTGCAAGGGTTGCATTTAGGAGACAGTTTAATATATAGGCATAATTAATTGAGCTTAGCAATAGGATCTACTTCACTGTATTTCATTCAGACGTTGCTATTTGAAAAATCATACTGGATTCTTTGAGTAACACATAATAATTATTTGCTGGGGAAGGTTTAAGGACTAGTGCCAGACTGGCAACAGAACATTGATTTAAAAGAAGCTCTGTGCTGCAGCAGCTATTGTGTCATCAGCCATGCTAGAAGAGAAGAAAGGAGCTCCAAGTATTTCAGCAAGCAGTCTATCTGAAAGGCTCTGTGAGCTGGGCTGCCCTAGTATTCCACTGGCTCTTTACCAAAGGGTGTGGTTTGGGATGTGACACAGTTTAGTAACTTTTGTTCATGTATTTGTCCACCAGGCATCCCATCATTTTCTTAATTTCAATCCTTCCCTCCCTTGGCATGCATTTCCATGGAAAGACTTGTTAGTAAACTCTTTCATTCTTTGTTTTTGCCAGGCTTGTTACAGTATTTTCCACTCAGGATTAATTTAGTCTTGACACAACAACACAAATCTGTACTGCTTTCCTCAATCTTTGAATTGTTGTCTAATATACCTCAGACTACCGCTACAACTTTTTCTCCTCTAAATGGGTCTTTCTGTTAATTTCACAGGGAAATTAGAGCCCACCAACACTTAGAAATATGAGCACATTAGTCTGAGACATGAAAGCACTAGTTGCTTTAAAAAAAAAAAAAAGAAAAAAGAAAAAAGAAGCTAGTTATTTCTTTATGTAAGGGGTTATACTACAATTTAGTGAATTAGATTAGTGAAATACAGAATAGACTTGAAAAGAAAAGTGTGAAAAGTGCTGGCTCTGAATTCATTAGCTAGGGTTAATGTTCAGTTGAAATAACTCCTTTGTAGCCATGTCGCCCAAGTTCTCTTCCTTCTGTCCTCCTTCCGGCCCCTGAAGTGTTCCCCTTGTGCTCACATGGTATATCAGGAATGAGATTAATGTTTTCATCAGAATATCTTAATTCCAGTTGTAGATGAAAAGAAGGTCAAGGGAAATTAGAGGAACCATAGTTTAAGAAATGTTGTCTGAGTGCATTCTTGCTGTGTTCCACGTGGGGATAGTAAAGTAACTTGGCTGTGTTAATGCTCTACTTTGTAGCCTTGAACCACTACAATAGGCCTAATTTACCTGGTACCCTGGAATAGTCAGAGGCATTTCTCTTTTCTCTAATTTAGCTTTCAGAGTCTAAACTTTCTTCTTCCTGTATCTTTTTTTAACAAAAATGTCTGCCTCAGTTTCATGTCATCCCTACAATATTTCGTGCAAAACTGAGAGCTTGGTTTCTTTTGTTCCAGTTCTAGGCATGCTTTATCTTATTCAGCTTGCTCAGCTAATTTAGCTGACAAGGCACATTTCATTTGAGTATAAACCCTCTGACCTTTTAAAAAAAAATCCAAACATCATGAATTCTGTATTTGCATTTGGTGTGGAATTGTTTGGGGTTTTTTTTCATTATTGCACCTCACAAATAAGAAATATTAGCTTTTGAAGTGCTTCTGAGGTACAGGTTTGATAGTTGTTGCCTCAGTGTTTCTTATGACTGAATTTTCTCCCACAAGTTTCATAGGGAGAAATTGCTCAACCTTCTCTGGACAATGAAATCCTCCTTGCACTGACAGTAACAGCACTGTAACTGATTTACAAGCTGAATTGAACCCTAACAAGGCAGCATCTGTAGAGATTCAAGAACGTGTGGCACTGAAAGCACCATACTCCAAACTAGAAAATAGTGTAATTGTTGTAACTGTAATAGCATCTAAATCCCACTATTTAGAATGTGGGAAACAGCATCCTTTTTTCCACTAAATGAAAGAAGAAGCTTATAAACCTCCATGATCAGTTCTTGCTTGAAGCATGTTCAGTAGATTGTGGAAAAAGCTTGGAGAGCATGCAGGAAAAACCAAACTCTCTTCTATTGCGTCTCAAAAAGAAAGTGATCTTTTATTAAATTAATATTAAAACTTAGTGCTATATTGATGCCAACCACCAATATTAACGATCTCTTCCAAATAGCAACGTGTGCTAAATACTGTGCAGTTTGCTCTGTGGAGGGAATTAATGCTCTTGTGACATTCAAGGCTGAGACCTTACCATTCTGTGTTCCGTATGCATAAGCTTTGTCATTTTACAATCTTAGATGATCAATTCTGTATAAACACCTCTGGGGTCTCCAGCAAGAAGCAGAGGAAAGAAGTGACCTTGACTTACTTATCGCTGGCATTAATTGTTACGTGAAACAGATGGCAGAGGATAGTTATACGGTCGTATATTAAAATATGGCCAGCAATTAAGTTTAGATACATTTAATGGCTTTTTAATAAACTGCCCATGTATTACTCTGAAAATACAGAATTAGAAGAATGAATGGAAATCAAAATCTATTCTATAATTACTAGAAAAATGAAAGAGCTGAGGTATTACAGGTGAGTATTTTTTATGTTCCTGAAAATTTTTATATTAGAAGGATTAAAAACCATTCAGAGTAACAGGGAAAATACTTGTAAATGCACTTTGTGATGTAATGGATCTTGTGTAAAATGCATTTTACACAATTTTACATAATGAATTTAAGAGGTTGTAACAGAAGTACAGTGTGAGTTTCTGACCTTAACTTTGCTCTTCATGACTTGTATTTTCTTTTATAATATAAAACTGCAGCAAAATAAATCCAAAACATCATATAGATTTCACATCTGAAAACAAAAGTAAATACTAATCATGATGGGGTTGAGCTGCTGTAGAAATCATTCTAATCATGTGACATGATGAAATGGTGATAAGAAAATCAGCAGGCTTTGGGCAGTAGATAAAGAAAAGTTCAGAGGGATTTTAAATTACATTAAGCTTCTTTCTTCTAGCTCAGGCTGAGAAAACACATGGACCTGAAGAATTTAAATCAACACCTAAACCCAAACTGGTGCAAACTCAAACCATACTCGGTAACTAATTTTTCTCTTTTTACATTCTTTCTACATTAAGTGCTTTTCTATCTCCAGCAGAATTTTTCTACTTCTTGCTGCATCCTCTTTGTGTTGGCTCCAAAGGAAGTCCTGATTAAAATATTCTGGTTCCTTTTGTGGTTGCAGTGACTAATGCTGGAATGAATTGTAAAGAAGGATGCACCTAGCTCTGGATGAACTGTGGCTTTCACAGATTTGTCTGCATGATTCAATTCGATTTTTCAAATTAATGCTTTCTGTCTATGTGATGTGCATGGTTGACATAACATAAAATTTCTCTCTGTAAAACTGATCTCCGTGATAGAATTGAAATAATTACCTCCTTGATTCTCTTCTGATTACAGGTTCATTTAGGTAACCAACAGATATGAATAAGAACAATTTTATATTGCATGTGATGTGATATAATTTTATTTGCCTTGAAGGAAAGAGAAGTTCTACTGATTTTTTTCATCTTTTGTCTCAGCGTTGTATGGTTAGTTTTGTGATTTGGTGTAACACCTATTTAGTTCTGGTATTCAGAATTCTAAATTCTCTAATGTTGATTTTATTGCTTGTACTTTCTTCCCTGAGCCATGCAAAATTATGAAGACAAATCTAAACTTGAGTTTGTATTTAATTCTATTTTTTTTAAAACATTGCTTGGATTTTTCTAAAGCAGAGCCAGCCTGCATACAGGATATGTATGATAAAGGGAAGGACCAGAAATGTTTGCAGACTAAAATGCAGATCTTCCCATGAAGAGGACTACCAATGCTTCTCAAGAAATGTATTTTATACAATCCTATTTATGCACATTAATATCTCACTCTCACTTTTTTCTTTTTTCATTTGCATCTGACAGCAGATTTCCGGAATTTACTGAAGCTAAACCATCAGTCAATCTATTTCATTTTAACTTTTAATCAGGTTTTTTTAACCATACTCAACTTTCCTTGGTTCTGCTATGTTTCAAAGATTGAAATATGAAAATTAATCAAGATGGATCATTGATTAATTTTAAACTAGCTGCTCATAGTTACTGATAGATGTTCACTGTCAGATTCCCATGATTTAGAGATCTTTGTTTAACAGCTAGGGAAAAAAGAATGCATACCTTTTTACGTGACAATTTATGTGTGGGTTTTTTTCTAAGTTGGAGCTACTTTTTCTTTTTGATTAAATATCATTGTTTTCAGCAGTGAGTGGTCCATAAGCCAAATATAAATATATGTTGTGCCCTGTAGTATTCTTAATCAAGTAAAATTTTGGTTATTTTTTTATCATAGCTTCTAATGAAATACAGTTACTTCCTTCTGGATCCAGAATCCCTGATGCTCCAAAAAGTCCATTGACAGAACTTGGTAATTACTTTCTTTGTAAATATGAGTAAACTTTAGTGAAAAATTGTCTTCACAAAACTTGTCCCAATAAGAGAAATAATATAACTGAAACAGTAACACACAAACTCCTTATATTCTACCTTTTTTGTGGTGCTTTGTACACCCTTTCATTACACAACTGGGCCCTAAGCTAATGCTTTGATGCTTGTGTTGGTGATGAGTGGGGATGTGTCAGCAAGTTATGAGCAAGTGGAGTGGGAAGAATATGATGTTTGTGTGGATGGTTTCTTCCTCCTCCCTTCTTTCTTACTCTCTTCTGCTGGCAGACATCTCAGATGTAAATTCACCCCATAGGGTACCATTTGTGTATGTTAGGTATTATTTCTGTGTCCTTGTTGTTACTCTAAACTCAATTTTGTCCAGCTCCAAGTGTGCAGTTTTTGCAAATGACATTGTTGAGCTGTTTGTGGCAGGTGGTGTCCAGTGCCAAGCCTAGACCCCATCTCTTACCATCTCGTGCCTCCTCTCCTCTACGTCATACCCTGTGTCTCCCTTTCCCAAGACCTCTGATTTCGTAACAGGCCTGTATTTTCTCTGGGTTTGTGTTAGCCATAAATAGCTCATTCTACCAAAACTATTGCTTGTTGCTGCTTTCTGTATTAACAGCTATTACTCTAGTTACCTGGAGGGCCCTTGAATCAGGTTCATTTATATTTTGTTAAGCATTAGTCAGGAAGTTATCATAGAGTAGTGCTGGCTTATTTAGACAGCATACTTTTGCTTAATGTAGTCTGCCAAATTTTAAAATAACTTCCAGGAACACCTCTTAGTTAATGAAATGCATATTTGAAGAAGATTCTCAAGTACATTAAAATAATCTTCACAATTTCTTCTTAATTTGATAGATTTTTTTGACAGCTCTTCTCCAGATGTGTTTGAGGGGATGGGGAGAGACATTTGTTTTCACTGTAGTGAAAGACATTTGGTTAAATCCAGTTAGAGGCAGCATTGGAAAGAGAGAGACATGATGATTTAAGAACCTATTTGCTATAAATGTAGCTGAAAAACTGGAAATTATTAGGGATGTGAAATATTCTTTCTTTCTGAAAAAAAATCCTGTGTTAGTCTCAGTGGTAAAGGTGGAATAATAGCAACACTTGAGGAAAAAATAAGTATTTCATTCTAGTATTTATTCTGGTTTTGTTCTCATGTCTTGCATTCTCTCTGAATAGTTTCACTTGGCAAAAGTGGGATTTCATTATGTGAGGCTAGGTCAAGTCATTGGGTCAGCTGGAGCATCTGTGCTCCCCATGAAGTCACTGCTGAAGTCAAAGATATTCTGTGAGAGTCAGGGGGTGGTTATACAGAGGAGATTTCTCTGCACTGTGCCTCTGCATGCCTTGATCACCTGCTGTCATAAAATCAGCAAAGCAAGCAAAATTTAATTTATGAAGTTCAGCTGCGCCTGACTTGTATTCTGCCCTAGTTCCCCTGAAGAATGTTCTTCTTTATTTTTCTATCTTGATTGTGCTAGAGGGAGATCTCTCCTTTGTTTTGTAAACTTCGTGTGTGGTCAGTATATTTTGAATTCAAATGTTTCTGGAAAGATAGCTTTCTTAACATGCCTTCAATGTTCTGATGCCTTTGGGAGATCCCTTATAGTTCTTACTGGATGTAAATGGATCAATGGAGGCTTATGCCAAAAGCTGTGAATCGTATGTATTTTGTTGGGAGTATTTTCTTCTCTATAAATATAGAATAGAATGGTTCCATTTGCAAGGGAATGATTTGCATTGCAATGATCATCTGATCCAGCTGCTGAGTCCAACTATATCAGGATAGTCACCTGAGATCCAAATTGTTAATGTGAAAAGATGGATTGAAAGTAAATGGGAAAGCAGATCTAATGTATGAAAAAAAGGCTGTTCACTTTTTGGCATGTATTCATATTGCCTATACTAGAAATGAACACTACACCTAATTATTTGAATGAGGCTTTTAACAGAAAGTAAAATGGTTACTGACCAGTACACACTGTTGGGTAGGATCTGTAGCAGGACAGTAGTGCAAAACCTGCACATGGTGGAAGCTTGTTCATGATGGCTTTTAGGTAAGAATGCCCAATTCCATCTTGACTCCATTTTCATTAAAGTACACCTCAGGTTATCCATACTTCAAAGTGAACAAACCAGAAGGTCTTGGTAATAATCCTCATTACAGATAACAGATAGTAGGTGTTGTTTACTAACTTTCACAATTATTTCACTGATTTCATTGTACTACTCTTTTCTTACATTTTCCCATTGCAACTCCTTTAAAAACAGTTATACATAATGTAATAGTGACCAGTTTATGGACACCTGCAAGTGGTATGAGTATCAAATTAGTTGTGTTTCAGTTGTAGCTGCCTCGCTGTGAATAAAATCTCTTAAGTAATAATGATTCAGCTTGATTAGATAAGACATGCCCAAATATGAATGGAATGAAGAGGCATTCAAACCAAATAAAAACTTGCTAGTTACAGTTGAAATTAGATTTTGTATCACTTGCAAGGAGAGAGTCTGTCTTGGAATGATAAAATTTTATTTCATGTTTGCTCTTAGCTACTCAGAGGCCAGCCTTGAAATCCGTATCTTCTGCAGAAACGAGAGAGATGGAAATGGGTAATTAGCAGATTAGTTCAATGATTTTTTTTTCCATTATCTTAGCATCATGTAGATCTGTAAAGGTTACTCTTGGCTACCAACACTCACAGAGAGCTGCTTATTCACCATTCTTGTGTCTGCGTAACCACCTGAAAAATGTATTTACTCTCAGTTTAAAAACTGCCTAAACACAGTGTTGTCATGTCTCGTTGTTACCTTACTTCTTCCAGTTTAGCTGCAGCTCTTACCCAGAAAATTTAATAAGAGAGAATACCTTGCTGGTAAGAGATCTTTCAAGCATGTGGAACTTGCATTTCAAGGCCAGAAACGTCTGTTTGCAGCCATCACCTCCCCTTGTCACGGCTGTTGTCTCACATCTCCCTTTAGGCCATCTGCCATCTTGCTCAGCTTTGCATTAGCATCGTCTGGAGCTGCACAGCCTTCACTCAGCTATTTGATGCTAATCCATCAAGTCACAGCTCTCTCAGCATTTTAAAATTAGGTTCTTTTTTCAGCTTTTGAGGAAAAACAGACTGTTTCTTCAGGATCCAAACCATCTGGTACCATAGAAGTGCAACCAACCCAATCCGGTAACGGTTTCTCATGAGGTTAATCCTCCCAACAGTGGAGGAGACAGTGCCTCTCATTAAATAGTTTGTTCAATTTGAGATAAATAAAGAACAACTGTAGGTATGAAAGCCCCGCATCAAGTATCAGATCTCTTTGTGACATTTTATATGAAATACTAAACGAGTAGTTCAGGGCGTTTTTCCATGTTTGGCAACAGCATGTAATTCTTAGTTTTAAAATTAAATTGGACTTACTGTAAATACCAAATTTAAATAGGACTGTCCACACCTGAGTTTCATAAGTAGAATATCCTGATTTGCTGAAGGATTCTGAGTTGTAAGAGATGAATGGAAACTGAAGAATTTCCAACATATTTTGAAACCGTCGCTCTTCTTTTAACCTTTCTGTATAAACATAGACATAATTCTGCCCAGATTTCTAAAATGGCACCATAAAAACATACCACTGAAGATTCAGATGCTTTCTAGTTGGTCCTTACAAAATTTCTATTATGTGTTTCTCTTATTTTATAGATGTTATTTGCCTGGGGCAACTGACAGTTTTCCAAAAGAAGGGAAAAAAGAATAAGATGAGAGCCAGTTGGAAAGATTTCATTTCATTAGCATGCCAATAGTGTAATGCCTGATGCATATGATTTTGGAATAAATTAACATTGAGGGAAATCCATTACTGAGGGGGAGATTGATTACAGCAGTAGTCAGCTCTTCACATGTCTGACAAAAGACAGTTTTTATGTTTCATTTGGTCCAGTTCCTGTTTTGTCATCCTTTTTCCTTCTCCAGTTTCAGCACCAGGATATCCTCCTTCCTGATCCTAGAAAAAAATTCCATGAATAACAGTTTGCTACTTTTTATCCGTAATTTTTTTCCTATTTTGAATAGCCTTGTGTTTCCTCTTTTTAACTCTATATTTCACCTTCTTTTTGTGTGAGTCTGATAACAATTTGGTCATTAATTGCATTAGGTATTAATGCATGGTTTTGGGAATCATTTTGAAGTCACACTTAATCAGTTATTGTACATTTCAGACTGTACCTTTCTGTGGAACATAACATGTTAAATATTATGCAAAAGTTTTGTCAGCTTATGAAGGAATACGATGCTGTTGCAGAATGTTTCTTGTCACTTCAAAACCACACAGCATTATTTTTGCTTTTATTTTCCAGTTTCATATGACTCTTTTCCTGTTATTTCTACTGCCCAAACTTTTACATCTTCAGATATACCAGGCACTGGTAAATTCTAGTAATATTCTTTCGCAAGCATAACCTTTGATTGGTTGGTGCTGAAAAGTTTGTTGCTGCTTCCATGTTGATGCTGATGATTTCAGACAGCTGTTGCATACTTCTTGCCTTGGGTGTTGCCCTGCATCTTATTTTTTCAACTCCTGTATCAACATCCTCATTCCTGTGATCAGGCAGAGCACAAGTCTAAAGCAAGTCCACAACTAGCTTACAGAATAATGCAGTATTGATCAAAGAGGTGTGTCGGGAAAAGATTCAAATTTTGCAAGGCTTAAGGCTGCTCCAGTCAAGTAAAATATCATACTTTCTAGTGATAAGATTTTTTTTGTTTCCTTCTTCCTGCCAGTTTTTCAATGTTCATATACAGTTTGCTGTGATTTTTTCCTATGTATTGTCTTTAAATAAGAAAGTCAACACAGCTAAGGCCAGGCCTTTCCAACTAACTCTACTTTGAGTTACAGCTTTGGGAATAGATTGTTTTTCCTGTAGCCTTAGGTAGGAGAGGATGCTCAAGTTTTTTAAGCATTGGTTGAGCATGATGAAGTTGAGAGGTGAGGACAATGGTGAAGGGGTAGGAGGAGATGGAGGGGAAAGGAAAGCAGTTCATTGCCCACATCTTCTCTGACCAATGCAGCAGGACTGTGTTAAATTCTCTGCTGAATAACCTACTGGTTCTTGGCATCCCAGTATAGTTCAGGTTTACTGCATTATTCTACAAAGCATCCCACTCCCAGGCAATGATTTTAAATCAGATAAGTTCCTTCTTTTACATAGGATACCTGGGACTAAACCTGACTGAAAAAAAGTTGGCTGAAATTGAGATGCTGCATAGAGCTAAGTGACTTAATGAAGTGGTGCCAAAATACTTTAATCTCTTGAAAACACATTTTTCCCAAAATTTTATGAAGAATTTTTGACTTCATGGATAGATAAGGTTTAAGTTGTAGAGCTATTTCTTCAAGGTGCTATTTTTGCATAATGTGCATGTAAAACTCTTTGTGAATATTTGCACACACGGGAAAACTAGAATAACATCTTCAGCTAAGTAATTAGTGATGGTATTTGAAATAGATAAAGGAGGTTCATTTTTAAATAAATAAGTAAAAAAAAAAAATGCTTTGCAGAGCAGTAGAAAATAAAATTTCAAATTTCTCTCCACCAAATGTTCCTTCTTAATTTACTCACATGAAATTATTTCTCAGGAGTTTTGGTTTTGGGGTGTTTTTTTACTGCAGCTAGAGATACTACTGATTTGGAAGTATCCATGCCTATTATTACTACAGAGCTTCAGTTGTTAGAAATAGCATGGGGCAAAATTGATAAGTTAACTTTATTATAGTTTCAAAGATTTTGTGGGGTTTTTTTAACCTTGCTGCTATTTTTGGAAGTTTTGCATTGCTTTAGTTATCACCATCTCAGTAGTTCATACCACTTATTGCTGTTGCTAATTAGATGCTCGTCTGCACTCATCATTCATCTTTGTAGATGGAGGATCAGGGGCAAAGAGGAGAGTTCCCTTTAGTTGGTTGTGTTTGGTTTTCTCATTATTAAGCTTCCCAGCTGTGGACCTGCCTTTCTCAGTTTTGGGTTTTTTTTTCCTGTGCTGAGAGAACTTTATTGTGAGAGGGAATAAAAAACTTACACATATTTCTGTGTAATGTTTCCGTGAAAAGGCTGGCCCACTGACTACTCTCTGGATCCAAAGGTGTTCTCTTACTATCTGCCGTGCATTATGTGCTAAGATTATTAAGTAATAATAAGAATGCTCATTAGTATGAATAGTTAGGTCACCTGGTTTCCACATCGACTTCCACACCAGCCTAACAGTCCATGAGACAGAGTAATGCCCAGCTGACTTGCAATTTCCCCTGTGCTTCCATTTTAACGATGCAACATCTGTTTGCTAACTCCTGAGCTATCCAGGTAGCTCTGAGGCAGTTAAGCCTTTTAACACAAGATTATCTTTCCAGATTTAGGTGAAAGGAAGCCTCCTTCTTCAAGATTCACAACATCTGGCATGCCAGAAATGCCACCAATCTCAGCTGGTAATGATATCTGTCTTTTTAGTTCTCCTCACATCTAGGCAGTCTCTAAAAAGACACAGCAATGCTTTGCTAAATAGAGGGTTTATTCTGACTTGCTCTGTGTAAAGCTGGAGAGACAGAAAGTAGCTGCATCTACTGCAACATTTCAGAGATTTGGAATGAAATATTGCAATGACAAGATTAATTTTTTTTATGTTGGTAAACAATTAGCTTGTCCAGGTTTTCTTGTGGAGGATTGGATAGATGGATAGATGGATAGATAGATAGATAGATAGATAGATACGGAGGCCCATTGTCAGGAATGGTTAAGTAAGCGTTAACATGTCAAATTTGTTCCTTTTGCACATTGGAAAAGCACCTCCACAGGCAGAAAAAAGATTTATCTGCTGTTCTTAAGCAGATAAAAACACTTTGGTTAGTGAGTCATTGAATGTTGCTAGAAAAGGATTAAGTCGAAGGGACCTGAACAGAAGGGTTTCCACTTCCAAAGATCGGGAATATCAAAATATCCCAGAGGAATCACTCAGCACCATTTCCTTATTGCCATAACTTCATCCACGTGCATGTTTGTAAACTCTCACAAGTCTTGCCTGCCTTAAACCTGAAGCCAAGCACAAAGCAATGGGCAGAGATGCACAGTGCTAGTGAGAACACATAGACTAGATTTGACACTGGTTTGTGTATTAGGTTGTGCATTCTCCCTGTGCAAAATTAGGATAACAGGGTATGAGGAGATCACTTCAGTAAAGGTACTTGTTCTTAAGTGTACAAACAGATGTTGAGTTGTAGGAGTTTAAGTTGTAAGATGTGCTAGAGTTCTGTGGAAAATTTCCTTTTTTCACTTGTTTGCTAGCATTTCTCTACAGAGAGAGAAATCCTCTATGCTGTGCTTTATTACTGTCAGGGACAGTTATTTCTGAGCCACAGAATGAAGGATTTCATTGACTGTAGGATAAAGTGAGATCAGATCTTGAATTCTAAATGCATAGATGTGATTCTTAGTTGCCAATTGTCCCGAATTAGTGTGTTAGAGATTGCTCAAAAAATACCGCTGTGGTGGTATAGTGGTGAAATACCACTACTCTGATTTTCACTTACATGGAAAGGGTGGGGCAGGGGGGGTGAGGTGCACCACCACACCATATTACCTCTGCAAAAACTGTTAGCATCTGTCAAGGAACTGTAAGGAGTGGCTTGGTGAATTGGATATTTAGGCATTTTTCTGCTGATGTAGAACCATTTAGCTACTGAGGCTCAGGGAATATTGTATTAGTTGCAACCACAGCAAGACACTTGCCTGTGGGTTTGAGTCACAAGGTACTCAAGGAGTCACAAGGAAAGGGCACGTGTGGCCCTAAGTACAGCCATTTAGGGCACTGTGAGCTGGTGCTGCTTGTGCTGCTGTGGCAGGGCTGAGTGGAGATCTCAAGACCATTTCTGTGTCTGACCGTAGCAACCGAGAGACCAGTCCTGGAATCGACCTCGTCTGCCTCACGGGAAACCACAAGGATGGGTAAATAGCCAGCGATTCCCTCCTTCATGGCTTACTTTGGCAATGCTCTCCTCTGCAGTGATGAGCCTGTTCAGATGCGCTGGTGTCCCAAAAAGTGGGTCAGTGATGTGGCTGCACCCTTATGGCTTCTTGCTAAAAATTGTTCTACCTGTAAATTTTCTGCAGCCATTTCTGGGGAACCGTTTCTAGGTTTCCTCTTGTGGCTTGGCTGAGCCTGTCTGAGGACCTGAAGATGGTTTTTGTGTTTGATCTTAGCTACTCGAAGACCAAGGCCGAAGTCCACCACTCCTTCCTCCCTGGCAACTCAACAAACTGTGATGGGTAACTAGCAACAGCCTTCTTTTCCCACTGTCTCCCATCTCTTTCACTTCCCATCACACCTCCCACCCCAAACCACCTGGCATCCTTGTCATCTCCCATGGAGAGAACAAAGCACTCGCCACACTGGTTCTGCAATTCTGTTGTTTGATCCCACGCTTTTTCCATGGCTGATGAGCATTTTCTGCAGGAAGCATGTGACATCCTGCAGAGACACCACGTTGTTGCACCTGGCCTTCAGCTCCATTTCCCTGCTTCTTTGTGTGTGGGTAGCGGGCCTTGCTTTCCCTGATGCATTCAAATATGACAGCGTTCCTAAGAGACAAATCCCAGCTGGGCTGGCACAAGAACACAGCACAGCAGTTCAGCTGTCCTTCAGGCATTCCTTGGGCAACGCTGCAGCTCTTGGTTGCCTCACCACTGACTTTCAAGGTTGCTGGTTTTCTTCCACCCATGCCTTTCCATTGCCATCATCTGGAAGTGGGAATGCTCTGCTCTGTTGCTGCTTTTGAGGCTGTGTTAGGTTTTTCAAAATCAATACCTCATTTCAGCTTTTGGTTAATAACAGGATGTTTCTTCGCAGTGTGAGACACCGGCAGCCTCTGGCAGTAATGATATTTCTTACAGATTTGACAACTGTGCAAGGCAGCAGTCGTCCCAAGAGATACTGTTGTGCTTTTAGCCAACCTGTTACTTATCTGGCCTATATTGGGGTAAAACTTAAGTGTAGGTATAAATGTGGCCATACATGCAAACCATAGTTAATTCAGGCATTGGCTATGGCACTTGGCGACAGTGGTGGAGATGCTTGTGGCAACAGCTTCTTTCACACTGGCAGGTGTGCAAGACCAGTCCTGTGTCCCTGTAGTATTTTGTGGCCCATGGAGCAACAAAGTATTATGTGAGCAGGCTGGTGAGACTAATATCTGAAGCTGAGTGCAAGTTAAAAATGTAATGAACAGTATTAAGTGACTTGGCACTTTCGTCTGGAGCAGTCTTGCTTTCATATCAACTGAGATATTTCACTCACTTGGGAATCTTTTCCAGGGAATTTACATTCCCTACCTTGCATTACTTAAATTAATTTTCTGAGCTTTCTTGGTTTTAATGTGGAGAAATCAGATACTTGTAATTATAACAAATCATATAAATTTGGCTGGGCTGAGGATATTCTTTTCTGATTCCCTGCCTGGTGATGTTGTCTGAATCACTTTTTATGTTCTTTTATTTTTGCCAAATTTTTAAATTGGATTTTTTCCAGTATCTTCATCTCATAAATTTGCTTTCTCCTTGACTTCTCTTGGCCAGTGGTCTTGTACTTTTTCAATCTTGCATTCCTTCTAACCACATGGGAATTTTTTTCCATATTCCTTGTATCATTCTGTTTAATTTTTTGCATTATATTTGTGTGGTTTTACACATCTTTGCACATTAACCTCTTTCTTTTTAAAATTCTGCTAATTTTGCAAAATGCATTTTTTTTTTCCAGTTCTTTATTGTTTGCAATTTAAACCATTGAGTCCATGGTTGCAGGTGATGCCATGGTGTCATGGTTCATGTATTTTTTAAATAATAAGCCACCATTTTTTTCCAGCCCCACTTGACTTTCTTCATGTCACTTCTACTCCCCAAACTTCTACATCTGCAAAAATGTCAGAGCGAGAGACTGGTAAATGACATTTATTTTATTATCTATCCTTGATTTTTCTTTATATTTAGGTGGTACAATTCAGATGTCTGTAATATGTCCTGTATTTTTAATGTTCCCTCCAGTGGTCTTTCATTTGTTCATTATGGCTTCATGTTATTTGTAATGATTACCAGTGTATAATTAGCAGTTCTAGCCTCAAGTAAGTGATCCTGATACCACCTGGCTCTTTCAGGCTAGTATTGTATTACTGAAGGGTTCTGATGTGGTCAGTGGAGCAGAATTTAGCACTCAAGAGGAAACTCTTGGGTTTGATGAATTTTGGGTTATTAGCAAAACAGTTTTCTTTTGCAGGGGGAATGCTTTTCTTTACCTAGTAGACACCTTTTGAAGACATTCATTGATTGGACTTTGGTTTCCTGTTATAGCTTTTTAAGTAGTCTCTAATAGTCAAAAGGCTGCTGCAGTACAGCATTTTGGTGCTAAAAGTTATTTTTACAGTTACTTCTGCTAATAATTTATTATTTCCCTCCATGTATTCATGAAGAATATAGGTTTTTAAGCACAATTTATGCATTTGTATTTGACCATGATATTTTTCCCAGAATATAGTCATAAAAAAATAGTAGAAGGTTGCTGTGATGTTTTCATCAATGGTTCTGTTCATGCTAGCATGATTTAAGCAAGAGATATTTTATTACATCAGTATATCAAACATCACTTTCTTTCTGGGGACCAATCAGATGGAATTGGGTTAATGAGCATTAACATAGTTTGTCTTCTGAAAATTAGCTTATTACAACATACATACACTATTCATGGTTTCTCTAGTCTTATTTTGTTAAGGTTTGATCAGTGTTCTTTTAGCTTCTCATCACAGATAAATTTAGAGAAGCTTTTATCTGTTGCAGAATTCACACTGAACACAAACATGATACAGCTGAGCTAATACTCAGTGGGCGGTGCTGACAGTTATCTTGCCTCTGCATGAACGCAAGATTTTTGTTTTCTTTTGAAGCTGAGAACTCTATACAAGGTCATTTCTATCTTCATTAGACAGAAACATTTTAGCAGTTTACCAGGCATGACTTTGCTGTTGTCTGCAGCATTGTTCTCCCCAAATTACCACAGCCTTCTCTCTTGATTTAAAGAACTGGGCTACTTAGGTTACTTATTACTTGGCCTTACACTTTCTTAAATCGTGAATGTTCTTAACATTAAGAGCACCTACGCTTCATTTTTTCATATAATACCCCTCACAGAAATGTTTCTTTCCTGGTCTAGGCTGCATAATTTCTCTAATGGAAATGATGGTCTTAGGGGCTGATAGAATCCAATTTTTTTTTTTTTTTTGCATTTGTGTTTTCATTAATGTATTGTCAGAAAAACATAAAACTATTTTTAAGCCATTTTCTGGAGACGGATGGTCTGTCTCAATAATCCTGTTTCTGTTGAAGCAGCTTTACAGCAGTTGCAGGGAAAATCTGATTCTTGGCCAAAATATGAATTTGTTGGAAAAAGTTTTGATACCACCTGTGTGAAAATTGTGTGCATGCTGTATCAAAATAATATTGGGCATTTGCAACTCCTTATCTAAAAGACTTATCTGGCACATCCAAACTGAAGTGTAGGGAGAAGGGTTTTGCTGTCAGCTGTTGCTATTGGATAGAATTTTAAAATCAGATGCAGACAGCTGGCCTTGTAGTTAATGCCTAAAATTAGATGTTGTGTATCCAAAAAAAAAATTACCCCGTGAGACAAAAATGGAGCAGGCTACCACAAATATCAATTAGAAGTGTGTATACAAAAAATCTAAAATAAATTTATATCCCTTGGACCTGGTAAGGGCTGAAGATCACCTTATCTAAAGGCTGATTTCACTTATTGTTTCAAGACTATTTTCATATTTGATCTTAGCTACCCGGGGATCAGGCCTGAAAATCACTTCTCATCCCTTCGTGGAAACCAGAGGGAGCGTGATGGGTAAATAGCATATAATTCCATGAGCTTTTCCATCCCTTGCCATCCCATCCAGCAGCTGTGGAGAGTGCCAATGTTCATTCAGACATGTTGCTTTGAAGACTGCTTGATGCTAAGCTTTCTCCCCACCCTCCACCCCCACCCCTGCTCAACTCAGCCATTTCTGTGCAATCTAAGCTGGAAAATAATTCCCCCCACTGACTGAATAAGAATCCACAAAAAGACCTCTGCTAGCTTATGTTGCCTCTAGGTTTCTTCTGGTAGCTGCAGTTTTCGTTCAAAGAATGAGTACTTTAAAACGAGGCCAGTGAGAAGAAGATTGCTTCACATGAGCTACTGAAATTGACCTTCCTTCATTTCACACTAGCTTCAGTGTTCATGTAACACCTCATTTCTCAGCTGATCTTTACAGCTGCTGTCACCTTGCTTGATCTCACATCAATACTGTCTTGAACTGCGCAACAGCTACTGGCCAAATACTGTGGATCTGAAGCCAGTTCTAATTTTAACTCCAGATTTTATTTCAGCTTTTGATGAAAATCAGCACATTACTTCAAGATCTGAAACATCTGGCATCCAAGAAATGCCATCAGCTGTACCTGGTAATACTTGAAAAATTGATTTTAAATAGAAATTGCCACAGAGATTAATCAAAACTTTGGTATATTGTTAGTTAAGTTTAATATGATTCAAAATAACTTCAGAACTGTTGTAAGTTGCTCTCTCAAATACCAGATTAATTTAGGAAATTTTGCAGGAAGTAGTAAATATTCTCTTCTAATTTTGGCCTACATTCCCGGTATATTTACAAGTCTGTATTGCTGTGTTTGATGTTTATAGGCATGTCTTATTACATAAAGTAGAGTTCTCTTTTTAAGTTGCAATACTGCAGAGGGATAGAGTGAAAGCTAATATAAGTTTTGTTTAAGACCCTGAGTGAAACTATTCTAAGGGTTGAAACTGTTGAGTAAGTCCCATAGAAACAGCAGGACCAATAGCAATGAACGCATAGGGATCCAAATGGTGGAGAATAGACCATTAAGTACTTTAATTTGAATATATTTAAAGCAGTGATTTAAGTTAGACATTTTGCTGCAAGAAAGGGAGACTGCATAGGCATGAGACTAATAGAAACAAAAATGTGCAATATCACATGTATTGCTATATATTGCTTGAGTACACATTTTTAAATAAATGGCACAACATTGTAATTAAAGAAAACATTTGCAACAAACTGATCTTGACCAGATACTTCTATGGTAGATCTGATGCTTTCAAACACCCTTGAAACCTGTTATACCAGACCCCAGTGAAATTAAACTGGTGGAATGATGGTATTTTATTGACATTTAAATTAATTACACCTAATAATATATAATAATCTATATAGTTTTCCTGTTCTTTCTTGTCAGTATTTTTTCTTTAGGCTTCTTCAATTTCTCAGTTCATAAAATAAGCTAACTTACCAATACCTTACAAAATGAGACACTGAACAAATGCAGTTTTATCAATGCTCAAAAATCTGTTTCGTTTAGTGTCCCTGCAAGAAGAAATATTTAATTTCCATTCAGTAATGACAATTTCATCCAAAGTCTATTTCAAGTTGTTGCCAAAACTCTCTTGCAGCAAAAAGTAGTTTACGTTTAGTTTTCATCGCATTGACACTTGCTGCCTTTTTTCTGCTGTGAACACATTTTCTTCTAAGTCTAAAAGGGAAGCCTGTTAAAGAACAGTTTTGTATCAGTCACTGCTTGATCAGGAGCTAGAAAGCATTCTTGGTAAAAAGTGCAAAAAGACTGATCTTTTGCACCAACTTGTATGACTTTCTTCTTTCTGTTGGTGTAATTTAAACTCCAGAAAGTGTAGAAGAAGAAGACTATTCTTAGGAGTTCTGTCTAGCATCAGACCCTGAATCTTCTTGTCACCATATTGGGCCACATGTCTTTCTCTTTATTCACACAATACAGAAAAGACTTTGAAGTGTGCAGTATCTTGCTTGTGTTTGCAGTGACATCATCCTGAACAACACAGCTTTGTGTGTTTGCTGTCCCAGCAACAGTCAGATTCCTCAGCACTTTAAATCCAGATTTTCTGTGCAGCTCTTAATGAAACACAGACAGTTTCACAATTCATGTCTAAAGTATCTGGAGTCACGGAAATACCATCAGCTCAGTCTATTACTGGCATTTCTTGCAAACTGAGTGTTCTTGAATTATCAGAAGGGTTCCCAGTGTGCTTTTGGTGAAATGTTGATTTGATCTCCTTTACTTTGGGGATAAGAACAACTGCAAGATAAAAAAAATCTGCATTGGGTACTACTTTTGTTTAAGGCAATATATATGATGTTTAGAATACTGGATTACAGTTTTCTTTCCAAGTCTGGAGTTCACCTCTACAGTATTAATCAGTAGTATTACCCATGATTGCCACTGACCAATTTTGTACTACTGAATGTAGTAGAATTTTACTGTGACATACTGTGGGGCTTGTAACCAAACTTTAACTTCTCTGCTATATGCAGTGTATCCTGATACAGATAGCTACTGTATTACTTCAAGTCATACCCTTTTTTATTTTCTATTTACTTTGTTACTACTGAAGTGTATTTCTGTGGTTATTGGTATTTAAGACATCGTCCTGGTCAGTTACAATGTTGGAGGCAGAGAAAGATGTGTGCAGGAAATTATCTTTGTGGGTTTATCTTCTATTTATTGTCCATGTTCAGTTGTGGTTTTAAAACAGCTTAATGGCTGTTCAAGCTGTAAATCCTTAAGTTTCATAGCATATTCAAACATATTTCTCATTAAGAAGGACTCTCCAGCTGCGACAAAAATTCTGTTGGGGAGATGAAAGGTAGCACAGTGAGCATTGCAAACGCAAGTTCAGGGTTTGGGGTTTTTTAAAACAGCTTCAGACTTGATAGCCTAGATATATCTAAAAAAAAAAAAATGTTTATTTATGGAGATAAAGGTTTGTCAGTTTTCTGCATGTTTCCTAAATGATCAAGCCAACTTCTTTCATATTTTTCTTCTTCTATGGGAGAAACTTAATGCTGAACAGAGGAACTCTCCTTTTCTTCTCTTGGCATACTCTGAATCATGCCTTCTCTTGCAGACCTCTGTAGATATTTGTAAATGTTCTGTCGTATCCCCCTGTACACTAAGTAGGTACTTCCTTTTATATTTGCCATCTTAACAGCTATATTGAACACTTCTTTAAACCAGTGGTAGCAAAGGTGCAGACATTCAGAAAATGTATTTTTGAAACGTATTATTCCCATTTTTCAGCAAACAAAATGAAGATGGAGAGGACAGTACACAGCCCTGTGCCACAGAGAAGTGCGTACAGTGAGAAGGGAGAAATATCTGAAACCCTTTCAATCCACCCCCTGACAATCTACCCCACAAACTTTTGGTGCATTTTTGAAGGATTTTATTTGCTATGACTGGAGGAGGCTAACAGAATTCTTTCAGAACAAAAACTCCATGTTTGAAATGTTCTCTCTGTTGGTCCATCAAATTCATACTCTTCTACTTTTCCTGTAATGCGTTCTTGCAAGTGTGGTGACAGTTCCCAAACTTTGATTCCATTTTCTGAGATAAGCTGTTTGAATTTACTCTATGCTTTTATGAGAAACTTTTTTTTTTCAATAATACTTTCTTAGACAAGAGAGGGGATTTTATTGTGATCTTTGCATTCACTGTTGTTGTTGGCATATCTGTTCACTAATTACTGGACAGTAAATGTGACTATCCTTGTAGCTTATCCTTGTCTTCCAGTGTGGATATGGGATTCTGTCTGTTCAAAGTACTTCATACCTCTTCAGAATGAAAACTTGTAAATTAATCAAGCTATTCTATTAGAGATTTTGGTTAAATAAGCACAAGTTCATTTTCTTCTACCAGTTTGCCCAAATCTTGATGGAAATCTTTATTTATCTTTATTATGCATTTTTCAGCAGAGAATCTATTATTTCCTTTTTTTTTCCCCAGGCATCTATTAGTTTAGACCCAAAGTTCTTGTTTTTAAGTGTGGTAAAGTGTACAGTAATCAGAGCTAGTTAATTGTTTTGAGATTAAATATAAGGTGCACAGTATCTTTGATGCGAGCAGAAGTTCTGGCTATATATTCATTGACTGGTTTGCAATTTTTAGTTGGAAAATATTTGATGCCTGGAAAGGACTTTGGAATGTGTCGTATACTGCTGTTAAAAGGCAGCTCTGGAGCATCATGACTGCCATTATTGTGCAAAAGGAGCAGTGTTTTGCTAGTGGCTGGGGGTTTGTGGTAATATCAAGTGACTATAAATTGATGTAGGATTTATTTGGTAGAAGGAGTATACACAAGAAACCACAATTTAAATATTGACTTATTTGCGTGTGATTAAAATAATGCTTTCGTATGCATAGAGAGACTGCCATAACATCTCAAGATAGTTTCCATCTCTAATCTTAGCTCTCCCGAGACCATTTCTGGAGGCCACGTCTTTTCCTTTCCTGAAAACCATGAGAACAGTGATGGGTAAACAATGATTCCGTCCTAATTTCTATCATTTCACAATACTTAAATAAGAAAAACTGTATTTTAAAATCTAGTCAAACATTTCAATTTTTTTACTGGTAGTGGCAATGCCAAATCTTTCAGCAAGATGGTCAGTCATTTGTGTAAATGATGAGATACTTAATTATTAGGCTTCTCAATTACTCTTCTTAATCTTCTGCTCTATAGGCTTAGTTCACTAGAAGATTAACTATCTGTATACTACACTAACTCAACTAAGTCACCCTGATTTTAATGTGGAATAACCTTGTAATGAATGCAAATAGTTATGTAAAAGAGCTGAGTGTAATATGGGTTTTATTTACACAGTTCTGTACTGACACTGCTTTAAAAACAAAAGTTCATCTCTATTTCTGAAGCCAGTTCTCTCGTTTCATCTTGGTTTCTCAGAAACCAGAGCTGAAATCTATTTCTCCTTACCTTGCAAGCCAAGGAACAGTGGAGGGTATAAAAAGATAGTTTGATTTTGTTCTTTTTGCTTGCCATCACTTGACATAATTTTCACCTGCTTTGAGCAATATCTGTGGTTTGTTAATGCACTTTAATACACTTGCCATATTAATGACATGGTTATGATGTCTGAACATATGCTTTTCTTCATCACTTGAAAAATCAGTTTTGAAGGGACTGGTGACAAAAACAATTTGTCACAGAATTCCCATGTGATTCTATGGGCACTTGTTATTTTGAAAATTCTTTCTAGAATGGAATATCCCAATATGGCAGAAACAAAATTTTATGTCCTCTTGATGATGTGGATTTTTTAGCATACAGAACTTATTTGTATCTTTTTGAATGAGAACTGAAGTTCAAGCTTGATGAATAAGTGTGTTGTGTTAATCATTGGCTTAGAGACTATAACTGTAAGGAAGAATAGGAATTTTCATATTTCACAGGGAATCGCAAGGCCTTGTATGTGAATGATGAGAACTTACATTATTTGATTATATGTAAAAACAAGAATAGTGAAAACAGTAAGAAAATACTTATTTGCAAAAATTTTTGAACTTTTAAGAAAGGTTGACATTATGACTGAATATTGATAGCACAATGTGGAGTTTATTCCTTCATGCTAGAATAATTAGTAGTTAGTATTTGCAGCTACTTGCATTGGAGACATACCCAGCACTTGTCGTCTGGAATTTTGAATTGTAAGATGAGCCTTGCTTCATGTTCTCTCTGCAATTACTGTGGGTTTTGCATCTTTCAAGGATCTGTAAGGAGTGGCTTGGTGAATTGGATATTTAGGCATTTTTCTGCTGATGTAGAACCATTTAGCTACTGAGGCTCAGGGAATATTGTATTAGTTGCAACCACAGCAAGACACTTGCCTGTGGGTTTGAGTCACAAGGTACTCAAGGAGTCACAAGGAAAGGGCACGTGTGGCCCTAAGTACAGCCATTTAGGGCACTGTGAGCTGGTGCTGCTTGTGCTGCTGTGGCAGGGCTGAGTGGAGATCTCAAGACCATTTCTGTGTCTGACCATAGCAACCGAGAGACCAGTCCTGGAATCGACCTCGTCTGCCTCACGGGAAACCACAAGGATGGGTAAATAGCCAGCGATTCCGTTGTCCTTTGGTGGCTTGCCTGCCAATGCCAGTTGAAAGGCAAGCACTGTGCCACCATGGGGAGTGATGCTGTGACATGGTAGCCTGGCCCAAGCAGGATGGGGTTCCCTTCTTTATAACTCTGTCTTGATGTGACGTGTGTGACAGCAGCCTGTCTGAGGACCTGAAGATGGTTTTTGTGTTTGATCTTAGCTACTCGAAGACCAAGGCCGAAGTCCACCACTCCTTCCTCCCTGGCAACTCAACAAACTGTGATGGGTAACTAGCAACAGCCTTCTTTTCCCACTGTCTCCCATCTCTTTCACTTCCCATCACACCTCCCACCCCAAACCACCTGGCATCCTTGTCATCTCCCATGGAGAGAACAAAGCACTCGCCGCACTGGTTCTGCAATTCTGTTGTTTGATCCCACGCTTTTTCCATGGCTGATGAGCATTTTCTGCAGGAAGCATGTGACATCCTGCAGAGACACCACGTTGTTGCACCTGGCCTTCAGCTCCATTTCCCTGCTTCTCTGTGTGTGGGTAGCGGGCCTTGCTTTCCCTGATGCATTCAAATATGACAGCGTTCCTAAGAGACAAATCCCAGCTGGGCTGGCACAAGAGGACACGCCTTTCCATTGCCATCACCTGGAAGTGGGAATGCTCTGCTCTGTTGCTGCTTTTGAGGCCATGTTCAGGTTTTACGATCAAAACCTCATTTCAGCTTTTGGTGAATCATGGGGTATTTCTTCACAGTTGGAGACAATAGCAGCCTTTGTCAGTAATGATGTATCTTGCAGTTATGGCAGCAATGCAAGATGGGAATTGTCCCAAGAGATATTGTTGTGCTTTTAGCCAACCTCCTACTTCTCTTGGGCCTAGATTGCAGTAAAGCTTAAGTGTAGAGATGAAAGGGCCCATACGTTCAAAGCCATATTTAATTCTGGCATTGGCTGTGGCAATTCCACTTTTCTTGTAATGTGATCTCTTCTTCATATTTCTTCTAACAGCTTCTTCATCATTTTCGTCACCAGTGCATCTTCACACATTTACGTTAGCAAATCCATGGCATGTTCATTTGAGATGTTTTCTTTTCTGAAATCCCTAGTTTCTCAGTAATGTGTTGAAAACTGTTCAGTCTATAGGTTCAGATGATACCAAAAAAATGTTTTGTTTTGGTTTTTTTTTTCTTTTTCCAGCTTCACTGGACTCTAATCATATTAGTTTCCTGTCCCAAACTTCTGCATCTGCAGAAATATCAAAAATAAAGACCGGTAAATTGTATTTATGATACTTCCATTTCTTAGTATTTGGTTTTGCATCAAGGATGTTACAGTTAGAGGTTGTTTGCTCTGATTGCTTGGTGTTTGAAGCAGAACTTTGTTTGCAGTGTCAGTTAGGCTGTATAATTACATGGTGATATTTTGTGGTATAGGATCAAATACAAACTAAACCACAGGAATTAATTTTTATTTTGTGTGGTTTTAATCTGTTGAATAGATTAGGACCAATAGCACCAATAGCTAGATGGATACATTATCAGTTATAAAAATATGTTTTTGACTGGGGCATTTCACTATGGGGGATTTTCTGTAGCTATATCATACACATTATTATGCAAGTTTCTCTATTCATAAGACTTCAAGTTATGTTACTATTTAACCTTGAAACTTTTATTACTGGAGTCATAGGTATTCAAGATTATATTTCTGTTCATTGCAATGCTACGAATATGCAAGAGATAAGAAGGAAAATTATCCTAAACCTGGCAGTCAATATTTCAGTATTGTTTCAGATTTTCTGCCTCACTCCCTGTCTCTTCAATGTATCACAAAAGTTGTGTTAATTTATATTATGTCAATTAGATAAAATACCGCAAATGAAAAATTGCATGATGTATAGTATGTTAAAATGCATAATTCAAAATACTGGCATTTGCTGTATAGAAACAACCAAAGCTTTGGCAATAGAAATACCTGGTTGTACAAATTCATATTTGCATGCATTTAAAGTACGTAGGTCTCCTTCTCTGGGTGCAGGTGAAGTCAAAAGCACAGGTTTTTTCATGTTACCTGTGCACAGAACAATTGACTCCTGTTGATAAATCTGCTTTTAGGGGGACTGCAGCTCCTGTCAGGATGTGTCTCTTAGGTGCATGTGACATCTTCAAAACTTTGAGGTTTTGTTACTTTCTTTTCAAGTTGGAAATTTATGAAACTCCATTGTAGTAGTGTTGGCATCTTGCAAAGCAATGTAAAGCAATCTTTCTTTTTCTGATTTTTGCCCCCCTTGCTTTGTCTGCATCAATATGAATCCATATCAGGGATATTTACATTTTTCCACAGTTACAAGTTCAGCTGACCTGGAAAAATCTATGCCTCCACTTTCCAGAACACCTCATGTGCTAACAACAACTGCGGGTAATAATAACTCTTTAGTTTTTCAGTTAAACCCCTTTTGGTGTTGGACAGCCATTTTTGAAATTTTATTAAGCCTAGATATTTTGATCATCATGTGGTGTGAGTCATGATCATTAAAAGCATCCTTTTTTACATGACAACTTTTGCTTTCTGCTGAGATGCTCACCTGGTAGTGTTTCTGAACTCACATTCATTTCTCAAAAAGCTTCTAGGGTTATCTTGAGATTTACTTACATGAAGTAAACCTGGTTTAATACTACTAATAATGAATAAATCTTAATAAGAATTCTAAAATTACTTGTTTTCTTACAAGCCTAATTGTTATATGCTCAGAGAGAACATATGTTTTTGTACCATAGATTGCCTTGCCAGCATAGGAAGCTGCTTCCTTACTATTTCTTTGCTGCTTTGTGATTTTTTTAACTTTATTTTACCCTTGTTTTTCATGAGTGTACATGTACACAGATTATATGACACTAAAATTCACTAAAAAAATATTGACACAAAAGCAGTGAAGAGAACTAAGGCAGGTGCTTTGTTTTCAGGGAAATATACTTGCAGTGCTTTTTAGTTTTTATAGATTTTTTTTAAGTGCTTTATCTTTATTATTGTGGTGTTAGAAATTTTTATCTTTGTATTTTCTGGGTCGCTTTAAACTATGTGGACCATGTGATCCAAAGCAATGTTAGCTTTGGTTGGCTAACACTTTAGTTTTAGGTCTCATTTCAAACACTAGCTTCAGCTCGCACTCTAAACCAGTACTGCTCCGTTCCTGAGGTAAGGTGTGCTTATGGTGAAGTGCAAAGTAGCTGTGGTATAACCTATCGCATTTTTTGGTTGTTTTTCTATGACCAAAAAAAGCTGTGTGTAGAATTAATATCATAGATAATGTGACTTGGTTTTTTTATAGTTTTCAGTGGTGTTCAGCCTGTACTTTCAAGTCCTGTGGCCCCTAGTAAGCCTGAAATAGCAGATGCTGGACCAGGTACAATAATCTCTACCTAGTTCTTAATTCAGTAGCTCAAGCCATGCTCTAAAACTCAACTGAAATGAATATACTGCTGTTATTTTCAGTGCACAGTTGGATTAACCCCTTACAGCTGATTTCAAGTTTATGTTGCTGCTAATGGTTGAACTTGGTGTTTTCTCACAGTTACAATGCATATAGCAGCCCACAGTCACATGATTCAGTATTTTGAAAAATAGGCCACATAGATAATTGAGAAAACAGTATTTGTACAGCAGTTCTAATGAAAACACTGTGATGTGAACTGTAGTTTTTATGTTATTGTTGTAGCCTCATTAAAAATGTTAACATTAGTGCATCCTTAACAGCTTGAAATTGGTTAACAGTTACAGACACTCAGTGGTTTTGGACTGAAACCACAGCTGGATCTGTTGTCAGCTTTCTATTCCAACTTTTATATGTTTTAATGTGTGACTAATTGTTTGTTCAACATGTCCTCTTCATTAAATACTGACATTTACACAGTACCATCTCCCTTAAGTATTGGACCAAAACTTAAAATGTTCAAAAGCTCTACTTAAAATCTTACTTGGCAGTGATTGAGATCCAGACCAGTTGCAATGAAGGAAGGAGGAAATAAACATCCAGACCTTTTGCACATCACAGATGCACTGATTTATAGCGACTGAAGTTCTGTGCAGTTCTGAATTTCTCCCTAATGCATACTAAACTGATAAATGTCCAAGCATTAGTGAAATATTTGTTGTTCTTGTAAAAACAAATTGGTTTTGCTTATGAAAGAAGAGTTTCTTCCATTAGCTCTTCGCTCTCTTATGACTGTCATCATTTCTTCCAGCAGCAACAAGTGAATCCATTCTGGAATCTTTCACACCTAAAACTTCCCGTCCTTTTCAATGGCCAAGGGTAACATTAGGTAATGTTGTTTTCACCCAGTGAAAAACTATGTGTTTGTTTTGAGCACTCCATCCCATATGAATGCATTCCTTCCAGCATATCATTTCACATGCATAATCATTCTTTTTCCTGGTTAGAGAGTCTTGTTCTTCCACCGTCATTATATTGACTGGTCTTGACATCCCTGTGTATGAGAACAAGGTTCTGGGTGGATTGACTGTCTCAGAGAAGTAAAACTTGTCTCCTGCATGATAAAACACCATCATCCCTTTAAAACACCATCATCCTTTTATTAGTGTTCTATTTCTTTTACTCCCAATGCACACGCATGTGCTGATTGTCTCTGATATGCACAGCTTTCAGAATGGAAATTTTAATTGTTTTGGACACACAGAATCTTATTTCTGATCAATTCACAGCATTTCAATATCATCTCCATTCCACACTTCAAAATCTGATTTCATCAGCTGGCTTTGACATTCCATACTGAGTCGTCTCTGATATAAACTTGTGACATGTGCTGTTTGTTGTGGGAAATGCTTGTTAAACAATTTTTGATTGCAAACTGAGCTCTTTCTTTCAGCTCCAAAAGAAATACCACTTATTCCTTCTAAACCGAAACCATCTGCTATCCCAGAAGTACAACATGTGAAACCTGGTAATTGTGCACATCATTTTCATAAGCTGGTGTGCAGGGAGATATGTTCTCTAAAAATATCTAAGCAAAAACTTCCTAAAAAGGACGGGAGCTATGCAACACATGAGCATACTGACTAAGTCATCATTCTAAAGTTGGTCATTAACTCTCATTAACTTAACAAGAGTTAAGCTCATCGGTTTTATGCATTTGGGTCCAGTGATAAAAATATAAACCAGTTCTCTAGTGTTGTAACATTTTAAAGGACTGGAATGGAAAAAAATTTTCTGGGTGGCACAAGGGTGTTTTAATATCACTCATATAAGCAATAAATATGATTATTATTTTTATAAACCCCTTTGCCACTCCCCATCTCCCACTTTCACAAAGACACACGATGGCAAAGATGACATCTTAGCTAGTACCATAGGAACATTATCATTGTGTCGTGTATCTTCTGTCTTTTGATCAAAAAAACAGACCTCTTCTAATTTTCTTCTGATACGGAATTAAGGGAAATTAATTTGCCTCCTTTAGTGATTCAAGTACGGGACCAATAAGTATTACGCTGTGGATTATTCGATCCCAAAATGTGTTTGTTCTCATGTCTTATAAACAGACAGATCATTAAAAAGCAGGAGCTACCTTTACTGTCTTAAACCTCTCTTACAATTAACTGCAAGTACTGATTTAGGACTTTCAGCAAAACTTTGGCATTTAGAAGTTTCCTTTCATATAGATTCTCTGGTGTTCATTAGAGACTACATTCTTTTCTTCCTCATCTCTCCTTTCTCACTATTCTCCCATAACAGAAGTTTATTTGCTGATTGAATCAAATACAGGATTAAAAATGTCTTGAGAACGTAAATAAGGGGAAGGAACCTTAGAAGCAGTCTCTCACACAATCATTCAGTGTGCAATTTTATGGGAAACAAAGCTAAAAGGAGTGTAGGGTGTTACACACAAGAGTAAGGCTTATCTAGACTGTTTGAAAAACAACTCCCCTGAACTACTGGAATGATAACACTTTTGGCTTTGTGTTGATACATCTACTGATCAGTTCGATTACTCTTGGATTTTTTTTTCTAGCCCCTAAACCACCACTTCTGGACCCTAAAACTTCTCAGACTCTCGAACAACCAAAAGCAACCCTAGGTAATACATGTTTCTGTAGCTGTTGGCCACTCTTCTTTGCAGTCCAAGCCACAGTTTGTATTCTGTTACTTCATCTCATAACTTTTGCTTTATTTAATCCATTTCTCTGAAAGAGGACAAGAGCTAGGACATAAGCATTCAGAAATGTTTTCTAAACTTAGGATAAAGAGAAACCAGGTTTTTTTCATATAGTTTTGCTAGTTCAATAGTAATAGTTTTATCTTCCATTTTGCTGAGAGCTTTTCTACACCAACACCCTTTACTCAGAAAACTCACTGGAAATACAATTGAAATACCAAGTGTAAAGGTAGTATTGTGGGTGTTAATCCCAGAAGTCCCAGTGAAGGGTTCCTGTGGCACTAGGTTAACGTGTTAACTCCACTGTTTTGTGAATCCTTCTGAATATCATTTTAGCTTGAAAAACATCTCTCAGCCACTTCATGTCTCACTCTGCTCTGTCCTTTCTGCAAACATCAAACACTTTTCCACTGTGTCAATTGCTATGAAACATTTTATTGGAAAGCAGTCTTGTAGCACTGCTTTTTAAAAATGTACAAAGCTACTGACTTATGCCTGAAATGGAGTTTATACTTTATCTGAAGTCAGACCAACAGACAGATTAGCCAATTACAGTTTCAGCCCGTGCATGTTTGGTGGAAAAGGGGTTTCTAGAACTCATTGTTCTTAATTTTTACCATTTACATGATGCTACTTCTATTCTATTAGCAGAATTCAATGACTGCACTTATGAAGCAGTTAGATATTTTTTTTTTAATTGATTCCATGTTTTTCCAGCTGTCTGCCAGTAATTCCTTTACTGTGCCAAAAATGGAGGACATTTTTGCATATTTTGTCTATATATGTCTTCTGCTGGCTTAAAATTGACCTGGTATTCAAAAGGATAAAAAGCATTATTGTTTTATCTCTTAGGTATCTTGCAAAAATGAATTTGCTAACTTAGTGAGAGGAATATTTGGATGTGATTGCAATCTACAATTGCATATTTAAATGCAATTATTCATTTTTACTGTGAAGAACAAACTGGGATTTTGCTGGGGTAATGAAGTCTTAGGAAGATTTTTGAGAAGCCTTCTTGGCATGTCTGATTTTACTATTTGCTTTTGTTCCCAGTAGCCATTCATTGCCTTATTTGATTTTTTTGTGATACAGTGGAAAGGATAAATTTATAATCCAGTATATTTCTTTCAGCTCCTAAAGAAGCCAAACTCACTACTTCTGCATCTAAACCTAGACCATCTGCCAGACCCCAAAAGCCACGAACTAAACCTGGTAACTAATTTCCATAGCAAACCTTTGTTATAGTGTGTCACTTAAGTAGTGCATTTTAGCTTAAATTTCTTCCGTGTGAAGTTCAGCACTTAATCATCAGAAAGGTGAGGAATTCCTCTTTGAGGAATAATATTTTTGTATTGGATCAAAAAAAAACAAAAAGAAAGAAGCAAAACAAGAAAACTTCTACCTTTTGTATCCCAAGCCACCAACTCACACAGCCTGATATCAAAGCAAATTGTTTTCTTGATTTTTATTTTGAAATAATAAGGTTTCCAACTTATTTCAGCATAGGGTCCAGAAAATGCAAATTCTACTGTTTTGCTGATGGTTGTAACATCCTACATAGAACCATAGGATTTGTATTGATTCAGTGATCATTTTGCAAATGTAGACTTACCTGAAACTGTGGAAGTAAGAGTGGAATTTTGTTCTGGAATTCAGTAAAGACATATTTTATTATCCCAAATGAAATATCACCTTCACACTGAGGTTAAATTTGGTCTATGATGTAAGGCAGAGAATAAAACACACCTGGCATTTTCTGGACCTGAAGAATAAATAAATACAGTTGTAAAAATATTTCTAGTGTTACATGGTTTATAATGAAATTAGAAAGCTTGAAATTGCTTGAAATTGAATAGTTGTTTATTGTAAGAATATATTACTCAATGCTGGAAGAGCTCAGATGATTTTATTAAATTCTTTCCAGATTCCCTGCAAATTATTTTTGCTCATAAAAAGAAATTAACTCTCTTCAGATCAAATTATTCCCTGTGAAGCTTGTTAAAGGAATGGCACATATGACTTGGAATTGTCTCAAAATACTGTGCATAATTAGTTTTTCATGCTGATTACAGCTCCTGCATAATTTTTAGTGTGGGAAATCCAGCTTGTATTACAAGAATCACTACTTTTGTCTCTGCTGTAGATGTCTATGTCTGAATATAAATATGAGTCCTGCATGTTGTTTTTTGAAACAGCAGAGAAAAAGAGCTGCTCATTTGGAAAATGTTGCGTAAATTTATTTTGCACCCTGGGACTGCCAAGATCAAGGTTTTATCTTGGTGTTTCCACACTGAGTGTGTCTACAGCAAGTTTCTATATGCCTACAAAGAAAGTGGCATGGTTCCATATTTGTGCATGTGCCTCTGGTTTTTCCTTCCCCAGTAGTGGTCTCACAAATTAATCAGGTACAATCCTAAGACAAACTTTTTAATCTTGATACAGTTTGTCATGATCCTCTTGTAAGCAGGTACTTGTGAAATTGGCGTGCGTTCTGATTGTCAAATGATTATATTCTCGTTCAGAAAATATTATTTGAGGCATGAAATATGCAGTGCATGGGGATAAGGTGGCTTTTGGGTAGGTGGCCAAATCGTCAAAGAGCAGAAGCCTGTCTGTGTTCCAGTATTACTTGGAAGTTCAGCTTAAATTAGCAACTTATGTCATGACAATGGTTGTCATCTTTCCTTAGCAGTGAATCAAAATAATGAAGAGTGTGTGCCAAATTCATATTGAAACAATGACTTACTAATAACTGCCTTTGGGTCAAGCAATTAATTTTGGTTCTCATTATTAATATGATTTTTGTGCTGTTTCTGGTAAAGTATTTGTCTTTTTTGGCAGTGGAGAAAAAAGCTTCATTTAAAAAACCCCAAACATTTAAACAATTTTCAGTTTTTCCAACCAACAGACTGTACATTTTTGCAAAAGTTCACAGTTTCATTCTGTTTCTGGGTATTTGGGTAACTGAATCTGTTACCTGCATGAAAAAAAGGTTTTGTTGACAATGTGATCATGCCCAGCCATTGTCGACTACTTTGCTATTGTTAGTATGAATACCCCTCTCTAAACCTTCTCCATTTATCAGAAAAGGAAATGATAATGAATTTTCTATTGTGCACCCAAAAGCACTGCAACATTTTCTTTACAGAAAAGTTTTTAAATATCTCCAGGGATTGAGACTCCACAACCTCTCTGGGCATTTACTTATATCCACAAATGATTTGTCCTGAATACATTTTGGAGTATTTTGCCTTCATAGAATAGTGGCAATAGTATTAAATACAAAAGCTATCTAAGCTATAAAAAATGCCAGTAAAGAAAAGAGGGAAATTTTAAAATTCTGAAATTATTCAGTCTTTTAAATTTAAACACAGTCCACCCAGGTAAACCACCATAAACCTTCATGTGGGGAAATAGAGGCTTTTAAATTAAGAATGTGATTTTGTATCTAAACTGACTGAGTTTTGGAAGTGTTAGGTCTCAGATTTTATTGTATTTAAAAATTTTAAGGTAACTTCCTTGGAATAAATGTACTTGTGAGTCTTAAAATGCTTGTGAATTACAATGTGACAAACTGCTAGTATGTCCAAAAATACAGTTTGGGGCATATCATACATCACTTTTTCTTTCCTAATTAAAATCTGTAGGGAAGGATAGAGGCTAAGAGTCAAAACAGAGTAAACAAAGCAAAATTTGAAGGATAAGCACAAAGATTACTCAATTATTGTAGATGTATTTAGGTGTGAAAATGGACTCTGATAGTACAGAGTCATGCTAATATTAAACAATTCTACCAACTTTAACTTCAAAGTTCTTTATCTTTTTCAGAGTGTTTGGAGTTTGTTCTTTTCAAACCCAATTAAGTACTCCAGACAGAGATAGGAAACTTGTTAACTTGATGATCTAATGTGCAGTGACACTAGATAAGCTGCTGGGATCTTCAGCCTTGCTTTCTGTGACTTTACAGTGATTTACACCTGAAGCCTTTCAAATCTATCCTTTGTATCACTATGGGAGAAACCCAGGAAAATTAATAGAAAGATTTAACAAAGAATATTGAATTCTTTGGAACTGTTTCTTTTCAGTGGTCTACAGCCATAAAGACAAAAAAGAAATGCAGTAAAACAGGAAGATGAAGATTTAGAGAGCTCCTCTGCCAGTATATTCCGGTAGCATAAATAAACTTTTTATTTTCCAAAAGCAGCAAAAGTCACACAGGGTAATTTCAGTAAATTTTTCATTTACTCAGTGTTTCCACTTGAAGAGTTGTGAGGAGGTGGATTATAGTTGGGAAGCAAGAGCAGCTGAGCCATAAAGTAGATACAGATGCACCTGTATTTCTCTTAAGAAAATTCTCTTTATTCCAGCAGCAACCATTCCAGTGTCAGTCACTACTAGGAGTCCCTACACATATGAACGTCCAAAGACTGCAGAGGGTAATGATTATGAGTCATCTTTAGTCATTCTTCTTTTCATTGGTCTGATAATATGTGCAATTGAAAACACCATTTTCTGGAGGCTTCTTGCTTATTCATGTGTGGTCCAAATCAAGCAAATGGAAGTATAATCTTGGTGCTTTATTATTTCTCCCTGTTCTTAGCATGGAGATGTCTTCTAAAAGATAGGATATCACTTCAAAGGTAGTTACTTAGAAATTTCACTTAGATTAGAAGAAGAATAAGAATTATTTCAATAATAAAGAATTTATGGAATATAGAAATAACAATCAGAAAATGACATTAAAAACTACACACTGCTAAACTATTTTATTATTGGAAGCTGTTTTTCTCTTTGAAAGAACTGACTGATTTTTCAAAGGCAACCTGAAAATAGAAATTAGTGTTTTGTAGAAAAAGATTTTGAATTTGAATTCCAAAGGTAACTGATGAGCTTGAATAATGGCAAAGTCTTTGCAAACCAGGCATATGTAGTGAGAACATTTGAAAAATTAGTGACTAGTTTGAGATTTCTATAGAGTATCTGGCCATTGTCAGTAGAAGATAATACTCATAGTTTTGGGGTTTTCCTTTATTTGCAGCAATATTAATACTACAGAATATTATACTGTGAATGTTAATAGACATGTAATAAATAGTGTAGTATTAATCCCCTCAATTGCAATCAAAGTTTTATGGTGTTATTTATTGTGAAGCCTATTTTTAAAACCAGTAGATGCATAAGAGAGTTTGGGAGATAAGTGAGTATGGGTTATAGAAAAGGTTCTATCTTTAGGTGTGTATGTCTGCATGTTATATGCTACTTTACTTGTTAATGCCTTGAGAGGGGAGAACTGATGCATTAACATTATTTTAGTATATTTTCCTGATTGCCAAGAAATTTTTATAGATTCTGCTACCTCATAATTTTTTTCCCATTTGGTATAGTTTGTGACAAGGAAAAGGGCATGATATACTGGTTCTATGATCCAAATTGTAAGTGGATATGAGAAAAAACAAGGATGCTTTATCAAACTATTTTCAGGTAGCTAATACATACACCTCTAGCAATAGCAGCCTTTTAGTCCTCTGCTTAATTGCTCACTTTAGAGGAAAAATTCAGCTGTTTTGTCATGGTCAGCACAGTACTTTCAAGTAGTAACAGAGTTCAGTTTGGGGAGTCCTGACATTATTGTATATCAAGAGTCCGTTGCTGTCACTAAGTTAAGCTCTGTGATCTCTTCTCTTGCTTGTTCTTGGATTTACTGGTTTATATCCACATATTTTTGCTTCTATTGCCATCAAGTTTGTTCAATAACTTATTTCTTATTCTACCTGTATCATTAAGAACTTTAATTGCCCACGGTTTAAAAGTCAGTTTGAAGTTCCACATTACTGTGCTGTTGTGTTAGTACCTGCTTTTATTACTTACCACTGGAGTAATTTTAAATTTTTGGAGTGTGTTCCATACTTACTTTGTCCCACTCTTTCTGTTTCAGTCTTGGAACCGATTACACTTAGAATTGAACCACCAAGGTCACCCATAGGTAATAGTATTTCCTTGGCAAGCTGCAGTGTTTGCTTTCTTTCCGTCACAGCAAGCATCACTGAAGTTAATCACCTTATGCCTCAGGATTGTTTCATTTAACTTCATTTTTCTTCTAGGTAATTCTCTTGCTTGGCATTCACAACAGTTGGGTTTATTGCTCTCTTCACAGCTGGAATGTCTCCTTTATAAAATAAATTATGCTGGCAGCTCTGAATCACCTTTCTCAATAATTATGCTTGTTTGTGCTTGTTCCAGTTTTTATTTTAAACAAGCAAACAAAAAACTGAGCTTCAAAAATGACTAAAATTACACTTTCTTGCTTAGATTGTTGTAAACACATGGAGAGTATTACCTGACTTGCCTACCTCTTTTCTTCTCAGTTGCAGGTGTGAGGTTTCTGTGCTTGTGTGTTCAGCTGGTATCAGATACTAATTACTGTGCAATTTAACCAATTTATACCCACATTTTCTCTTCCAGCTCCCAAGCAGACTCAACGTGTTCCTTCTAAACCTAAAACTTCACCCAAACCTTACATCCCACAAGCCAAAGATGGTAAACTGCTTTGTGATTTTTTTCTAGTACAGTTTATTTTGGATTGAAATGTATTTATGAGCAGCTGCTTAATTATCTGAGCCAGTTAAACATAATGGGGTTCTGTTCTGTTCTGCTATGTTCAGCAATTTAGTTGCAGTTTTCAGGAGCTGTAACATTTGCCAGGTAATTTTCACTGAGCAAAAGAATAAACCTCTGTTACTCCAGGGCAACTGGATGAGAATAGTGTTGTTACACTCATATTAACCTTGGTAACTAAAGCAAATACCAAGCAATTAAAGTGTGTTCTGAGGCTACTTGGGGGGCATAATTCTTTCCAAAGTTGCTTTGCGTTGTTAGAATAAATCTGTTTCCCTTCTAAGCCAAAATTAATTAATTTCATGTCATTATTTATTACTGCATGAGGGACTAAATTGCCCAGTTATACATACATACTTAGTATTTGCTTATAAATATTTATTGGTATTAATGATTCTTTACACTATATTCCAAAATACTGGATTTTTATGCCATTAAATGTGAGAGCAGTTGAATTCAGTGGTGGGCAGAGAAAATTGCTTTCTGTCCCATGCTCTCCAGTTGGTAATATCAACAGAAAATTGCAAGGGTCTCAAATATCAACGTATGTTATCCTTTGGCAAATGTGAAAAATTTAAGGATAAACACTTTTTTGAAGACCTTTAAATTGTAGACATAGTCCAGTATTTTTGAAATCTGACGTTATCTATTAGATGTGATTACCTCATGTAGTAAACAGTCAAAATCCTTGTCTTCTTATAATTTTTTAACCATCTCAGCTGATTATAAAACATTGTTTCCAAATTACATCTTAAAATGCAACTTCTCATAAACTCAATTTTTACCTTTGTGGCCATTTTTCATTGTTATGGTACTCTGGCCTTCTCTGAAATGGTTAATGGTTTTGTCACACAAATCTTACAAGCTTGTATTGGTCTGTGTTCAAAAAACCAAACAAACAACTTACGATTTCTTTGCGAATCTTTAATATACAGATCTTTTTCTACAGCATCATCCACTTATCTTGTAATTGTCTTAAAATACCCAGAGAAATTTCTTTCTTTTTTTCAATTATTATCCATACGGAAAAATTGACACAGAGAGGATACCATCAATTTCACATTCTTATGGCTCTAAATCACGCAGTTTTATTTTAGATCCATTTCAGTCTAGAGCTGAATTATATGATCATGCAATGCAATACATCATATAATGCTTTCTAATAATACAGTATCCAGTAAACAAGAAAGTACTGTCTGATTCCAATTGTGCATATAAACTGCATTTGAAACACACCACCAATGGACGAGATTTGTGTCCCTAAAAAGATGTTTTCTGAATAACAGAAAGATGATATTTGGATATTTCATTGAAATCTATGGGAGAACAATGCTCACATTATATTGCAGATTACACTGCTTTCTCAGACACTTCTTTTAATACAGCTGTTTCTGTATGAGGCAGTATACAAAGTATATATTTCAGAAAGTGGTGCTAATTGTAAGTTTTCAACTTACAAAACATCTTTTCTCTTTTGTTTCTGATACAGTCCTGGAATCTATAACACTTAGAACTGATCAACCAAAACCAACAATAGGTAATTTTACCTACTGGGTAAATGACCTGGGGACCATCACATTTATCTTTTTTCCCCACTGAGTATCACAAGCACATCTTCATTGCATTCCACTGCCATAATTTTTTACTATTGAAGTTCATCCTGTAAGGGGGGGTTTGGCAATTTTACACTAACAATTCATAATCATCCTTTCCTGTTTTCTCTCACACAAATGTATTCTGTAAAGTGGAGGGAAGCACCACAATCTACCTTTGACTACTTGTCTCTATACTCAGTTTCTATCATGTGCTGCTTCACCTTTTATACTGTACAACCCTATTGGCCTTGTTTTCTATTATCCTGTTACAGAGGTTTTCCATCAGCACTGGGGTTTGTTATGTACCAAGCATTCATATTTCTCCATTAGTCAAGCTTTTTTGTGCTTCCAAAGGGTCCCAAAAGCATGTGTTCTCTTTTAATATTATGCTTTCTGTGAGTATCAGTTCTCAAAAAATTCTAATAGTTGCTGTAGTTGCTGCTTTTTTTTTTTTCTTTTTTTTCTCCAGTTCCTAGAGAGCCAAAGCATGTTCCTTCCAAACCTAGAACATCACCGAGCCCAGAGGTCCCACGAACAAAACCTGGTAAGGTCATTGTTTCTTTACCTTCTCATACTGACATGTGTGTCTTGTGGATTCTACTGTGATCAGTGGAGCTTCAGATTTTTGTGTATCCCTTGGGCACACATCTTGGAACATTCCTTGAGGGACAAAGTCCAGTGACACGTAGAATTTATAAGAAACCTGGTAAGGTGAAAATCTATATATTCAGTTCTTTATTAAATTTTAAGTCACTGCAACATTGGATGTTTTCTGTACAATTCTCAGTGAAAATAAGTCTTTTCTGTGTGAGCTTGCTTGTCTTTTGGCAAAATGAAGGTGAAAACAAGGGGTTTCATTGTAAAGACGAAGGATTCTGCTCTGTATTTCTCAAACTGTGAGCTTGTTATTTTTTTCCCAGGCACAAGCTTTCATTCATACTTGTTGGTTCACTTTTCCACAGCCCTGGTGTTGTTCAGAGATTTAGGAATGTGTAATACTTCCTATAATTGTGTCCACATGGGTTGTTATACCCATATACAACCTTAGGAGAATTAAGGATGGAGAAAGTAAATTATGCAACTCACACTTGCATGATGTGAGGTACTGTAGGGGGTTGACCCCAGCCAGAAACTAAGCACACCCTAACCTCTTGCTCATTCTTCCCCACAGTGGTTTGGGGGAGAGAATCAGAAGAGCAGAAATGAGGGGAAAAAAGAAAAAAAGAGGGGAAAAAAAATCAAGATAAAGACAGTTTAATAAGGAAGGATAAAAAGAGGGGGGGAAAAGCAAGTAATACAAAACAACCACGTGCCACATCCCACAGGCAGACCAGTGCCAGACCAGGAGCAATGGGTGCTTTAGAAAGTTTTGTTGCTAAGCATGACGTGAGCTGGAATATCCCTTTGGCCAGGGTGGTTCAGCTGTCCTGGCTGTGTCCTCTCCTAGCATCCTGCCCACCCCTAACCCAGCCCTATTGCCTGGGGGCAGAGTGAAAAACAAAGAACTCTTGGATGCTGTAACAAGCTGTATTCAGCAATAACTAAACCATTGGTATTTTATCAACATTTCCTTGGTCACAAATCCAAAACAGAGTACCACAGGGGCTGCTATGAAGAAAACAAACTCCATCCCAGCCAGACCTACTACGGGTATCCAAGGTACTCAGAGTATTAGATGGTATTGGTGAAGAGAGGGGCAGAGAGACAGCAACTCAGGTTCTGTTTCTCCCCAGTAAGTCTGCACTTATTCCTTGAAAAAAACCCTTGAAATAAGTCAGGAAAGTGTACAAAGCTGAAGGTAAAAAACCACTCACAATCTCTTCGTGGCTTTTACAAAAACTTCAAATTTATTTTTGGGATCTGTTCTGTATTGGAGCTGTTACCTTGAACTGGAGGCAATTCTGAGGAACATAGCACTCTGATGCTGAGTTTCAGGGAGGAGTAACTGTCTGTCATCAGCCCTAGCAGGGATGGTATGATTATTGTGGAGACAGTGATTGTAACATTTTGATTGCTCTTGGTAATACTTTGGTTTTGTTGTTGTATTACACTAATGCAGTTCTGGAAACAATTAGGTGTAGAACTGAGAAAGCAAAGTCAACAATAGGTAATGATGCTTCTTGTTTGAATGGTCATATTGTCCTTCTTCAGTACAAATCATTAAAAGCAGACCTGCAAAAATTTGTCATCTTTCTTTGCATGTTCCTTAATAATTTAATAGTCAAGGTTCTCTGTCTCTTATTTTCTATTAAACAATCGAGGAGAATCCTTGTACCTTTCAAGTTGTTACACGCATAAGACAGGACCATTTCCTTCAACATTTAATGGTAAGAGGCAGAGGGCAGATCAGAACATGATCCTAATTTTGTTCTTGGTCATCCTGTGGAGGTGGCACCATTTCAGGTGGTCGTATGGTTTGGGAGGGCAGAGTTGCATCCTGAGAGCTTTCTTTATCTGCTTCCCTTCCCTTCCCCTCCAATTTCATGAAATGAAATTCAGTCCTTCATAAAGGACTGAAAAGTAATTCTGTTCCACTCGAACCTCAATTTCACTGTCAGAATACAATCACTTCATTGATCCTGGATCATATGATTGCTTGAGGCAGATCCATTTGACTAAGGTATTTTTGTCACTTGAATTTGATATTGTGAATCATTCCAGGACAACACCCATTACAGAGCAGTATATTTGTATTTGAAGCTACTTATTACTTTAATAATGCTTAACCCAGTTTCTTTCTTTCAGCTTCAAAAGATCCATATCACAGGCCTTCCAAACCTAAAACATCACCCAGTCCACGTGTTCCTCCAACTAGAGCAAGTAAGCTTATCAATAGTTTGCCCTTTAGTGCATGAAAGTTTCATCACTGAAAATTTTCAAAACTGAGGAGTTCTCTGAAGATACAGAGTTGCTTATTTAATAGGCAATGTGTCACTGTCATAATCAAATTTTGCTATACAGCTGTCATGAAACAATCAGCTGGATATTTATACATGTCAATGACACAAAATGATGGAGATGTGTGAGTTAACACTCATCTTGAGCTCTTGCACACAGGAAAATCTGCATCTTGATTTTCTTGGAGTGTGACAGAAATATTTGTATTTTTAGTTGCTTGCTTAGAAGTGTAAAATTACAGTACTTTCCTGTTCCCAAAACTTTAGAAATAGCTCTGTCCATTTGAAAAGCAGTGGTAAATTTCCATGTTTCTTCTGCTTTGACAGCTTTGTTGATTATTTTTTAATGAGGAGTTGATTTAAATGGGCAGCAGGTTTTGGAATATGAAACACTTGAGAAGCCCAACTAGGAAGTGTGAGAACTACAGCAGTTTACTCTGCAGAAAGCTCTATTGGTTATTGCTGTTGGAGTGGAGAGTTAACCTGACACGGCACTGTAACAGTCACTTTGTCTTTAGTCTCTGCACGGGCATAGTATTGATTGCACTAACAGGAGATTATTTTCAAATGACAGAAATAAGCCCTAAAAAATTTCTTAGCAGAAAATGAATCTTCTGTCAGAAAAATCAAAACACACATGTTGAATCATCATCCTCAACAATGTGTTCAAGACTTTGCACATCTTCACAGGTCCAAGAACCATCATTCTCAATAACAAATTCAAAACTTTGCTCATTTCCACAGGTCCAAAAGAAAGTCGACGAGTCCCTTCCAAGCCCAGGGCATCACCAAGTCCAGAAGTACCACACACAAAACCCGGTACGTACATTGTTGCTTTGTTGTGCTTCAATACCCAGGGGTTCTTTTGGGTTGTCCTTTGTCAGGGAATCAAGTGTTGATTAACATCTCTTCATATTACAAATACATTCTCTAATGATCATTAAACAGGTGTTTAAAGGAAGATAGAGCTGATTTCTGTTTTTAGTGTCTGAGTTTTTGTAGCTGCCTCTGCTTTTCAGCCACATGACACCTACCACTGATGAATATTCTGTAGAGCAGGGTAGACAACATACAAACATTATGAAAAGTTGGAAGAAATTGCATCTGTCAAAAGGTGCTTAGAGAAAAACTTATTTGAGGGCCTTCGTATATGACCCTAAGTATCTGTAACTCAAACCACTCACGGGTTTGTGTGATCTGGTAATGGAATTTGACCCTTAAAAATAAACTTAATAGGGATTTGCATACTAATGAACTGCCAAACCTCTGTAACTTCTAACAGTTCTGAAAGAGTCCATTGAATATTACTTTGAGTGTATATTCACTAATTTTACAAAGAAATTAAAAAAAAAAAAAAAAAAAAAAAAAAAAAAAAAAAGAATATGTTTCAATTGAAAACAAACCAGTCATGTTAAAGGGAGTATTTTTACCACTTACTTATATTTACCACTAACTCTGTGTATCTTCTTGTTTTTATGAAGTTTTGGCAGCTAGTACATTTACAGTTGAACAACAAAAGACAGCAACAGGTAAACTTCTTACCTTGCTCTTAGCTGGCCATTAGCATTTTTTCACTGCTCCCTGGACCAATGCTTATATATCATGAGTCTGTTTTTCACATAATCTGTTTGTGGTTTTGATTTGTTTTCTTTTCTACTAATTGAACTAAATTCTACTCTGTTGCAGGTATTGAAAGATTCCTAGCTGATTTGTTGTCGTCACAGAAAATTTCTTTCCCTGTCACACATCTTGTAATTCCTTTGACACTTGTAGGAGACAAGCATGCAGTGGGTATTGCAGTTACGGGTTCTGAAATACGGACGGAAATACATTCCCTGGAGTTGTCTGTGTTCTTTCAGGTTTTGTTGTTTGACTGTAGATTTTGCTTACCTGATTAATTTCACCCATGTTTCCATTCAGGATTTTGTTTCCTCTTGACTTCCTGTACATATGTGACACTCAGTTTTTCAGGCTGCCATGCAGGAATTGTTTTTCTTTGCAAGCATGAGGCATGCAGTGCCTGTGCAATAAACCTAATTTTGTCAAAGTATAAAGCCTTAAACAGATCTTTTCTTTCAGGTCTTAAAGAACCACAACGTATTCCTTTTCAACCTAGAACAACTCCCATCCCAGATGCTCCATACAGGAAGCCTGGTAAATTATCTGGGTTTTTGTGAAGCTGCAGTTGATAATTGAACAATTGCTTTCAGGGTGGCAGTGGGGAGAACAGTCATCAGTGCATTTGCTGTTACCTGGGTATTTTTCTAGGTAAAGAAACCTCTGCAGGGATGCAATTAAATCTGATGGAAACCTCAACAGTTCAAGACTTTCTTTTATTTTATGAAGATATTAACAGAAGGTGATTTACCAAAATATGAATATCGGTCTAATACCGATATCCAACTGAGATGGATAAAAACTCTCGAACAGTTTAGAGTTAGAAAGTGAATGTTTCATTTGGCACCAGGCACTGCGTGGGATAGCTCCCCAAAATGCAGGGACCTGATACAAGCAAAACCAAAGCTTTTTATTTACAAAAATTATGAATATCCAAAATACAAATGCATATTCATAACATTAACACCTCCCATTCTCTGCTTCGTATGGAAATGAGCTTCAATGTCATTAAGCATGCGTAGTGTGTGTTCTGAATTTAATCGTTGGTCTTGAATTGGGTCACTGGTCCTAAATAAATGAAGTAACTCATCTTCCTCATTTTGACCTTTTTCTCCTTTCTGAACTTTAACAACCCTAATTACTTTAGTGACCTCTAAGTTTCCTCTTGTGTGACTTTTTAATAGGTTCCCACAGAGGGAGGAAGGAAACTGGTAATTGCCCTTGTTCCCCAGACCAACTTATCAATGTTTCTGTTCCTCATTCTAAGCACAGCTAAGCAAACATGCAAAGGACAGATCATCAGTTATTTAGTAATCAATTACTAGTTTCAGGTCCAGCTCTCTTAACTGTTTTAATTAAATATAGCTGAGCCCGAATTCCTCCCTATTCTAATTTCAACACAGTTAGCCTATAACTAAAATCTTTATGTTTCTTTTAAACCTATGTTTCAAAGGAATAGTATCAGCCTGTATGTTATAATCTAGGATAAAAAGTTATTTGCAGCTTGTATCTGAGCAACACACTTCAGTAGTTTGCACCATGTTTTTGAAGCTCTTATGAGAGAAACTGCCTAACGCTGTTGCATTGCTTTTTCTTGATACACACATTTTCACCCAGATTAGACTGCGAATTCCTTTCAATTACATTTTGATTAGGTGACTGCCCTTTGTAAATCCGACTGACCCGTGTAATATAATCAGTGATTTCACTGAAGGATTGTTAATGTTGTTTCCTAACCAAAAATTTCTGAGGGTAAATGCCCATTGCTGTTTTAAAACGCCTCTTTCCTATTGTATACAGTGTAGTGCTGAAAGGTTTTTTAAGGAGGGGAGGAAAGGGAGGTTCCTTCATTATTCAGATCATTTATTGACATTTTTTCCAACAGAGATTCTTCCAACCTTTGATGAACCAGATACTACTATGATTCCTCGTATTCCTGAAAGAACAAAGGCAACATTTGGTAACTGTGTTATTTCATAAATAATTATTCTATTTTCCACTCTTTTTAGAGAATATCATCTTAGAGAGATCCCATTATATTTTATTCAAAGCTAATAATGAAATTTTGCCCTTCTTGTAGATACTTGCTTGCTCTTTGGTCTTGATAAGGGTAATAATGCATGAGCTCGTTCACTTTCAAAGGTTCTTTTCCTCATCTTCTAGCCTTTCCAGTCAGGATGATGCAATTCCTCCAGATGTTATCTATTTTCCAGTTAAAGGGGACTTTATTTAAAGAGCAGATAGTGATTCTTCACAAAATTGCAGAGTATTCTCAGTTGGAAGGGACCCATGAGGATCATCAAGTCCAGCTCTGAAGTAAGCTGGCCCATCAGAACCCTTGCATTATTAGCACCATGCTCTAACCGAGTTAATCCCTTGTTCTTCATGTGAATTGTGGATAATTTCATTCCAAAATACTCTTCTTCTTCACTCCTCATGGTTTAATTTTACAGAAGAAAATTCTAATACATCAACAACAGCATAAAGTCTCCAGACCAGATATGTGACCGTCTAAATCCAACTCTAGTTCTTAAAACCATCCTCTCTGCTTACTTCTAGTTATCCATGTTGGGAAAACTTGCTTGAATATATGAAACCTTAGCTGAGTGTTCTTTCTTCTTAACTTAATTGTCAGATGTGGACCAAGTAAGGGTCACTGAATCCAAGCAGTACTGGGGAGCAGAAGCATTGCTTGAGCAATCTTTGTTCAATCAGTTTTCTGTCCCCAGTTTCAGAGACAAATCTCGATCATGATTTTCTGAGAATGGTTAATGAAATATTAATAGGCATTTTATAATCTTCAAATTATGGGGTTTTTTGGAAAGAGGAAGAGGAAATTAAAACTGCTTTTAACCATGTTTCTATTTTAATATGTATTCCCTGGTATGCAATGATACTTAGGTTAGTATTCATTCAGTATCTGTTCATGTAGCTTTATGAAGTATGTGCCCTGTTGTAAACATCTGAGCTATCTGAGTAATGTTCACGTGCAAGGGGGATGAAGAATGCACAGGCTAAGGCAGATAATTTTGGACCCCTCCCATTGGTGTAGACCACAGACTAGAAAGTGCTAAGAAAACCTTTTCCAGTTAATGATTCCTACTTTTCTTTACAAGATTTTTTTATCTGAATAGTACGAAGATAACAATATTAAATCATTCCTACATAAGAACAAAAGAATTTAATTTATAAATCAAGTTTGATACAAATGTTCCACTGAAAAAGAAATCCTGTCCTCAGATACTCATTTGCGGCAGATGAGGAAGACACAGGTTACCACTGTCTATTTTTGTCCTATTACAGTATGATGATGTTAATGACTATATTCTAGACTGCTTGATGCAAAGCTACAAATTTGAAGATAATTTTTTAGAAGTCTTCTTGTGTTAGTGGCCATTTAACTTGCTTTTTCTTTGCAGGAATTCCAACTGAATGGTTTTCAGCTTTATTCTTACATCATTTGCCTTATTCCAGATGAGATCGTGCTTATGTTCCTTGTGTGCTGTGAGAAGCAGTGTGTTTTTTCAATTATTGTTCTGGGTGCTGTTTGTTTTTATTCCAGCTCCAACTGAAAAGCAGTTCATTCATACCAAACGAAAAACAACTGAAAAACCAAGAGTGCCATACGCCAAACCTGGTAATGGAGTAATTCTTTTAATTTTCTGTTTAATCATTCTTTCCCCAAGTTTCTGGTTTTGTGCTCCTTAATGGAATTATTCATAGCCAGTTTTGTGCTGAAAAAAATGCATTACACTTTAAATAATCAATCCAAAATATGCCAAAACTACACTACAAACAATAGTAGGGTATGTATAATATATATAATGTTTTTCCTATTTCTATTACACATAGCAAATGAAGACTGAAATATAGTAATGTGGGTATTGACAAATTTCAGTGGCTAGGCAGACTGTGATTACTGCTTGGTAATCTTGGATGCTCCTCTGTGAGCACTTTTTTTTTAATCTCTTCTTGAAATGCAACAGAACTCCTTTACAATGCACTTGGACAGTTAGCAACAGACATTGTCTAATATATTGAAATGAAAGTAGGTTTAAAAATAGTTATGGAGGACTGTGTGGCTTCCCATTTTCAGGATAAAAGGAATGTATAGCAGAAGTTAGTAGAAAGATAATTATATCTGTCAGCAGTTGATTTTCAAGATATTCTGCTACTCCTTAGTTTGGGGCATTTTGCAGGTTTTAGCAAATGCTTCTTTGTTTCTATTGCAGACAAATATTCTAAAATTTTTCACATTTTCTCCTTAACAGCAATACATCTGACAACTCCACAACCAATTATTACAAAATCTACTACTACTGGTCATTCAAGGGCAACAATGGGTAAATAAGTTTCCTTAACATTAAGATGCAGGTATTTCTAATTTTTCAAAGGAGAAATTTCTAGACAGCGTTCTCCAATGTGGTATTTATAAAGCACCATTTCACTATCCTTCGTTCTGCTGCCACGTGCATGTATCTTAGTACAGAGGATTCTCATTTCTATTTTTTGAAATAAAGCAAAAATAGCCTACAGCTTATGTCTGGTCAGAAGTCTGTATTTGTCAGATCTCCAACCAAACTCAGTGGCCTAATTTTTCTTTTAGAGCAAGAATTTAGCCACTAACTCAACTTACAGCACACTGCTGGGACTTTTCTGTGTTTTGGATAGTCACTTTGTTTCAGGTTCCAGAAAGCCATGGAATTGTTATTGTCTTTTTTTCAGGCATTTGAGGCATGCATTTTCTGTGGGCTAAATATGGCATTGGATCATGACTCCTGAAGAATACAATAATAATCTTTTTCCTTTTCTTTCAGCTCCAAAAGAAACACTGCTCATTCCTTCCAAATCCAAAACATCTGTCAGGCCAGAAGTACCACAAACTAAGCCTGGTAATTTACAGTTTGTAACTTTAGAAGTGTTATTGTGGCACTGCCTTAGTTACGTTTCTGCTGTCACTGAGGTCTGCGGTCAGGGGGCATGCATAATAAGTAGACAGAAATTTGCATCATTGTTCAGCTGAGAGTATGTTCATAAATTATATCAAAGTGAATGCCCAAGAATTGCATCAATTTCCATGGAAAGCAGATGGATGGGATTAGTAGCCATCAAAAAATGCAAGAAATTCAATTAATTTTAATAAAAATATTTTTCTGTGGTCACAGTCACAAAGTTCTTTTCTTTGGGGGGATTTTACTACCCTAAATACATTTGATTCAATTTCTCAAGTACTTTTGAATCTCGGTTACAGAATCTCAGTCCAAGACATTTAGATGCAGAAGTACCTTCAATTCCAGTGATTTTTGCAGTATCCACGGTAGATTCAGGGATGCTCAGTTATAGTGAAGAGTGGTGATACCTCAGCTTTACCATGGGGTGAACTACTTCAGTAAAAATTGCTGTGTAGGAAGATAACAGGAAATAAATATAATTAGGGGGAGGAGGGACTACATGGCTATAAGAGCAGCTCCTGGTCTTTCTTACTCTCTGACCTAACCTCTGAACTGAAAAAATTTTAGTCTTAGGCAAATAGCTTAATGAATAGTTTAATAGTTTCCCCCCCACACTTCTTTCTCCTTGTCCATTTTATATAGCCAAAAATATTTTAAGCAGTGACCCTATTTATTCAAGAACTATATTCTATCTGTATATATACCATATGTACATATATATTACTATGAACATCAAACTGAACAGTCCAGGAAAAAGATTTCTTTTCTAAATGCCTTATTTTGAAAGGCTGTTCAGCAGCCAAGTTAGATTCTAAGTCTCAGTTGAATAAGAGCTATTTCCAATCATGTCATAGTTAACAAGTGCCATCTTTTGGTACCACTACAAATTTAGTTTCAGGGAAAGAATTTTAGAAAACAGAATTTAGAGCCTTGTTTTCTGCCTTTTAAAGTTTAAATCATTATAATGGTGTATATGCAAAATAAGCTGCTGTTAGGAAAAACTGTAAACAAATGTTTACTGTAGAGTATAAATGGCACTTTTTAGCCACTGCTCCTTATGCTAGTAAGTAGGTTATTTTCCAGCTTCCATATTTTAACCTTTTTTCTGAAAGACAAAAAGATGTGTCGGGTGTGCCTCTGCCTACCAGTCTGTCCTTTTCATCCAGTAACTTAGATAACTTTCAGTTAATTCATTCAAATTTGAGTGAGGTCTGAAAAAGAAATACATTACTAAAAACTTCTTGAAGTTTTTTAGGGAAGTGTAAGTTAATACAACAAGTATGAGAAAGACCAAAGACTGTCAGAACTCCAGGTCTAGGGCAAGTGTTCTGAAGTTAGTGGGGGCCCAGCAGAATAGCTGCACTGTCTGGTTGTCAGCATGAAAATACATCGAGACTAATCAGAACGTGTCTGTCTTGTGTCTGTTAAAATTGTCCTAGCAGATGTGCAGATAGGTTTTTAGGAAACAATGGAGACAGATCCTTCATGAAATCCAACTTTTTTAATTTCCCTTCTCACAGAACAATGGTTTATTTTTTATAGCTCCAAGGGCAACACACCTGGGATCGATTAACCTTGTAACAGTTCATGTTGTTGATGGGTCAAAAATAACTTTGGGTAATGAGAATATTATGTCAGTTTATTTTTCATACATCTTTACTTTCTCTGCTTTTGCTATATGGCTAAATGTACCCTTTAATCAACAGAAATACCTTAATATATCTTTGTCATGTTCGTTTGTTAGTTACAGTCCAGTGCATGTACAAAATATTGCTGGTTTTAATTTTCCATCCATTTTTCTTCTTCCTGTGTTTCTTTATAGAAATAAGTATTACATGTACAAGGCTGAGTCGTCATTTAAAAAGGCATTGCCTGATCACCTTTTCTGATTTTGTCTGACTTACTAATGATATATATCTTCCCAGACTCGAAACGTCTTTTACCTGTATAAAAGCATGATTTTCAGCCAGATTTCTAGCACTGACTCTTTTGTTTATGATCTGCACAGACAGTTTGAATTTCCTTTCCACCTGTGATGTCTTATGTTTAAAATGAAATCATTTGCATTTGATAAGCAGTAATATCTCCATTTTCAGTTCCCAATGAAACGTACCACATTTCACCCAGGCCCAAAATTGGTCAAGCAACTGAAATTCCTTGGTACAATGCAGGTAATTTTTTAAGATTTTCTTAGTTGTTGTACTGTAGGTCTTAAAAAAAATCAGTAGAGTTTAATGTTTAATGGTATGTTCATTATTACCTTTAAAACTATTTCAAACACATAATATGAACATTTATTTTTCCCCTTATCAAGTGTTCATTTATTGCTCTGAAAATGGGGTTTGCTCAGTATTGCCTCAAATATCAAAGATTATATGAAGTTTTTAAACAGTGTTAGAGCTGTGTATTGAATACTCAGATATATAGTGTTGCAAACATCGTTGTAACCCAGTTCCAACTTTTTCCTTACAAAATCTAGATCTGTAAAACTTCCCAAATCTAAATGTCAAAAATAGGTATTGTGTTCTGTCCTGCATAAGTATTTTCTCTGATGCTTTGGCGAGGCTGGATTAAGTGTTATGGGTTAAGTGTTTATTAGACTGGAATATCAAATAGCCAGTGCTATTTTAAAAAACTGATTTACAGACACTGATGATTGGGCACAAGATAACAGTGACTACTGCTTATGCTTTCAGCTTCCAGTGTGAGTTTCACAGATCCCATAACAATTACAGTATCAAAATTATTTTGCAAGCGAAAGGCAACAATAAGAAAAGGTTGAAGTCTTCTGATTTCAACCTTGGTGATGACACTGTGCTTCAGCTGTCCCACACTGTGTCTGCATTGAATGCTTCCAGTTGTTTTCTCAGCAATATTTCAATGTTTTGTGGTTTTATCTAAGTCTTTGATTTTGGGGGGTTCAGTTTGGTGTGTTATTTTGAGGTTTTTTGTTTGTTTGTTTTTTACAGAACCTAATTAAATGTCTTAAGGCCATGGATACCTTGCAGAGCTAACTCTGTATCCATATACAGTTGGGTAACTGGCTGTAAATATTTTATATCTTTTTCCTAAACCTACATATGAATGTAACTGGTCAGACTGCATGATGGAGTCATCTGGCCACTAAAGAAACTAGCATCTTCCACATGCATTTTGGATTAGAACTCATAGAACTCTCATATGTCCATTTTGCTGTATCACATTGGTGCATGGACCTTTTTGTCTGGCAAATCGTACTGCACTGCCTGTGTTCTTTCACACACAGCATTGAAACAGAACCTTATTTCTTTTAGCACCTCATAAAACACGTCTCACTTCTGCAAGACCAAAGCCGTCGGATAAATCACAGACCAGGCCTGGTAATAATTTTTTATTCAATCTGGGATGGGGAAGAGATTAAATAGTTAATTAATTTCATCTATTCTTAGTGGAATTTTAAGCATTGCTGGTAGAAAAAAAAAAACAAAAGGGTATTTTTCAATCAATTAATAAGTCTAGTGTTAAAGCCTTTCCAAAACAGGAAAAAAAAGAAAAGAAAAGAAACCAAAACTCTGTGTGTTATCACAGCAGGTGTTACATTTTCTTCTCTAGTGTGGAATTGTTGGCATCACAGAGAAGTCTGTTGGGTATTCTTCTCATGGAACTTCTTTCTTTTTTCTTCTTTTTTCTTTTTTTCTTTTTTCTTTTGAAACTCTCTCACAGCTTTTAGTAAAACCACACTAGCACCAGCCAGAACAAAAGCACCTGGACTGCCAAAGTGGATTGTGCCAACAACAGGTAGAGTTTTGGGGTTTGGGGTTTTTTTTTATTTATCAATGAAAGAGCAGAATGTGACTTCCCCAAGTCATCTTGAGCCCTGCAAAATATCTCATTGTGTTTTATTGTAGAATTTAATTCCTCAGAATGCCGTGTGTAATTGCTTCTATTGATCTTGTCATGTAATTCCTGAGGGTGATTATGAAATTATATTGGCACTCAGTCTGAGTAAATTTACAGATGGATTATTATGTAGCTACTGTTTGGTAATGTTTCCTAGATGTTAGATCCACAATAATTACTGAAAAACACTTAGTTGAAAAGGATCACCCCGTTGTTTGAGTCCAAGTCAGGAGGCTTGGTAGGGAAGCCTTAATCTTGCTAGTTGCTCTCTATGCCCAGGATGTGTTCACATCAGACCTACTCACTTTTAGACCATGCAGCATTTGGACTGTGCAGTATTCAGGCTTGGATACTTCAGCACCAAAAAATTCCATGTTGGTGGATGACAGACAAAGGTCTTCAATTTATATATCCATATGCACGTAGATATCAAATATCCCTAGCCACAAAGACTTATTAAAAGTACAGGCTTGGTTGGAGGGAAAATCATTTTTCCTTTTTCAGTTGTACCTGATTTTTCCATCCAATCAACATAATATTTTCAGTGCTAATTCATAATGAATCCATATTTTTTTTATTTTGTAAAGCATTAATTTATTACATCAATAGAAATACTGTTGGGGATTTTTTTTTAATACAGCCATTGGTTAATTGAATATGTAATTCTGGGATTCTTCATCAACAATTCAAGTTTAAAATAATAAATAATATAAATATATAAATAATGTGCATATTCAAGGCAAACTTTTGGCTGATCACCCACTAAAAGTGCTCCTGTCCCATATTAGTGCTGGGACCTGTTAACTATTTCTGTGCTAGCTAGATTAGGATAGCCTGAGTGATATTCCATCTATTCTAAATGGTTTTGCCTGTGTAACGTTTCTTTCTTGTATCTTTGGCAATTTAATACCTGTTGCTGATCATAGAATGTCTTGACCTACTCATTCCAGTACATTTTCACAAGCCCACCATGTTATTAGAAATGGTAAAAGCTCAAAGAGATGGTTGTATATTTAAAGTGAATTAAATTTAACCTATTTAGAACATGACATACATTTCTGTATTACATACAGAGTGAATGCCTTCATTAGAGGCATGTGTTTTTTGACACTTCATAGTCCTCCTGGTAAATTAAATGAGGCCATCAAATTCCAGGACATCAGAGCCAGTTACAGCATTAAATGCCCAATTTCAGTAGTTATGGGTCAAAAAGTTTTGTTGTTCACTTGTGTTGGAAATCACCTTATAAGTGAGCTGGCTAATGTCTGGTTACTGGAATAGGAGAGTGCACACTGGTCTCCAGGAATGATCACATTATGAAATTATGCACAAACACACAATTACATTACACAGTACATTGAGCTTTTCTCTTCTCCCCTATGCTCATAACCTTGGCAGAGGTATTAGAGCTTATAAAAAACACCAGGAAAAACGAATACATGCTAAGTAAATCAGTAGTATAAACATAACAGTAGCAAATTGTTACATGCAGTTTTTTGTGCTTAATGCTGGTTTAGGTTGCTAAAGTATTGTTTTAAGCAATCTTATTGTAATACCCTTCTTGGTGTGCCCACCACTTGTTATTATTTCCATGTCTTTAGAGTAGTGCCTGTTGCCACGAGGAACTAGATCTTCATTGTGATAGATGGTGTCAAAAGTCACCACAAGACTACTATTTACTGTGCATGCTGTGTGTACTCACTGGTAAATAAATACCTTCTTTTAGAATTAATCTGAAAAATGATACTTCCAGTAGCAGTTTCCATTGCCAAGTTACATAATTATTTTTTTCTCTAAGTTAAAGAAACATCCTGTAGTCTCTAAGCTAAATTTTGTGTCCTGCCAAGTGGGCCCTTCAAGTCAAACTTGGTATCCAAAGTACTAAAGAGGAGCTGGCTTTTGTTATCTCCTGCCCACTTCTTTGTACCTCCAACCCCACTGCCAAAACACCTCATTGATACGTTTCTGTGAGTCTGTACCCTTCTTCCAAGAAGTGTAAGAGAAATGACCAGAGAATTCTGTACATTTATGACATCTTGAGAGGGGGCTGCAGCTTTTCACAACTTTTCCATCTGTACTTTTTTTGATGGTCAGTAAGTGTATTCCCAAGTCTTCTGTAAGGCAAGTACATCACAGTATTGTGGCAGTGTCTGAGACACAAGGCTGACTGTGCCCACAAAAATAAATTTGCACAAGAAGGAGTTCAGGTAATCAATTAAAGAGATCTTCTCTATCTCTCCCAAGCAATGTCCAATTAATTATCTATTGCACAAGAATTCCTAAGTGTGCAAAAGAGACTTAGAAAAGAGAATTCTATAACCTGGATCCCCAAATCTTACCAGCTGAGCAAAGAAAAAAAGTTTCTTTTTCAGTATTTCCTGGGGCTAGCTTATCAAAATCCTGAACTTTTGATCTAAGATGATCAGAATTTTTAACTGGGCTGTTATGAATATGTTGTGTATGTAACAATGTATTTTCAGACTCACCTTTAGACATTACATCACTTATTCTCGGATATTCTGTTGTTTGAACATTAAAAGATCCAGTTTGGATCTTTTAATTCCTTGCTGGACTGGCACTGCTGTTGAATGTACTCCATTTCTTCTTCCTGACTGGGCTCATTAGCCTCAGTGCAAAGATGTTTCACCCCATGCAGAGAGTGCTTGGCAGCTGCAGAGCCCAGATGATAAGCAGTGGAATTTGTTTTCTCCAGCACCAGCACACGGGGTTGTGGCTGGTTTCCTGGCAGGCTTTTCAGTCTCCTGGCCAGCTGTAGTGCCAGGTGGTAAACTTGATTGGGGAAAAGAGGCAGGGATTGCTTCCTCATGACTAGCATTCCTTTTAGGTTTTCGACCTGTTTTAGCCATTTTCTCTAGAATATAATTTTATTCAGGTGTCTTTTCATGTTAGTGTATGTAACTTGCTTGTAAGTTGTTTTTTAATTTAATCCTGATCTACTGAGCTTCCTGACAAATGTCAGCAAACAAACTTTGAGCAACATTTCCATTTCTCTTGTGAAAGGGAGGCATACATGATTTTCATTACAATGGCCATTAACTTTGTGTTCTATTTTCTTTTTATTTTTTAAACTGTATGTGTATAGCCAAGTTCCAAAGGAACTCAAGTATAAAGGTATTTCAGTTTATTTTATGAAGGGCAATTTTCCCATTACTTCCCTTAAAATGATCCACCCTTCTAATAGTATTCTTCCTATTAAAGACACGGAGTTTAGTTTAAACATGTTCCAGACCTCATGAATGTTTCCAGGAAAAAATATAGAATTAAAAGAAGACACAAAGAGATATGCAAGTAATAGATCTATTCTCAATTCTGTTAAAAGTTTGGATGAATGTGATAAGTGCTTTTAAATAAGTTACATTAGGTAGGATAAGGCAAATGCTATGACAAATACAGCAAACTTTGGTTGTGCAGGTATCTTGTGTAAAAACACTAACTTTTATGTAACTTTAAAGTGTATTGAAATACTCAAAATGGGAGACTTTGTCAACATGAAAGTATTGTGGTTTGAAACTTTTCCTTATTTTTCATTACTACTTTACTAATGGCAGAAGAGCAATTCACGTTTCTGAAAAGAAAAAAGATTACTTCTTCTATCTAGAACGTATACAATATTTTGTTCATTCTTAGCTGATATAATTCAGAAAAGATTGTGATTCTAACTTAGATTTTAAGGAGCAGGATAGAGATAAGTTTTGCATGTTACAGTGTTTACAGAAAAAACTATTTAGATTTGTCATATATAATTGGGTGATTTAGTGTGAATTAGTCAATTAGTCAACATTTTGTTGATATGTTCACTGAAAGGTGAACTGAGAAACTAAACATGCTCTGACTATAACTCATGATGTACAAGATTATTTTTAATTTTTTTAGAGCTGGTGCTGGTCTTCTCATGCCTTTTCTTCCTTGAACATCACGCACATGAAGCATTGATAATCACTCTGGTGCTTTGTATATCTGAAGATCTAATTAATTGTTTTACTTACCTGAAGACAAATTGCAGTTACAGAAAGCCATATGATGTGTTCAGATATTTCAGACACAGGGACCAGGTCATCTGCATCTTGTTCCCAGCTTACTGCAAGTCTCATTACTTTAATCTTCAGTAAATTATTTATCATGTATGGGCTGTGGATTTGTAAGGAACATGCAACAAGAATGGTCAAATAGTAAAGTAATTGAAAAAGTATCTGCTTCATACCATCAAAATACTAGTGAAATGTCAAAACAAATTGAGAACCAGATTATAAACCTATGAAATCTTTAGCTGATTAGATCATGGTGGAATAGGGTTGGAATTTGATAATTAAAGTAATATTGAGGGGTTTTTTTAATATATCAAATTTTAGGGGTTTTTGTCTTCCATCTTGAGCAAGGGTGTGTGGGTTTTTTTCCCACAAACATGATGAAGTTGCAATGCATCTTATTGCTTTACTATATATACAGTTTTTATAAAGCAAGTATACTTACTTTTTGTAGAGAAAGCATATTAATTTAACAGTCTGGCTGTCCTATAAATACCAGCATGTGAAACAGTTGTTCTCTACCAGGAGTGGTGTTGATCTTTCTAATGCCACTTACATTTTTAAAACTGTGTTTATGTAACTTTTAAGTAGGACTTTCTCTCGTATACAAACTGAATGTTGTGTATACTTTGTCTCCTGTACTCCAAATATGGTGAATATATTTGGTCCAGAATTGCTCTAACTATTTATTATGGAGGCTGACCAGAAATCTTACTACGAGGAGAAAGTGAACTTTGCCCTTTGCAAGAATTAATGGACATTTTATTCTCTACACTGAAAAACTAGAATGTTCTCTCTTCTCATTTTTCCACGTATAATCTTGATTTAACTCATCTGTTACCTCTTCATCTTATTAATTTTCTCTTTCCAAATATACTTTACTAGAGGAATGTTTAAAATTAAACTGCAGGCTTTGTAGAACCAGATCACTTTCTACTTACATGAATAAGAAGTTAATGGATATCACTAAGTTATCAGTAAAAACAGACATGGGCCACATATGATGGTTTTGCACATCATGTCAACTGGAGTTTGAACATATGCAATATACAAGTGCTCCATTACTTGGTGCCACACTGTAGATACTTATTTCATTTCCTTTTTTCACAGATGACCTTTATGCACCTGAGGATACTGCCAGACCAATTGACACAGATGTCAAAAAACCTCCGGAATATGTTGATACCTGGCAAAAGCCAATTTCTGGTAAGGTTAATAAAAGTAGACAGTAAAGCAATTTTTAACAGTAGTTATTAAAATTAAAACACTGTCTTTTTTGCACACAAAGCACCTCCACTGAGAAGAAAAAATAGTTCTGAATCATCCTCATCAATACACATTCTCATGGCTGCAGGATGCTACTAAAAGAGATAAAAATAAGAGTATTTCATAGCCCCTACTTAGTCACGTACATATGCTTAATCACAACATATGGTAGAAATTATCACCACCAGAGTTGTATCCTTATGATCCAACAGCCACAATACTGTAAGCACTGATTTTTTTTCATGCTAATGGTTTCCACATAGCAAAGGTGAATAAGGTAAAAGCATAACCGACTTGTACTCCCATGTATGAGGAAGTTTTGTTGAATATTGGGATCATTGGGAAAATTAGAGCATTAGGCTTGAAGGAAAATAACAATGTGGAGTAAATCAGGTTACAGGTTTTTTTACAAGTGTAATACAAGACTTGTAAGGTTTACTTTTCTGGCAAGTCTTGCAATTATATTGTTTTGGGATGACCTTTGTATTTTTTGGTGCTTGCGTGCACCCTGCATGTTAAATAAATAGGGGGTTTTTTTCACTTTCCTCCAAGAAAAATTTCTTTCCAAACATGTGGGGGAGAGGCTGCTGAAACCTGCCTTCTATCAGAGGATGTTCATTTCGGATGGTCCTCTAAATTTGTCTCAAACCAAGACACGTATTTTCAAAACAATCAAAATATTTTGACTGAAAATGGCTTCTACAAACTGAACTTTAAAATAGGCTTTTTGTATTTCATGTTTTTCTAGTCAGCTCCTCAGAAATTTTGTTTCAGCTGGAAAGTCTTAGTATAGAATGTGTATGCCACGTATATATATATATTTACACAAACTTACTTACAACAGGTAAACACCCTGATGTGTAAAGAATTTATGTGTTTCTTAAGCATAACCAAGCACAGAATTTGCTTTAGCTGTGGTTTTTTTCTGACATACAAATTGTCTGAAAAGAAAATCTTTTTTGTTTTACTCTTGGATTTACTACTCAGTTGCAGCTGTTCTTTTTAGGTAGCTTCTCCTTTGAGAATATGTTGCTGTATTTTAAAACACTAATTTATAAACTGCTCGTTTTTCCTAATCCCTGTTGAATTTCCTTTGTACCTAATTTACCTCTACAAAGATAAGAGCCTATCTTGATGCCCAGGTTCTGATGTTCTATCATTTTCCAGTTTTTTCAGTCTGACCACTGTACTTTGCAAAGATTAAGTCTAGTGTGATATACTATTAGTAGCAGTTGAAGACAAACTGTAAGCTGAAAACAAGGGTGATGCTCTGCACTTTTTGTTACTGAATGTCAGGAAGTGGTGTTTCCTTAAGTAAATCCTGCTTGTGATTTGCAGAGACTTGAAGTTTTTTTATGCACATAGATTTGAAGGGATATTGATATCAGCTTTTACTCATTTTATGACACTGGATGTCTAAAGTTAAGCTTTTAGAGCTTTGAGGTGAGCCAATACCTTGAACTGTAGTTGTAAAAGGCATTAGGGTATATTACCACCATCCTGGGCCCTAGGGTGTATCACCGTGTCCCGCAGCCGTAGGGAGGAGAGAAGATCCAGCAGGCAGGAACTGTGCAGCAAGATTGATCTATTTAATTATTTTACAAACTCTTCTATAGACTTTTTTCTTCATAGTCTAATTGGACAAAGGATCAGCCACCCCTTGGGGGTGATTGGCTAAAATCCTAAAACATCCATTGTCAAAATATTTTTCTACTGTATTATAAACAAGACTTTTCAAGGCTGCAGGTGTTTGGTTGTTTACATAACTCTGCTACCTCTTCTGTGAGACAGAAAAGTCTCTCATGGGCTTAGAAAATAGCAAGAAAATCCTTGCTAGCAGCATTTTTGTATCCACAAGGGTATGGTTGTGAAATTAGCTACTACTGTTTCATAATTTTCTTGTATAACTGCAATCTCAGCTCTCTTCTTAAAATGTATATCAAAATTCATGGAATCATAGAATGGTTTGGGTTAGAAGGAACCTTTAAAGATCAGACATTTCCACCCCACCTGTCTTGGCACGGACACCTTCCAGCAGACCAGGTTTCTCCAAGCCCCATTCAACCTGGCCTTGAACAGTGCCAGGGATGGAGCATCCAAAATTTCACTGGGCAACCTGTGCAAGGGCCTCACCACACTCACAGTAAAGAATTTCTTCCTAATATCTAATCTAAATTAACTCTCTTCCAGTTTATATTACTATCTAACAGAAATCTACCCTTTAAAGAGTTTAAAACTGTTTCTTCTTGTCCTACCACTACAGGCCCTGTTAAAAACCCTTTCTCCATTTCTCTCACAAGCCCACTTTGAGTACTGAAGTTTGCACTAAAGTCTCTCTGCAGCCTTCTCTTCACATTAAACCCCAGCTCTCTCAAAGTTTCTTCATAGGAGAAGAGCTCCAGCCCTCTGATGGTTTTTGTGGCCCTTCCATGGCCTTGCTCTAACAGGCCCATGTTGTTGTGCTGGAGACCCCAGAGCTGGATGCAGTGCTCCAGGTGGGGCCTCGTGAGAGCAGACTGGTAGAATCACCTCTCTTGACCTGCTGGCCACACTTCTTTTGCTGCAGCCCAGGATATAGATGGTTTTCTGGGCTGTGAGCCCACATTGCTGGCTTGTCTCTAGTTTTCCGTCCACCAGTATCCTCAAGTCCATCTCTGCAGGGCAGATGTTTCCAATCTGTCTCTCATCTGGCCAGTGCTGAGAATGATGATTGTCCCAACCCAGGTGCGGGACCTTGCACTTGGCCGTGATGGACTTTAGGAGGTTTGCATTGGCCCACTGCTCAACCTGCCTGGGTTGTCTGGAGGGGATCCCTTCCCTCCAGTGTGTCCACTGCAGGACCAGCTTGGTGACATCCCCAGAACTACTGAGGGTGCACTCATTCCCACTACGTCACCAATGAAGATGTCTGCCCTAAGAGGCTGCTCATCCTTCTCTTTCATCAAGAGTGACTGAGTCAAGGAAATAGACTCCCACTCCATAAAGAAACCTTGAGATTAATTAAATCCAAATATTTCACTATGCTGTTGTCCTTACAAGAATCTACACTATCACGAAATCCCTAAATTTTATTGTGCATCCTAGTTTACAAGTTCAGTCTCTACACATTGGTAATTAGGTTTGGTAGCATCATCAACCATCACCTGAATCATCGTGGGAAGTAGCAGAAGGGAAAAGCAGGAATTCTTGTTTTTCCAGAGTACAGTACATTAGATTCAATTGTGACCCAGGCACTGAATGTGATGTTTTAGTTTTTCTGTAACTGTTGTAGTTGTGCTGTTCAGAAAATATGATAGAAACCACTGGCAAGTCAATACTTGCACATTTTTACCTCATAAATATCTTGGACAATCCCATTCTCTAATTATGGGCAGGGGGAAAAGTAATGATGAATACTGCCATATGGTAGTATCTAGGGTATGATGACTTATATATACAAAAACTTATTATACTTTTTCAGGCCTTAGGCATATTTTTTTATCTCCATTTGGAGATTAAGAATGAATATGAAGCCTACAAATACTATTTTCAAAACCACTACATCTTCCTGAATTAGACAGAGCATTATTTTCTGTCTTGATCTGAGGGATTAAAAAAAACCAAACCAACAACAACTGTTTTATAAGTGATTGCAAGAATCCAAAAAGGAACAGGGAAGAGAGAGATGGAGATATTTCTGTTTGTGTGTTGTAAGTATTTCTAAAAAATTGCTCCTAAATGAGTCTTTGGATCTGCTCCCTTCTCGCCCACAAGCTCTCTATTTATAGGGTAAACTAAGGTCTGATACACAGAACCTGAGGTACCTTATGGAGCCAGTAATTCAGTATCAGGCAACTTGCATAGTTGTTGACATTGGCAGCATTATAAGAATTATATTACTCTTGAGGATTTTCTCCTTTTAGGTACAAAAAGTCTTTTGTTACATAAATGTGTTGCACATATCTCCTGGATTTTCTTAAGGAAAGAAGGGCAAAGGTGAATAGTGGAACAAAAATCTTTTCCTTTGCCTTTCCTTTGCATAATAAAATCCTTCAAAATTGTCTGGAAAATACAGTAGAATGATTTGTAAGTATGAATTAAGGGGCTTAGGTTTTCCTTTTAGACCTCACTGTCAAAGGACATTATCAGATAAATTCAATAGATTCCAGCTGGAGCTGCACATTGAAATAACCAAGTTGGGTGCTTCAAAAATTTCTACCACAGTAATTGTCTTCAGCTATGTCAGTGTATGAGGTGACAGTAACTTTTTTAGTTTTGAATGGCATAGAATAAACTGTTCCTAATGATAATTTCATTTTCTTACATGTTTTGCTTCAAGCTGAGGGTGGCCGGTTGTATTAGTCAGAAAGTACAAGAGGTCAGAAATTTTGTAAAAATGTTTCCTAGCACGTTGAGGTGGTGTTTACTGTGTGAAGATATATACATTTGAATGCCAAAAAATAACTGTTGACAGAAATGAGTAACTACACAGAAAGTGAATCACTGAAACACTTGTACAAAGTCCCAAAGGAGCTACATTTTTTCAGTGTAAACTTGGTTTAAAACTTCATGGCACACACTTCTCAGAGAATGTAAGGCTGAAAATGCAACTCAGATCAGCTCCTAATCTCACCTCTCCACTTTTGATACTAAATCAGGCATGAAACATTGCTTGAGAAGTCAGAATATAACTTCTAGTATGTTTCTGATTTTATGGAATTTGAGGTTAAATAATTAATAATGCTGTCATGTAATGTCATTCAGTGACTAGATCACCTGGCCCTCAGCACCCTCCTATACCTCCTGCCAAGCCTACACAAATGAGAAGAAAACCTCTGCCTCCAAACACCGTGACTGGTAAACCCGGGAGTCCAGGTATCTCAGCCTTTTCAGCATAAATATTTTATTGTGTGTGAGATAATAGTGTATAAGAGGGTATAGGAGAATTCTACAGCATAGATTTCTTTGATCTGTGATATTCCTATTTTATTTTAATTTTATCCTGAAGCAGATATTCAGTATCCAAAAGGATGCTTTGTCAGTGAATTCTATGTAAGAATCCTTAGGCTAACATTACTCCAGGTAGTCAGGAACTGTCATCTCCTTAAGCTTAGCATCATGACAACTCCTTTTCTCTTCCTATTGCTCTCTGTAGTTCCTTGGAAATATACAGGTCTCAGCTCTACTGGATTTCCTGTTGTGGTTTTTTGGGGGTTATTTCATTTGGGACTTTGTGTGCTATTAAGGTACTAAAGACCTAAACAATTTGTTAATATTTTGTGCAGCAGATGAATAGGAAGGATCTCCAAGCTGGATGAGACAAGCTATATATTTACTCATCAGCAGAGCCAAGATTGAAATGCTGTGTCTGTACTTGTCATTGATGGGTGGTGTTTCCTTAGTAATAGTTCCAACAAAACAGAAGACATCATCAGTCTTAGACTTGATATATTTTCTTTTGCTTGTATTGGGATCTATACTAATTTTCTCCAGTAAGTGTCTAATTAATTTACCAGTGGTTTGAAATTTCACCCTTTTTCCTTACAGTAGAGGCCAGGTTATGTGTTAGTCAGCAGTTACCATACCTTCCTAGGCTTTCAAGATGGAATAAATTGGTTAAATGATCTGGTTCTTCCTTGTGGGGCCAGTAGAAGATTTTTCCTTCTTCTGTGTTTCCTAGTGTTTTATCCAGCTTAGTTTTAAACACTATTATTTTGTTTCTTCTGGTTCCCTGGAGAGACAGTTCCACTGTACTAACAGGAAAAATTTGCCTCAATGTTCTTCTTGGATTTTCCCTGTTAGAATTCTGTCCTCTTTCTCATTAACACTGTGATTAATTCTTTACTTGCATCTTTCTAACTCATAGAGTGGATATTATGGAAAGGTTTCTATGCAGACATTAAAAGTCTCCTGAATGGGAAAAAAACCCAAAAAGGAAATGAGAGTTCTAGAAGCTTTGGGAAACTGATCTCTAGTGAGAATCTTTCAAATTTCCACTTTATTAAGAAAATTAGTGGAAAGTACAGATTTTTGTTGTTTTAAATTTGGCTCACCTGAGTTCTGCCTTCAGTCTCCATGTTCTACGACATATATAAAGGAGAGGTAACTACATTACCTAGTTCTTCACTCTTCAGGGTTGAGATTTCACTGTCATGTCATGGTTATCTGGGATGGGTTATCTGCATGTTTTGTGAATTTAATTCTTGTCTTTTTCAGCTATTTTGAAAGAAATCAAGACATCCTTTACCATGGATTGTTTGCCTCTTAGAAACCTGTTTTCTTTATTAGGTGGTAACAGATGAAGAGTAAAAGCAATGTCACATAACCTAAATATTTTTTTAAATAGCTATGTAATTATAGGAGATAATATTGCCTTTATCAGTCAGTTTCTGTCCAGACTTGTGGAACCTACTACAGAAATGAGTTCAGAAAGAAAACATTTTTCCTTGAATCATATAGTGCTGTAAACGTTGAAAATGCTGAACTTGGCTGCATTTTCTTTGCTTTCATTTGAAGTCTATCTTAATTTCATTAAGTGGAAGCTCCAGTACTGTTCCATGGTTAAACTGTTAATGCAGACCACAATTAAGGACTTGGTGTTTATCACTGTAAATGTTCCATCCCCACCCTTGCTAATGTATGTGCTGTATTGAGAGCAGAAATGAATCTTACCTACATTTGAGGGAAGAATCCAAGTTTCAGTTGCTGACTTCAGCTACTGTGCCTTGCAACTCATGAAGAAATGTGCTCTTTCTTTAAGGAGCAGCAATGTCATTGCTGGTCATTTTGCATCCTTTTACCAGTCTGTGTAGGATGGTTCTGTGCACTAAACCAGGTTATATTCTAGCTGACTAAAGTCTTCCAAGACAACCTCAAAGTAGCAAAGAATTTTCTTACTGGGTTTCAGGATTAGGTTACATCTGCAACTAGCACAATTCAGAACTTTCCTAAATCCAGCTGAGGGATTACCATGATTTGAATGAAAATACTTGTTGCATGAAGCAGTTGTCACACATCTGAGTTCTCTTAGAAAATCAGAAAGCTGTTTAACTCCGTGAAACACTGAATATCTTGTTGCTACAAGTGCCTCCATCTGTCACTTTAGCTAAGCCTGCTGGACCAACACCACCTGTGAGGACAGGAACATTATATAAGACACCGACAGCTTTTGCAACTCCAGAGTATTATGGTGAGCATATTACTAACAGTTCTGGTTTCTTCTTTTTTCTTTTTTCTTTTTTTTTTGATTAACATTAGGGTTTCCATTTTTCTTTTGTTTCCCTTCCCTGAACTTTATTGATGCATTGTATATTTAACATAAAAAGTGTTCTGGCTGGCGTGATTCTGGTATCATTTATGCCACTTAGTAACTTTCCTGATTTTACTGAGATCATCTAGATCCCTTCTGTTACACATCTTGGTAACTGAGAACATGACTGGCCTTCCATCTTCCTAGAAATCCATACATGCTTAGTAGGCTTTCATTACTATTCAGTGGCACTTTAAAGCTGTGCAAAGAGTAGATAAGGCACTTCTTTTCCTGAATGTTTCAATTTTCCCAGGACATAAATTCAAAGTATTATTTGTCAGTGACTGATAGTGCTCATCACAGATGTGATGTCCTCCTACTTACTTGATCTAACTGCCACCATTTAAACAGAAAAAATTGTTGCAGTGCAATCACAGTGGTCAATGGGTAATTTGCCCTTTATAAAACTGGGAGTTGATTACAAATTCAGAGCTAAGTCTTTTCAAGGTGTCGTACAGTAATGGGTTTGGAGGAGCATGTGCTTAGAATTTTTGAGCCCAAGTCTGCAGTTCTTGGTATATTTTCATGAATGTTGCTGTTTCTAATCTTCCTGCATTTACAGTAATACTTTAATTCTTTTCTCCTTACAGTGGTCATGAACTCACTGTGACCCTTAATGCTCAGTAAAGCAAGCTGGATGCTAGATTCATTTATAAATGCTTGTTGGGGATGTATTGTGTTTTACCTCTTGAGGTCCACTGTAGTATTTGCATCGTGTTTGGTGTAGTGGCTAATTAATACAACATTGTATCATGAAATCTGACTGCTTTAGCACATTTCTGTTCACCAGTGTATTTGCTTTCAATTTCCTTCAAATTTTGTGGAAGTTGTACACTCTGGAAACGACTGAATTTTTTATTTCCTTGTTATTTTTAGAGAAGTTACTGTGCCAAAGTAATAGTTCTGTATATCCTAGGAACATAAAAAAGCTCCAAGCTACATAGCCAGTACAGTGCAAAAAGATCATTTTTAAAGGTCTAAAAAGTATTACATATATAGTACATATATTGCATGAACTGAATCCAGCAGCAGTCATGAAATCTGTCATTTTCATTATGGCTGGCTGTACTAGCAGGTAAGTACAGGGTTCACACAGCATCACAGACAAAATGGGCTCCCTAAAATGAAGAGACAGATCTGGCAGCAGAGATCTACTATTTATCTATTCTTATCATGATTTAAAATGCCAAAGGAACTGTGAAATGCTGCAGTTCTAACACTGAAATTTTGTATTATATTATAATTGTGTATAATTGTATTATATTATATTTGTGTTTCCTACAGTTGATGCAACTGTCTTCAGCTCAAGTCCTACATCAGAAACAGATTCTTCAGGCAAACCAAGGTACCAAGGTAGGATATTCATTTTATTTCCAGGAGCATATGAAGTCTGACCTATCTTGCATAAAAATTATCTTATTTGGTTAGTCAAAGGCCAAAATTTTACTTAATTCTGTATCACTTTAGTGGCAGATGAAAGAGCTGTAGCACAAACCAGCATCTTCTTGACTGAATTTTACTTTCTGGACTAAACTTGTTGCTCCTTCTGGTGGAATGAAGTGTATATGAAGTCTTTGTATTAGCATACCTTTCAAAAGCTGCAAGTAGAATTATAGCGTCATTTTACTATAGAAGAAATAAGGTTGATTTTCCTATTTTGTGACAGATTATTTCAAACAGTGTGTATCACCTGCTAATACTTTCAGAATGTCATTTCCTCAGTGGTGCCAGTAGGAAGGGGATGAAGGTAGTGCAGATTCCAGGTCTAAAAACAATAAGTAAAATCTTAAAAATCAGCAAAAAACCAAAAAACAACCACAAAAACATAAACAGAACCCAAAAAACCAAAAATGAGAACAAGTAGCTTAATATTGAATGGATGAGTTTATTCTGAAAGTTTTGTGTTTGACTTGTGCAGACTTTTGCTTGCTGTCCTGGGATGGATGTTGTGCACCAGGTGAAACGGCACTGCCATTTTGTAAAAAACTATTGAATAACAGCTCTTTCCTATTGTTCTTAGCCCCCCATGTCAAGTACATGAAGAAAGATGATGATGTGCCTTGCTCCATCACAAGCTCTCTTGAACATTTTCCTCAAGAAGAAGCTGGCAGCAAGGAAGAACCCACTCGTCCTCCACAAAATCCTCCAACCAACCTCACGGTGGTGACTGTAGAGGGCTGTCCAACATTTGTCATATTGGACTGGGAAAAACCAGACAATGACACTGTTACAGGTTGGTTTGAATTTCTTTCCTCCATTGTGTGATAATACAGTATTCCCAGCTTAATTTACTTTCATAGTAGTTTTTTGCCATTTGAAAGTACTTTAATCCCCAGGGATTAAAGGAGCCCATTGCTTTTATTTTGTGCTACTGTCAGCTCCAGTGTGGATAAGAAAATGCTACTAGATTATAACAAGATTTACACAACTAGGATCAGTGGTGTCAGTGACGATACAAAAATATTCTTAAGAAGTATGACTCTGTATCTTCTCCAATTTTCTGGCTTCTCTCTGTACAGGATGTGGTAAGATCTAGTCAAGAAGTTCCAACAGTACAACACTATATACAGATGCACACACATAGTGTAGACATCTTTCTTGACCTGAGGATGTTGTTTAACAGTGGGCCAGACACAATCAAAGTTTACATGCGTCTTGTAAGTCAGTAGAACTTTTCCAGCATAATACTAGCAGTATCCACTGCAAGAGGGTCAATAAACTCTCTCTATTAAAAGAATCTGGGTTTTTTTCATTAATAAAGGAAGGGGTTTGTATTGAGAATAAATGCATGTGAGTCATGCAGGACTCAGCACACAGACAGGTAAACATGCAAGATGGCCATTCCTAATTCCTCTGTCATCTTCTGGACACTAGCTGACAAAGACTAACGATGAAGTTAGCTAACAACTCAGTTAATGACTCATCAAAATCAATTCTGAAATCAAAAGAAGGCATTGAGTCCTGTTTTCTGAAAACAGTGATTGCTTAATATTGGCACCAGTATGACACTACTTGTTTAGACAGGCTTAAATCAATTTTTCTGTCATCTCTATTTTTTTAGTTTATGTATGTTTTTCCAATCATCTTATTTTGGCATCACGTCTCTTTTTTTTTTTAATAAATGCACTGTTTCAGATAGAAAGGTGGAAACAGAAAATGTAATTTGTTGCATCATTTTGTTCTTTGAATGGTTACTGTGCTTGACTTTAATAGTGTACAAGGGATTTCATTGGGTATGCCCAAAAACAAAATGTAATGGAAAGGTCAGACAAATAACAACCAAAACAGTGAGCAAACTCACCTCCTTGTTTTCATGAAAACTGCAAGTGTCAGAAGCCAAGACCATTTTGCTCATGCTTTGCTCCTGTTGTGTTGCCACAGAAATGTAGGGCAGTTTGTTGCCTTGTGCACTGAGTAACAAGCAGGCCCTGGGTGGACTCAGTAGTTCTTGGTGTGTGTGTCTGTGTGTACATGCACGTATTTGCATGCTCATTCATTTCCTGCATTTTCTTTTCCAACTCGAGTGAATTAAAAAGTCCAAATCGTGTATTGACTTCAGGCTGGCAAAAGGCAGAAAGATTGAATTCCTGTAAAATTGCTTACTCATTCACTATCTGGTTGTACTTAGGTATGTACTTAGGATGCTCACGAGATGTTACTTAATCAAATTTTTCTTTACCGTAATTTTCCAGAGTATGAGGTTGTGTCAACTGAAAATGGAGGAAGTGATGGTGAAAAGGAGAAATCAATAATCACTACAAATCAAACCCATTCTACTGTGGAAAACCTAAAACCTGATACAAGGTAATTAAATAATATCATTTTCTAAATTAATCCAACTAATTTAGACTGTCAGCTGTCTGCCACTTCAAATGAAAATACCTATGGAAATAAGAACCAATTGGTTTTACTCCTGTTTTGATAGAAAAAAAAGGTATGGTTTGGTTTTGCTTTCTTGTAAGTTAACAGATAAAACACATTTGAGGAATCTTTAGGAAATTTCCAGGAGTATTTGTTGTCTGGACAAGCTGCAGAAGTGACCTGTCCTATCAGAAAGACTAACTGTCAAATTTAGGAAAGTTACTGTGGAGAGGAAAAACACATTTGTCCTGAATACGTTGCTTTCTTTCAGTGTCTTAAAAGAGCTGGCAAATTAAAAATGAGTAAGTGAATTCCAGTTGATGGCATGCCTCTCATGCAACTAGTCCAAATAAGCATGATCTATCTTTAAATATCATATCCCATAAAAAAGTATTCTTCTTTTTATGGTAAAATTCAGAGCAGGGAAGAAAACCACTTGTCTTTTGTTACGTTGTTTATTAATTGCATCAGAAATTTAATGAGTGACACTTGGGGTTTTTCCTGTAAGACCATCCATTTGGTGTTGGTGAATGGATTTTCTATTAATATCATCCATAAATTGGAAACACAGCACAAAATTCTGCATAGAGCCCATGTTGAACCTTGATTTTTAGGCAATGTGTGGTGTAATCTGGGATGTTGGTTCAAGCTCATGTACATGTTACCAGCAGGTCCTAGGAGAAGGAATGAGGAGCTATCATAAAGTGGAAGACAAGGGGAGAGAATTTGAAAAACAAAATACATGGGCAAATTGTGATACTCCAAAAGAGCTTCTTTGACAGACTTCAGAAGATGGGCTCACAAGATGGGCTAGAATTGCTGTTTGTCTTCAAGAATGCCTGTGTTATTTCCTAAAGGCATGTGGCTTGTGAGAGAGTGAACTCTGCAGCTATGTTGTTCTGTCATGTTAAGAGGCAATTAGAATATATTAGCAATACCTAGCTTGGGCACCAGGCATTGCTTTTCTTGATCAGCTGAAAAGGCTTATAAGAGATAGCAAAACAATGTATTTCTGGAGTAGTGACTAAGAAAGGGAGTAGGTGCTGCTGAAGTTGTCAGGCTGTGCTGTTTGTGTTTTCACTTCAGTTCTGTTTTGAAATAATACAGCTGCACCTTTGAAAAGAGCTCTGTGTTATTAAGCAGATTCTCTTTCATTACACATTCAAACTCTTCATGTCACATATGGTGGCAGAGATGGAATGGATTTGGTTAAGTGTGGAAGGACATGGAAGCAGAGCAAAACCCTTACTGCTGGGAGCAGTGTCCATATGATCATAAGAGAAGAGCTTTCTACAGTGCTCTTTGCTCAGAAAGGAACAAGATGGAGATGGGCAGATCCAGCTAGAACCATTGGAAAGGTCATAATGAAGGCAGAAACTATGCAGAAGCAACTAAGATGGTTTTTTAACTTCAATTAGCAACACCTGTGAGAAGACTTTCAGGTTTTGGTAGGCAAGAGCAAACCAAAGACCATGGAGGACAGCTGTCTTTTGAAGTGTGCATTTTGTTACAAGGAGCTAGATAGGAAATCAGGAATGACTGGTGGAGGCTGACTTAAGATATAAAGGGATAACTTTTCCTGAGGAGGGAGCAGCTACCATTCACCAACCCCAGCCTCAAAAAGAAAGACAGTCGAAGTCTCTATGGATCCAGGAGGCCATTGCCCAAAACTGAAAATCTTTGATACAAATTGCAGTGGTGCATGTCCCTCGAGTCTCACCAGATTTAAGGATGTAGCGTCTTCAGAGTGGCTCTGTTCAATAAAACTCCCGTTCCAAGCAAAATGTATGTTTCCTAATTCTGAGGACACCTTGAGAGCTTTGGCAGAAGCACAAGTTACTGTTACCATTTAAATCCCGGCTTGCTGGCACACTAAACTCAGGGAAAACAAGAAAGTGATTAAGACAGTTGGCATCATGTAGACAGTATCTGTTCTGCCAAGGAACATCATATGTCCATAATAAAAGTCTCCTGTCTATCAGGAGCTGCTCATTAGATGAAGGAAATGGATTTGTGGACAAAACTGACTGCAAATGGGAGGAAGAGTGACAATTAAACACAGCTCAATATTCATTAACAGAGTCCCTGAAATGTCTAAAAATTCATCAAGTAATACATTAAGACTGGGAAGGAAACTTTTCCATAACTAGCCTTAAAGAAAAGAGCTGTAGAAGAGGTGGAACTGGAAAAGAAACTTGGAGGAGAAACAGAAATCCCTCCCACAAGCAATCAGCAATTACAAAAGTACCAGCAATATATGGAAAGAGAGATGCTCAGTAGCAGAAGGTGGATTAACGGGGAAGAACCTCTTGGCCTTGCAACACTTTGGAGAAACTGACAAGCTGAATTAGAGACCCTATTTTTTCCAGCTTTCCTGAAGCCCTCAGTGAGGCTCATGTGAATCCCCAGTGCTGCTCTGAAGGTCCAGTGCGTTCAGAGGCAGTTCAGGACAGATCTAAAGCAGACAGACCTAAACAAAGGCTTCCCAAAAAGGCATAAAAATGTTTGTGAATGTGTTACCTCAGCCTTCATGGCTAAGTTGAAACCAGAAAGACCCTAAAGCAGCAAGCCAGCTCAAGCCTGTAGTTGTGCAGTTGAGTTGTGTGGATGTACACTCTTGAGGAGCTGTACATGGCAGAGATGGTCTGCAGTCACAGTGGCCAAGGTCTAGCATCCTGCTGAGGTACTTCAGGTAGGATATGGTAGTTCCTGTCCCAGAAGCTAAAGAGTTAATTGCCCACAACCCGCAGGAGGGAAGCAAGACAAACAACTTTTCAGTGTGAAGGGGGCAGAACAAGCAGCAGAGAAAACCTGAGTGCATCTGAGCCTGACAGATGATGCTGTTTGTTTGCTTTTGTCTTCTGCATTCTTCATTCAAATAGGTCATACTGCTACACCTCTGGGAAGCTCTGCAGCAAGGCAGACACCCTTCTTTCTTTGAGCTGGCCTTTTCACAATGCAGCTTTTAAAGATTAGGAGATAATGACCAGACTTTAAATATTTCAGGAATTTGGATAGTGTTAGGGAGGCAACAAAGAGACTTTTACAGTCGCTCATCAAAAATTGCATGTGCGACTTCGGCTGTCAGTAAGTACAAACACAGAAGTTAAATGGGATGAGGATTATCATGCAGTATTCTGCGTGTCCATTTAGCTGTCTGAAAAGTGACTAGATCCAGAAAAAATGCACTGGCTGAGAAAAGAGTTCTGACTTTGAGTACAGTTATCTAGTGTTTGGTTTTAGCAGACTCATACCATGGTAATATGGAGATGAAAATGAAAATGGACTTTCATAAGTATACAACAACTTGTGAAGGTTACTTTTAAACAAATAAAGTTCTTTATGTTATGGCAATTGCCTTTCTGCCTTATATATGCCAGCTTTATGTGTTCTTGGTGACTTGACTGGAAGACTGATACTCCGAGATGAAAGTAAAACAGAGATTTGAAAAACTTCTGGCTGCGAGGGCATAGGCCCTTTAAATAAATGTGGGGCACAGTCAGCTGCTTTCTAATGCAACTGATTGTTTGGGGTTTTTGTCTTAAAGAAATGTTTTAGAGGCTCCTGTACAGTGTGATTTCATTGGAATGCTGAGATCCATATGTTTTTTTCCCAAGGAAAGACATATCATATCCATGCCATCAACAACTGCTTCACAGTTGACAACCACACATTAGTTTAAAGGATTTTTCCTTATAGGACAAATATTTTATCCTCTTTTTCACCTAGAGAATTGCCAAACATGGGGGTTGCAGGATTTCAAATCTTAGATGACTTCTGATCATTTAAATAACCTGGAAAGTTCAAATCTTGATATCCATTATTTGGTTAGTCAGAGTTCCTGAAACTGGTACCCTTGCTGGCCCTAGACTGCTGTCTGGCTTCAGTCTATAATTCTGTTTAATTTCATCAGATAGTTTGCTTCTGATTGTAACCTTTACCTGAAATATCTCAAAGCATGTAGTGTGGTTATGCTATATGAGCTAGATAACTATATATATCTTCCTTCTACAGATAGTTAATGGGGTATAACTGCTGCCTGAAGAAAACTTCCTCTTGTTTATGAATGTTTTCTGCTTAAACATTTCTATTCTAGATGTACTTCTGTAATCTAATATTCACCTATAAGCTGTTGATTATGACTTTGTAATGTAGTTAGCTTTTGTTACCCTTTATATTATTTCCAAGAATTTTAGAGTAGGTCCAGGTCACATTTCACTCAGCCCCCTGTTCAGTATCACACTGAAACACACCAAAATCTCTGCAGTTTTTGCCATCTTTATTCTTCTGTTAGTGAAATGACTGTAACAGCCAAAAGCCATCTATTCTTCTTTCTCCTGGTTAGCCTGAACCAAGTAGTGAGCTACTCAGATTTTACTCTGTTGCTCAAGCAGTGAATGACTGTAACTACTGTACTTGATCAACCCCGAGCTCAAAGCAGCTAAGTCAGTCCTGTCATGAAAAGGGGCCTGGACCAGGACACCTTCATAGGTGTCTTACAGTATAAATTATTGTGAGATTGGATCTTAGGGGCAGTTTCTGATCTTGTAGATCTCTGTTTCCTCCAGTTTCTTTAATGCAGGCCAAGGTAGCTTAGTGCATTAATGCAAATGTCATTTCTACCTCAGCAAAGAAAAATGAGAGAAACAAATGCACTAGTAGGAACTAACAATTTTTCATCCTCCACATGGAAATTCTGCGATTCTTATAGTGAGAAATGTACTGTTTATTCCACTTGGAAAAGAGTCAAACTACAAGACTGATCGTTTTGGTCAAAGTAGTTACAGTCTAACTTCCAAGCAGCCATTTGAGGAATGAGACCTGTAATATTCCATCTAAGTTGACATACAGGTCTCCTGTTTCTGAGTTTCCTTACAAGGCTGCTCACCCTGGGACTCCCAGTACCACTGGCATACCCAGGACTCTGCTCTTTCCTTGTTTTACATTAAAACTGCACTTCATAAGGAAGTATTGCAGTAACTTCTCCTATGTTAATAGTCAAGCAGTATCTCCCATATGTGAGTCAAGATAAGGTCATTATCCACCATTTTCAGTATTTTTCTCCTTGAGCTGTTTGTTTGGAATAAACATTGAGAGGCCTGAGATAGAAATGGCCTTACTGTAGTTTTTGTTGTCTTCATTCCATCTCTTGTGTAGTAATAATGGTGTTCCTCTGCATATTCTCTTTGGAAAAAAAATGGGTTTCACCGACCTGTAGTTTTTTCATGGACTTTCCTAGCCTAAAATATTAAATGCAGATGTTGTTTGGGTTTTTTTTCCAATGAGATTTTTTGTTATTTCTTCTGGTTTCTCTGCCAAAATATGTAGTTCTTATTTCTGTATCCCTGCCCTATCTTGAAACTTTTTTTTTTGTCAGTGTACATTTTCTCTTTCATTCTAGTGGTTTGTTTAAGAGCAACGAAGTCCACAGAACAGACCATAATGTCCAGGAAGTTTTACAGCCCAAATTTCTATAGAAGCCTTCAAAAAAGAGCCTGAAGATTGTTGAAAGCTGTTGTCATGCATGTTTGTGATGGCACTAATGGGAAGGCAGTAAAGAAATATATTAAGGCTTGTGCAAAATAGCTCTGGGGATGTTTGAGTAGCCATTGAAGGATGTGTCCCACCAGCCAACTTGTGTAGAAAAAGAGTATTAATAAGAAATAAAAAGCCTGTGATGCTTGCATTCCACAGTTTTGTATAACTTCCCATTAGGTACTGATCCGTTTCCCCATTAATTATTTTGGTGATTTCAAATATAATCTTCTCCTTTTAAAAAATGTTTTGAGTGGTCTCTTTCAGACTTCTGGGTTAGATTGTGTCCCAAGGCTGTTATCACCTTTATCTAATATTGTTTTGGATTGCACTTAACACCCAAAATATGCTAATCCCATACAAGGAAAAAACCAAGAAAACCTCTTTCAATGCAGAGAGCTTAGCTTTTGATAACAGCAAGGGTCTAGAGGTAGGAGCTACTGTGAAAGCTTTAATGCAGCAAAATTCAGAAAGTGGCAGAAAAATGCTGGAGGTTTCTATTTGTTTTTAAGTGACAGATTTTGTATTAAATTGCTGTTGATATCAGGATTCATGAGTAAGCATTTCCCATTTCTCTTAGCTTTCTTTCAACTTTGTTAGGAGAAAGATTCCTCAAACAAGCGTAGCAGCCTTCCCCTTCCCCTTCCCTCCCCCTCCCTTCCCTCTTCTTTCTCTTTCTTTCCTGACCACACTGCCATCCAAGCACACTCTGCAGAGACAGCAGCTCCGTGCACAACCCTGCACAGTTGACATCCAACTCCAGCTTCTCCCCAGCAATAGACCTGAAGTCCCAGGACTGTACTCAGCTGCTCCAGTTCTCCTATTATGGTGAAAATCTCTCTTCACCTATTTTCAGTTCTGCAATCTTCAATCTTCTCCTTTTGCATGATTTGAAAAATGCAGCGGCAGCTGCATTTGCCAGAGTTCCATGTGGTATAGCGATTTCCTGTGGTGGAAAAATACACTCCAAGTAGTAATTACTGTAAGTCAAGTCCATTTAATCTGCACAAAAACTTTTACTGTCTTACACACTTCGAGAGGATTTGGAAGGCCTGGTCTCCAAAAGTTTGTAGGATAGCAATCTTACAGATGTTAAAGGTGTGAGACATTAGATTGCAGCTTACATAGTGTAGCAGTTTTTGGTATATTAGGCAGGCAGATATAAAGATGGAATTTAGACTCCAGTTTCTTTTTAGGTAAGTCTAACTAAGCAGCAGACATGGGATAATCATTCTATAGCTTTCCTATTCCCCTTTATTAATTTTGCCGTACATACTTCTTGAAGCTCTAAGCAGTTTTTCCCCTTTCTTGTGGTTTCTATAGGAGTACATAAGAGTGCAGATGATACCCTTTCTTCAACATTTCATTTATGTTTTTCAGATCTTTCACCTGACACACAAAAAGGGAGACTTTAGATTGTCTTCTTTCAAGACAGCCACAGCACATCTTTAAAATTAGAGTTAGGTTTGTAAACTCCGTCATATTGCGAACCCATTTCCTTTCTCTCCTTTTCAATGTTCTGTCAACTAGCTAATTCTCTTCATCTCCAAAAGTGGTTGTTTGTTATTTTTGTACTGTGGAAGCCACTGGTATTGTTGTAGGATTGAAATTGGCAGAGGAAAGGAGCCTGTGATGCTTGTAAAAACACATACCACAGAACTGTAGAATTGCATGTATTTTAGTTTCTAAAATTTCCTCTTTAACATTATTAATAAGAGGCTTCCCTAATTCATTGAGCTAAACTTTGGACATTTCATTATTATTTTCCTTTTCTCCAATTTTCTTTATATGTTTACATAAGCTGAAATCCCTATCTGTAGATTTTAGTTCTTTATTTAAATTTTGTCCTAATTTTCCAAGCTGTGGTTTGGTCTTTTGCAGAGAACCTAGTGATCTCTAAACCACAATTTGAAAAACAGTGCTTGGAAAATTATCTTCAGTTCTTTTTTTTTTTGTCTTTTTGGAATCAGAGAATTGATGGGTCCAAGTTCATAGACTAAAGATTTTTGGGAACAGGACTGATTCCTATGAAGAATGTTGCCTAATGCGGCCCAAAGTAGGTCATATCAGCTCGAGAACAATATATTTGTTCAAAAATCAGCAAAATACATACAAAGGGACAGAAACAGATTATTATCACCCATGAGAACAAACCATAAACTGCCCATAAAGCAATAGAACATTCCATCTTGATTATCACAATTACAATAATAGCTCTAGATAAGGTGTCCCTGCTGTGAAAGAAGGAGGAAAACTACTTTGCAACCTTTTATGTGTAGGTGTGGATTAATTTCTACATTTTCAAGAATGTATCATCTAGCTATTACTTTAAGACACCCAACATATTAGGAGATCTTTGTTTATGCTTTGGTGATTCTTCAGAAAGAATCTCCAACTGCTCTGATACAGTTCTCTATATTATGACCTTTCCTACCAGATAAGAATACTTCTTGACCAAAAAAAGTTACTGTACCACATTCCCAGTGTGAATACTAACACTGCTCAGATCTTATTTTTAAAAGCATGTCTTTGTTTAAAGAAATTGAAGTTGATAATGAAGATTTATAAATTTCTTAAATTGATCATTTAGTTAATGTCTCCCTCCTACCATGGAGTAACATAGGTAGTTCAAAATGGTCTTGCAGCATGTTTGAATAAATGTCAAGATTACTCCAACCAGACTTTTTTCAGCTCAAAACAAGCCCACATTTCTTTTAGCAATATCCATGAATTTCCACAATGCATCTGTTCAGCATACCAGTCTATATAAGTATTTCCCTTAAAAAGAAAAGAAAACCTTAGAAATAAAGGCAATTGCTTAAGTAAGCAATTTTAAAGTTAAATGTTGTCTTAGAAGTACAGTGGATGGAAAACAGTTGCTTGGTACTGCATGAATACTCCACTGAGGTTAATTAGTGAACTGCTCAGGTTTTGCAGGAGCCAAGGAGGAATGAGAGGTAATCCAAAGTTTGGATTGAATTCTTCTTCTGGGGAATTGCAAATGGAGTTTACAAATTTCCAACTGTGCGGTGTGGTATGGGGTTTTTTTCTTTAGAAAATTGCTGTTTGGAAACTATTCCAGCAATACATTACAATTCTGTGTTACAGTGGCGAGCGACCAAAGTTATCATTGGTAAATGATCCTTCATGAGTCAAGAGCTGAATGTTTAATTGTCCACTTCTGGGACTCTCATTTTGCTCTGTGTTTAGAGCAAAAAAGGTGTCTCTAATTTGGGGCCCATTTTCCAGGCCTACAGTCCCTTTGACTCGTGTCCTGTGGCTCCCTGTCACTGATGAAAAAGCGCCCTGTGTTAGGAGAGTTTCGCCATGCGTGTGCTCAGAGCACGTGAGATGTCTCTCTGTACGTGGCACTTCCACTGTTAATCAAGTATTGACAGGTGGGGGAGGCTTAAGAGGAGGAGGCTGGTTTGGATTTTTTCCTTCAATCGTGTTCTGTTTCCACAGCACTGTGTTTAGTTCCCAACACAGTGATGAAAAGGGATCATGAGATAACTATGGCACAGGCTGGTGTTGTGCCACATCAGTAAAAACACATGCAAAAGAGACTCTGTGCAGTGTCTTGTCATTGCTTCATATGCTGATTATTAACATACATTCAAGCGATTGGATCTTTGCCTTGGCTGAGCTCCTGTCCTGGAAGACTTGCCCTGTGTTTCGCTACTGGCCCTGTCCGTCACTGTTGGTGGGCTGGAGAGGCATTGAATTGGAGGTTTGTGTTCTTAAGAATGCAAAAAGTACAAATAAATAACAATGTCCTTTACTCAGTGTCTGCTTGTCAGGTTGCTTCAGACCTCATCTGAACTTGCTCCCTTTGCCAGAACTGGAACTGCTGTGTGAGAGGAGACAGAGAAACCAGTGGTGAATTTAATCAAATATTAATAGTATGTGTGCAAAGAATTATCAAAAGGACTGGTTAATTTTGTTTTCAGAGAGGTCTTACACAGTCAGGACAAAAAATCTCTGTGGTTTTGGGGCAAGAAATTGGGCTTTTTTGTTCTTCTCCAGAAGGGGAGTAGCACCAAGGTGTGTGCTGCTTCATTGCTCCAGACTACGGACGTAGGCTTAGTTTGCAAAATTTTTATCTCTTCTATTTGATTCCCCAGTTATGAATTCCACGTGAAGCCTAGGAACCCCCTTGGTGAAGGTCCGAGCAGCAACGTTGTGACATTCAGCACTGAATCAGGTAAGAACTTCCAAAGATCAGACCATCGCTTACAGCGGCTTTAGTATCCATGTTTGTGGGATGCATGAAAGGCTCTCTCACTTCATTTTGTGCATTCAGTCTTGCTCTTTACTATCTCCTGATTGGCTTTTTACCGCTGAGCATGTTACGGCGGTGCCTGGAAGGTCAGCCTGGGATCAGAACTGTGTCGTGTGAGGATGAGAGATGGACAGACTGCAAGAGAAAAAGACAGAGAAACACAGAGGGTTTGTCTGGTATTCATTGCGAAGAAAATGACTTCATCCTTAGAAAGGGCTCAGTCATTTAAGATTTATATTCCTGACCTTTTTGCATCTATCCAACTCATTAACAGCTTCTGGATGGGGAACATTAGCTTTTTCTTTGGGCTGGTGTGTTCATAGGTGTTTTTGCTACCTGTTCAATAAGGCTGCTGTAAACAGTGATGTTGTTTGGCTGAAATAAGGATTGAGAAAGAGTAGTTGGGAAGAGTCAGTGTCCCAGTAGGTCCCCTTCCATCCTGTTTACTCTCCAGTGAAACTGTTAAAGACGTGTATACACGTCTGTTTTGGCCATTGGTTGGTTCCCAAGTCAAGTTCTCTCTGACTCAGAGGTGAGAATCAGAGCGCTTTTGCTTTTCCTATTCTTGCTCCCCTCAAGGTTAACTACAGCTGGCTTGTTGACTTTATGCAAGCAAGAGACCATCTTTTGTGTAGAAGTGTTTATTGCTTGGTAGTACTGAAGGACCACATAAAACACAAAATGGGTTTAGCCTTTTTGAAAGGACTTTCACAATCTGTGTTTTGAGCCAGGTGTAATAACTTAATAGTCCTTAACTAGTGCTGTCACTGATGGATGAGAGTTTTGGCTGAGCAAAGCATTACTCAGGGAGGAGTTCAGACTATGCCACACATATTTAAAAACTCTGAATACACTCTTTGTAATCCTGGATTGTTAAAAGTGAAAAAAAAATGTTTGCGCCAAGTGCAGTTTTCATGAATGACAAGGCTTATGCTCTGTCTCCTATTTAGTTTGGACAAATTAAGCATCCAGTTTTGTTTTTTCTTAATTGCACACATCCATTTCTCACATTTGGGCTTTCAAAGCCAAGATTTTTGTGGCAAGTATTACAGATGTGTCCTTTTTATTATTTAGGTTTTGAAATTGAAATTTTAATAAGGCACAGTACAATTGGGTTTTGTTGGTTACAGGTTTAAACTCTTGCTTTTACTAGAACTCTGCTTGGCTGGTGTTGTCCCATAAGTAAAATTATTAAAAGCTCATTGATACTGGAGTTTCGCATAAGAAATATATTTCTTCTAATTTAATTTAATACAAAAGTTAACTTTGCTTCCAAAACTCTTTCTGTTTCACAAATTACAGCTTACGTCAGCTGTAAAAAATCACTTACCAATGCTTTTCCATCGAATTATTGGGAACGTTCATTTTACAGTGTCTGATTGAATGTTTGTTTTCTTCCCCCAGCGGACCCAAGAGTGAGCGAGCCAATTTCAAGTAAGTGTTTTATATATAAATCTGATCAGCAATTTTTTCAGAAATGAGATGGCAGAATTTTACAAGGAGGGGGCTCTGCTGCACCAGCTGGATGAGTTACGGAATCAAACAGCATTCACACACATTTCACTCACCCATGCCCCTGCTAAGGAATTCATGTGAGGTTGCTTGTTTACTTGAGCACAAGGCAATCAGCGTGATGTGGAGCTCCCATGGCAGCTGGGATGGCTTCAAACCAATGTATACAAATGAGCCAAGGACAGCCTCATATTTTCTCAGCCTTGTCATTAAAGCAAAGAAAGCTCTGCAAAATGAATAAGCTACTCCACACTTTTTAAGTGAGTTAACAGAGCACACCTCAGAGGATTCTATTTATCTGTCTTTGTGTTTTAGGAAAATTTTCTGCTTCAGAAGGCGGCTTGATCTAGCTCTGCTTTAGGTCACTTACAAGACTCTTGCGGTCTTTGGTGGAAGGTGGACTGAGCTTTTGAGGAAGAGCTGAGATTGCTCAAGCAAATTGGGCTTTTTGTATTTGTAATAGATGTCACTTTCACTTTGACAAACACTGAGGTGCCGTTTTTCTCCACGTAATTAACGGCACTTCATTTTTATGCGTATTTTTGTTAGATCACATACAGTTTGCTGCAAGCTGATTGTCTTGGCTGGAATGCACTGAAGAATGGTGACTGTATCACACACTTTATAAAAGAGAGTTTTGCCAATACAAACACTGTCCCCCTAACAAGGTCCTAGAATGAGCTTATTCCAAACCTGCACTGGAGGACAGCAGGAGGAGTTCACAGTACCAATTTTATCTGCATACTTTGGTGCTTCCCTGAAATATTTCTTATGTTCAAAATGCAAGTGTATTGGTACCTTCTGTTTCATCAAGGTTTCTAATTCTAGTTATTCAAATGTATTTGTTGTACATAAATTTGTACGCACCATCATCCTTCAGCCTCTTTTTCTTCTCCTGCAGTGGGAAAAGATGCTATCTGGACTGAAATCCCATTCAATTCAGACACATATTCAGAATGCAAAGGCAAACAATACGTAAAGAGGACTTGGTATAAGAAGTTTGTAGGTGTGCAGCTGTGCAATTCTTTGAGATACAAGATATACCTCAGTGATTCACTTACAGGTAAGAAACATTCAAATCAGTGTTGTCCACATTACATATCCCTGAAAAATATTATGGTTCCAGAGCTAAGAGGTTTAACAAAATGAGCTCTGCTGAAGTGTGATCAGATTTGTTTAGTTTAGTCCACAGATTAATCATAAACAGTAATCTTCTTGTGCTCAGTAAGCATTGATATGTTTGATAGAAAACTTTGAGACTCCAGAGTAACTCCTCTGTGGTGATCATCTGATTTTGAGTACCTGTTGGTATACTGGGGGTCATAGAGAAAATTGATAAAGATTAGAGTGAATAGCATATATTGTAAAACAGCCAAATTGGTATTTAAAGGATAGCCTGGAACAATTATTAATTAGAGGATCAGGACCTCATTTTAGACCAGAATTAGACCTTTCATTCCCATCTCTTTTGGTAAACATCTGGTTACTTCATTACTGGGAGGCTTATAAACACGACTTTAGCCAACAGGTTTTACTCACCTGCTTTGACATTTTTGTTTTCACATTCCTCATTTTTGCTTATGATCTTTTTTCCCCACCTTTTTTCTTTCCTCAAATTGGATTTTATTACTGAGAGAAACTTCCTGGCCTAAAGATCTCAAGTTTTGCTAGGTGTCTTAAGGCCAATAGAGTGTCATGTGTTTAAGACCTGAATAAGTGACACATGCTGTGTGTGTACTGGGGAAACAAACCATGAAAAGTATTTTTCAGTTAGTTGGTCTAGGAGATCTTAGTGTCTCACGCAACTTGTACTTTTAGAAATATGTTAACTTCTTATAAGCCATCCCAAGTTCCTGGCTTTCTTCTGTGTGAGGTCTCTTACCACGGACAGCTCTGTGACAATGGCATTAGCATGGCTTCTGAGCACAGAGTATCATAAACCATGTGAGGGAAATGCCTTTTGAGTGTGAGTCAGGCAAGCGTGTTCAACACATGGCATTGAATTAACTAGGAGAAACTGTGGCTGGAAGAATCCACTTTCATAACCTAAAGTTGCCCCATCTTTGAGCTCAGCACCTCACAGGAACAGGGCTCTGGGCTCTGTGGGAAGGAATACGGAAGGAAAAGAGCAAGGGACTGTAGGGCAGCCCATGCTGCCATAATTTTAAACTTCCCTGCCTTGCATCTGGCACCATTCTCTCATGAGCAGACAAGGAAGGAAAGCCTTGTCATTAATAGTAAGTACAATACTCCGTATGTAAATAATATCTTAGCAATTATGTGACTAAAAGAGAATGTTTTGAACAGAGGTATCATTCATTCAACTGTTGCTGTACTAACCAGCTGTGATCAAATGACAAGCACTGGCAATGAGGCATGATGTGTCCCAAAACCAGCCAGCAGAGGAAATAGCAGTGCTAATCTAACAGGACTAGACTTCAGCCCTAAATCAAGTGAATTAACACCGCAGTGAAAGCTACTCCAATCTGAGAAGAAAAGTTTAATATCAGCAGCCCATTTTCCTATTTTCCTTAGATTGTTTTTGTTCTTGCTGGAAGGCTGGTGGTTTAACCTAGCTGGAAAAAGATGAGGTAGACACACTGTATTCATTATACTTGCTAAGCCCGGTTCTTGCACTTGAATTGTTACAACCAGTGCTGACCAGTTGTCACAATATTTAAAAGTGAAATATTTATGTAGAAGGAAAGCTGCTTTTCCCCCGTTCACTAAGTGAGGCCTCTGTGTGCGAGTGAGCAGTTTTCCAGTTTGAAGCCAAGCTCTGTTCTGATGCGTTTCACGGTCACCTCGCCTCGCCATGCCCCCGAGGCCAGCGGAAGTGTCCCTGCAAGCACCAGCCAGCTGGACCATGTGTGCCAGCAGTGCAGGGCTGCACTGAGCTCTGAATTCCACTGGAAGCTGAAAAATCTTCCAAAGCTTTGCTGCTGAAGCAGTGTAACTACCTCAAAACTTGAGTGCATTGTCCAAATGCTGTTGGATAAGGCAGGCAACAACTTATCTTTGCATGCTGGTTTTTAGCATGAATTTATTCTTCTAGTGCTGTGGAATTCATAATATATAAAACAAAGTTTGTATGTAAGATTGTAAGGCCACCCACAAGGGAACACTGGGGAAAAAAATTTACTTTGTGCTAGAACTGCTATCCCCGAAACAGAAAACCAGTTATTTGTTAGCTAAACGGTTTTAAGTGTGTTCTTCTATTATGGAAATAATTGGGCAGTAAGAATGTAATAGTCACTGAGAATGCTGCTAATTTATAAAGAGCAATTGTTTAAGTTATGCATAGGTTAAGCTGTGGGCCAGAAGAATATGTGTGTATCTGGTGTTAGCCATTAAAATATCTGGTTTATTCTGTCTCTTATGGAGAAAAACTGATCTCCGTTACACATGCCAGGACTGTTCTATAAACCAGCATCTACTGCTGACCTCATTTAACAGTCCTCCAGAGCAGTCACTGTAGGCATTCCAGAAAAGCAGGCCACCTAAAAATAAGTATTTATTGAGGGGAAGAAAAAAATAAATTCTATGTGTGACCTTCAACAGCTGTGGATAAAAAAAAGGCTTTTTTGAGCAGCCTGAATGTTCTTAATTTCAGAGCAAAAAATTGCTGAGAGGAACTCCCTCTGACCAGTTCTCCTATGGAAAAAACATGCCTGTAGCCAAAGCTAGATAGTAATAAATAATTTTGTAAGCTAGAGAAGAACCACATGCACAGAGGCCATCGACTGGAGGTGAGAAATTTTGGCAAAGTATTTTTGGCAAAGTATCAGATCACTAAAACATTGGAGAGTTTATTGGTAGGCTGCTCTTAATTGCATTTGGGAGCATATAACCCACCCCACCGTCTCTCAAATGGCCAGACTGGCACAGATTCAAGGCTACAGGACACCCAGGATCTAATGAGTAACTGGACTTTCTGCCTAGCTTATACCTGCGTGCTGAGCCTATTTCTAAGTGCTCTCACCTTTCTTTTAAGCATCACAACTGAAGGTTGGACATATTGAGAATTAAGTGCTGTGAAAGGAGATTAGGAAGAATGGTAAATTTATCTACAAACATTTCCATCCCAGACTTGGGAAGAGAATGTAGCAGTGCTCTCCTCCATCTTCTGAACTGAATTTTATTAATATCTTGCAAATCAAATCAGTAAGTAAAAACATCTGTCAAAGCTTCTTCAGTGTGCCTGTTAACAGGATAAGCACAGCCTGTGTAACATCAGCACATGCTGCATGGGACACTTGAGACCTTGATTTCTACTCAGTTGCAGTCAAGTGTCCTGTTAGGCAATCCTGCAAATAAATACATGGGCACACTCCATGCTCTGGATAAGTACTTATTATCCAAGGTCATCTATATGTTAAGGGCTATCACTTGCACACATGTTGTAAAAATATGATTTATAAAACAGGCCTTGGCTATGTTAGGAGGTGGTCTATAAAAACATCTCTGAAGGTACTGGGGGCTTCCTGACAGGGAACCAGACCTGCCTTCCATTCAAATAACTACCAAAACTTGCTTTTTGATGAGGTTGTGGGTAGTAACAGAATTTCCCTTACTGTATGAAATGTAAGGAGAGGGAAAAATTACGTCCAGGCATAGATTTTGGCCAGGAGTGGGGCACTTCTGCCTTAGCCATGAGCACTTGGAGCCTGCACATCATGTTCAAATTACAGCTACAGGTCCTGAGAGGAAAAAAATCGTAGCATTCACCTTGGCTTCCCCACAGAGGAAAGAGCACAGCCCATTGCCTCTGGTGGTTTTTGGAAATAGCCTTCACTAAACTTTGCTGCTTCTTTGCTTTCAGGAAAATTTTATAACATAGGAGACCAGAGGGGCCATGGAGAAGATCACTGCCAGTTTGTAGACTCATTCTTAGATGGAAGGACAGGACAGCAAGAAGATCTACCAGTCAAAGATGGTAATTTCTTACACCTGTCTCTGTAGCAAATCTTGGCAATTCCTTTATTTGAGTGTTTGTTTTTCCTGCCAGTGGATTCAATGCCCACTGCTGGGGTAGGCAATGAAAGCAGCTGCCAGCTTTGCAGGCAGAAGAGGGTCAAGAAGTTTTTGATGGTGAACAATGACTTATTAAGACAGTTATGACTTGGGTTCTGTCAGGTAGCAAACAGACTCTCCTCATTAAAACAGCCCAACAAATCATTCACAGTTGGTATTACATATCTAAACCCAACCACACATTTGAGTTTCCAGAGAGGCATTAAGTGGTGTGCTCAAACTAGCAAGGTTGATTTAAAGCACAGAACATAATTAGTTGGGCATTAAATACTTTGTTTGGTACTAAAGAGAAACAGAAGAGTTATGGCTGGAAAATATAATTCACGCTGCAGTAATTCTGTGTGTACTGATTGCAACTGGGTGCCCAAAATTCCAGTCTGGTCTAAGTGGACATGGCACTGGATGTGCTAAACACAGCTGTGACCTGCCTGGCTATTTTTCACACATTGCTGAGGCTGAAGCATAAGAAATTTGTACTTCTGTCAGCTGAACTCCTGCCTTGCTGCTTGGCAGCAGTGCCAGGGTGAGGTGTTTTGTTCCTTGTGGGGTAAGAACACAGGCTGTACTGGTATGTGCACACGTGCTGAGCGAGTCATGGAACATTTTATTGGGGAAAACAGCAAAACAGTTTTCAGTACAGCATCAGCATGTTGACCAAACCTTCCTGTGCTACATTTATAAAACACCCCACAGGAGTCCAGAAACACATCAAGGTAGGTGTGGGAGATGAATGTGAAGTTCCTAAGTCTTTCACAAGTTTTTCCAAAAAACAAAGTAGGTGAACAGTCTGAAGGGTGTTTGTTTACGCGTTTTGTGAGTTTTTTCTAAAGAGGTTTTGCTTTTCTCTTCCCAGTCAGTGCTGCCCATTTAAAAGATATTTTGTGTGACAGATCATCGGGACCCAATTTGACATTGCCAGGACAGCAAACTTCTCAGTTGTACCAGATTCACATTTTTTAAAATATTCGATTATTTAAAAACCTTTTACCTAACAACCTTGCTACCTCAGTTTAAAACACACTTAAAACCAATTTGATTTCAGCAGCTGGATTTGAGTGAATCCATAAGCTACACTCATTTTTAGACCAAAACAAACAACAAAACAAGCAAACAAAAGACCTCACCTTTTCAGTAGCTTGTATTTCTAGTAAATTAACAGAACAGAGGAAAAAACAGACCAACAGACCAATTGTTCTGGCTGCAGCTGGTTGATTTCTGAATTGACTACATGTATTTGACCTGAAGTGCTTCGAGGGAATCACAGCCAATGTTGTCTCTCAGCTGCAGAACAGTATTTTGTGTGTGTGTGTCCACATGAGCACATGCCTCCTCTAGCCACACATACATTCCTTATGGTCAGGTTGGATGGAGCCCCAATTCCTCACTTTAATTTGTAACTTAATGTTAATTGTTTTAATGGGAAGCAAGTGTGTTGTTAAAGACAACAGAGTGAAAGCAGGAGGACGATTTTGCATTTAAGGGTGGGGAGGTGGTGTGAACTATCCCCAGGGGCCGAGTTTTACTGAGGTTCACTGCGATGTCAAGGCTGCACAGTGGGGACTATTTGTTACTGTCACTTTGTAACGTGGAGCAGCCCTCTGTTCCGAGACCCCAGCATGGACAGAGGGGGCACAGGCTGTGCCCAGCCAGCACCACCCACGGGTGGGTGCTAGGATCTCAAGGAGAGGCAGGCTTCACCTCTGCGCTGCCATCCCAAGCACTTAATTTGATTTGGGTGGGCAAATTGCAGAGTGCTAATGGACATAGGGGCAGCAAACAGCCCTGCTTGTGGCAGACAGATTAACAGCTCGGGGACCAGTTTAGCCACTAACTGGATTGATAGTTACAGACTTCTCAGGGAACCCAAGCATGGTACTGTCCTGAGGGCTTCCATGTAAACAAAGCTGTTCTCTGTTCCAGGATTTTTCAGGGCAGTTCGTCAGGAACCTGTCAAATTTGGGAAGATAGGAGGGGAGACTCAGATTAACTACGTCCGCTGGTACGAGTGCGGCACATCGATACCTGGCAAGTGGTAGAGGCCACATAAAGTTGGTGCAAAGGCCCAGCCCGTGCCACCCCCCCCGC
>NW_008237619.1:6051091-6053945 GCF_000691975.1 Corvus brachyrhynchos
AACAGAGGGCAGGAACACAGCCCTGCTTGTGACAGACAGATTAACAGCCCGGGGCCCAGTTTAGCCACTAACTGGATTGATAGTTACAGACTTCTCAGGGAACCCAAGCATGGTACTGTCCTGAGGGCTTCCATGTAAACAAAGCTGTTCTCTGTTCCAGGATTTTTCAGGGCAGTTCGTCAGGAACCGGCAAGTGGTAGAGGCCACATAAAGTTGGTGCAAAGGCCCAGCCCGTGCCACCCCCGCCGACCGCCCAGCGCAGGCTCCAGGAAGGCAACGCTTATGGTGCGCCTGGCACTTCAGTGTTGGCTGACGCGCGAGGCTTATACAAGTCTGATGCCAATACTGCATTAATTGTGTAATAGTGTAGGCTGCTTACTGTAGTTATCCAGTGTTACAAATTTGTTTTTAGAATAAAAAGAAACACAGGCTAGGGACATGTTGTAGGATAATGTATAGGGAAGCTGGCTCCCTATCTTGAGGTATGGTTTATATGGTATTTTAAAAGATACAGTGTGTATATTATTTATCACAATGTTGTAATAAATGTTTAAGGCACAGATATGCCAGAGTTGGTCGTGGAATGCAATGTGCGTTAGTTTTTAAATATTCACTGGTCCTGTAACACAAGTGCCATAAGCTACCCATCCTAATCCATCTGTAACATCTCCCAGTCATAAATTATAGAAAAGATCCTATAATTTTTAATATCCTGCAGCCAGTAAACTTGAAGCACTTTCTCCTTACACATACAAATAGTTTATGCTCCTGCCAAAATGCCGAGGTAGGTTGCTGTATGTGCAGCTTTAAATGATCAAGTTCAGTGGGGTTTTCTTCCATGTTTGTTTTCAAATGTTTCAGCACCAGCCCAAGTCATGATCCGTCTGTCACTAGAGAGTCAGAGCTGCTGCCCGTGAGCCTGGCGGCGGCTGGCAGGGGGGGTTGGTGTTCTCTAACTGAAGTGGACAGGTACAGAGGTACATGGAATGAAAAAGCTGGCCTCCACGGCTGGGGTTTTTCATGAAAATGTAGTTTTCAGAGCCTGACACTTACTGGTTCAAAAGCCAAATGTATGTACTGTGCAAGGGGACTTGGAAAAAATGAAAGAGGAAAAAGAATAAACTAGTTATAACAGCATGATCAGGTTTATTTTATTTAAAAAGGAAAATTCTCGTTTAAAACATTTTTCATTTGGGACAAAGGGGAAATAGTGATAACTGAACTTTAAAACTGCTCTACAGTTATTTTGATTAAAACCTCTCCCAAAGCTACTTGTTGTACTGCTTGAACATTTATGAACTAAATAAAGAGATGTAGGTTTTTTTAAAGGTGTTATTCATTACCTTACTAATGTATTGAAGAAATATGAACAGGAACACCCAGATATATATAGTAGTCATTTATAGAAAATACCTTATAAAGTACATTGCAGGTACACTGTACTCCTAATAAAATATTTTTTAATCAAGTCGTTTTTCAAGTGTTTTACATGAAAGCAGGGGTTAATTTCTGTGGTAAACGCTGTTATTCAGAACAAACTGATGGCTGGAAACAAGCCCCTGTTAACCAGCACAATGAACACGGGATGTATTAGGTATGAGGAGAGCAGAAATGGGAGGAGGTACTGCGTAGCTGTGGGCATAGCACTATTTAAGGATGCTGAAGGTAAGAATATTTTCACTCGATTTCCTGATTTATCTTTAGGAGAGTTCAAGCTCCAGTTCATTTTTTATTTCCTACTTAGTATTACATATTCCTAGAATCTGCAACATGGAAAATATTAACTGGGAGACTGTTTTGCCCTCTGCTGTAATATGGTCTATTGAATTCATTATAGCCCTCGCTCTGCTTTTTCTTGGCTCAAAATTGAGTCACTAGGATTGCACTCCCAAGTTCTTCTGGGTGGCAAAGAACCCGTGGAAAGTTGAGGGTATTCTAAGAGCTCTTTTTTAAAGATACATATTTGGTTTAAATTTTCAAGTAATAAATGAATTCTCCCCCACACCTTGTTAAAGCAAAATTGGTTAAGAGGCTTTAAGATTTTACAGATTCGTTTCTAACCATTTGGTAAAAGGGTCACTTGACAATTAATGACACCAGACAGCACAAAACCAGCTCCTGCTGTGAAACCTCTGTGAAAGCCATCTGCAGTCACAGCACTTCTCCATTTACACACTCAGACATCTCCCAACCCCAGCACCACTGCTCTTTACACCCAGCATGCACACTGGTCTTAGAGCGTTCTCGTGTTCAATATTGCCTAACTTCTAAAATCAAGATCAGGCATTTAATAGATTCAGGGTTTTTATTAGATTTTCCATGTGAACATTACAATTTATAATACATCATATCTAGTTTGACCTCCAGAATGAATCTAATTTAGTACATCATGGTATTAGTAAAAACAAGCCTGATAAGTGGGCTAAACTTCCAACTAGTATCTTCGTATCCTTCAGACAAGGCAAGCTAGAATGTCAATCACTTTACAGACATTTAAGTAGTGTTTTCCAAAAACCACCCAGCCCCAAATTAAACTAGGAAGCGAATACAATTTAAAGCAGGAAAGATTTGGTCATTTCCCTCCCCCCAGCAGAATTTAATTAACAGCTATAGTTTTGCCTCATTACGGTTTTGGATCTCAATTAAAAATCCTGGAGTCTGTCGGGATGGAATCGCACGTGTCAGTCGCCGTCTTCGGGGCAGCTGCTTAGCGGTAGCCGGGCCCGGGCTGGGTGTAGCCCTGAGGCCCGAAGGGCGGACGGCTGCGGGCGTAGGGGTTGGGCCCGCTGGGCGGCGGGGTCATGGTGCTGCCGGGCGGGGGCGTGAAGCCGGGCCGAGGCTGGAAGGTGCCCGG
>NW_008237619.1:6054048-6061199 GCF_000691975.1 Corvus brachyrhynchos
GGCCGGGGCCGGGGCAGGCGACTGGCTGTAGGCCGGGCACTGCTGGGCTTGCTGCGACGGGGGCTGCTGCTGGCTGTAGCCTGCTGGAAAGGCAGAAAGGTGGGGTGAGAGACACTAAAGAACCGTGGGTGCCTGCAGAAAGACCTTTTGTTTTCATGTTCACAGTGACAAACGCAAAACGATGCAGGAAGCACAGAAAAGGCAAACCAAGCGTGAGCTGCGAGTTTTCCTGCCCTTCACATAAGCGCACGGCCGAGGTTTTGGTGCACACCGTGGCAGCACAGCACACTGACAACAGTTACTATAAAACAGTTTTCCTGTGACTGACAAGAAATGAAGAAAAAAGACAAGGAGTCTTTTCCTTAATATCACACAAAAAATAAAGTCTTCATTGGCAAATGAGGCGAAATTCAACCCTTTTCCCAAATAAAACCTCCAAATTAAACTGTCATGAAAATACTCTCAGGGTTTAATATAAGTCATACCTTTGGATAAATCATAGGTGTTTTCAGTTCCTTAGAGTTAAATATGAAAAGGGTGTGTAGAACAGAGTACTTTAGCACAAAACTTCCATTTACACATGTCGCAAATTTGATTTTTCTGTATAAAACCAGCTTCCAAAGGGAATTTCTCTTCTCAAAAATTTTAAAATAGAACAAAGTCCTTTCATGAAGAAATAGCTACTTTTATCCATAATGAAACACACCTGCAGCTACTTGCAATGAAACCTCTCCAGTGACTGGAATCCTGTCAGCATTAAACACCAGACACACAAATTATTAAAAGTGCACAGCCCTAAACGGAAAGAGTAAGGGTAAGAATGCACTGGAGTAAACTCACCTTGAAACTGGCATCAAAATTTACTCATGAGACAAACCACTGAAGGGTCCATTTTTACAACCAGGTATAAATAGCCACTGTTGCCTAGTAGATCTACAAGAGTGGGAAGGGATCCTGCTCTTGGGGAGACGGGTTTAAAAGGAGACAATACTCATGGGAACTAAAGCAACACAAACAAAAAGATCCTATGACTCAACATCTTCAAAGGCTGCTGTCAATAGGTCCTCAAAAAAACACCCTGTTTCTGAAGATTAGGTTAATTGTGAAATAAGTTATGAGACACAGAGGTGCCTCAATAAGTTTTTGGTGGCGTTTCATTCATACTTGACAATGATGTTGACTGGAACGCAAAACTCACATTGCACTGCAGCTTTCACAGGAACATCAGTAAAATGATGGATTAGATAATGGTAGGATATGACTAGAAAGCAGGTTGGAATTCCTTTGTTTGCCCACCCAGTTTTTAAGCCTAGAGAGTCAGACAGACCCTTCTACTTCCAGCAGGCTTGTTACTTCTGAAATTAGACCTCAGCACATCTGTCACTGTATTCTAATTACAAAGGTGGGGGGGAGAAATCTGCAGAGAACAAGATACCATTTAGACACTCAAACCAACCAGCTCTCACACAGTGCACAGGAACAAGGTCTGAGGTACAAACCTTCAATCCAAGTATTCTAGGGTTCTTATCCAAGCTAAGCATGGAATTTCTCCGTGAGCTCTGCAAATCCTCTCATCTATATAAAAATTGATCAACTCCTACTGTGCACCAAGAAAAGGTCACACTGGCTCTGAGTCACTTAATGGGAGTCTTTTGTTTAGTTTAAGGAAGATTTTTTAAAACAAGGAATGATAAGTGCTTTGTATCATTTTCTAAAAGTATTAAAGCAAAATGCAATTTGTTACAGAATCTACTCTTACAGGTTCATCCCTAAACCTCATCGGGATTTATCATTCCTAGCATATACTAAGCATTCCTAGATGCCAGCTACTTCTAAAGGAAGTAACTGAAAAGTTCTGAGGTCAAGTTTATTTTTGGTATACACCAAAGCCAGCTTTTCATATTTCACTGCACATAAACCACTAGTGCACTAAAATATTCTTCTGCTAAAAGTCTACTGTCACCTTAAGGTATCAGCAAAATCAAAAACTAAAAAAAAACCTATCACTTGAAAGTTTCTCTGGGATTTACAGTATTTGTAGTAGCCAAGGATTTACTGAATGACAACTACTGTGTTTACACCACTAAATTTTGCACATGGAGATCATTCTAGATGCAAGAAATAGGGGCCATCTTTAGATACCTTCAATATTTAAGGAAGCTAAATTGGGATGTTTCACTTGCTTGCTAGAATCCCATGATTGCAGAAGATAATCCTGAAGGCTGCGCATCCTTCAGGTGATTCATTTTGCCTGCCTTTCTAACAAGGCGTTCTGCTGATTAGTAATGAAGTCTGCCTTCAATCAAGTAGGACTGAGACAGCAGAACTCTGACTACGTATCAACAATGTAAACAGCTACAGTGTTCTCTTCCTGGCAATAATTGTGCCACTTCCCATAAGGAACCTGGGCAGCCCAGCACCCTGACCTGCCCCACAGGGTCAGGAACTGCTGACAGGGCCGGGCGCTGCAGGAGAGGTCCTAGAGCTGAGCTGCTGTTGCAGAGCTGCTTACCTGGGTACTGCACGCCGTACTGCTGCTGGGGCTGAGCCTGCGGCTGCTGAGCAGGGTAACCAGGCTGCTGGTACTGCTGATACATCTGACCTAGGGATTAAAAACGCATTTCATTGAAGCCCAGTACCCTGGTGCATTACAGCAAACAATACCCTGACAGTTCAACATCACAGAAACAAACCCAATGACACCGAAGTACAGATTTTAGTTGCTGAAACATGTTGTTCTGACTAAATAATGTTTATCTAAAGAGTTCTAATTTGGTATGTGAGGCTTACTATTGCACATTTTCAGAGGCTGCCAGAAGCTATGCACCTTAGTTAGCACTACTCTTGTTGGTAACAGACCAGGAATCTTTAAACATCTCCATTACTGCTCCAGAACTTACACTGTAAATTGAAGTACTTCAGAAGTTAAACATGTCCTCAGATTGTCTGTTTAGATTAGGTTTTTAAGACCATTTCTGCAACCAAGTACTGTAAGCAGAGTGGTACATTATTTATGCTTACCACATTTTCCAGATAAGTCATCCATCTTTTAGCATCGCCAAGTCTTCTTAAGAGACCCAGGGGTATACACCCGAAGAAAAATAAAACCATACATTCTTAAGCTTGGGTAGTCCAAGTCAATGCTTATTTTTCCTACATTCACTGTTTTCAATTTCTTGGCCAGAAGAGGCAGAATATTTGTTTAGACAACCTATGGGTCCTGTTGAGGCTTTATGCTTCTGCTGTTTTTCAATCTAGTAAGTCACAGTCAAAGAACAAAATCAATTATCTGCCAAAACTAAAGCTTAGCTGAACTGAAGCAGACATGGAAACTTTACTATTATGAAGTGTTACTGTATTATTATTCATTCTGCAAAGACCAGCAGACTGTATAAATAGACTGTAAACTCTGTCTTTGGAGCCACACCGAGACAAAAGCAACTTGACTCTACTCTGAGTCCTCCCAGACAGACCCCTGTCCACACTGATTTAAACTCCTTATTTCTTCTTTATCTGCATTATTTGTAGCTGAAAGGAACACTATTTTACATTCACACTAAGGTGTTCTGAATACTTTATAATGATGCAGTCACTTAAACTATTATTTGGTGCGCAATTATTGTGGGATGATGAGAGTGCTGAACACAAGGCTGGAAGAGAATTTAAGCCTGTTAGCTTGATGTTTAAGAATTAGAAACTCAGAAAGCGTGTTTTCTCTTTCTTAAACTCATTTGACACGGGGAAGTTCTGGGAGAATAACCAGCAGGCTGCCCGTCCTGGGATAATTCCCTGCAGGCTAACAGAGAGACCACACTGGCACCTGCTGGAAATCCCAGGTAAAGGGATAGCAAAGGAACAGCATGGAGTTTTACCAAAGGTTTCTGAGAAGGCTTGCTGTCTTCTCCAAGGCTGAGGCATTACTGAGGAACAGAGAGGTGTTCCAGTGCCATTCAAGAAAACATTTTAAATTTACAGCCATGAATACAGGCAGGGATCCTATGGGTCCTCAGACACAGAGTCTTCTCTCTCCCTGGATTTTTATTCTGAAAACTAGATGACCTACAGCATCAGTGTCTGGTTTTGTACTTAGCAGTGCTTATTGCAGTGAAGGATCTGCCAGCATTTACCATTGTTCCTGTGCACTGAAAAAGACCTTTAGTCTGATTCAGAATAAAGACCATTTACATATATTCACACAACATTCTCTTCCCTAGAAGATCATGAAGTGCTTATGGGAATGAGATTTTACATGTATTTCAGTAAGGACTAAAAAAACAGTATTACATAATTGGTTCTTCTCTGTGTTCAGGACTGAATTTAGTGGTAGAAAAGCACCGGCCACAAAACACAGCACTGTATTAGAATATCTTTGCTGGATTGATTTAATTCAAATTAGTGAATACTGAAAACTTCTCAAGGGAGGCAGTCCTTCAGTAGTATCAGCACACAGAAGTGAGTTGAGTTGGTATTCACATGTAACAACAACCTAATAACCAATCATAATCATCACAGCATTTACTGGCAGAGAATGCCATTAAAAAATAATCCCTGATATAACCAGAATGACTGACACATGACTGGCATCACCAGTTTACTTGTATCTTCAAAATACTGGGAAAGTGTGTGGGGGAAGCAGAGCTTGGGGTGTTTTGGGTTTTTTTAAGAAGTGAACTAATAATTTCAAACTAGTTTCAAAACTAGTTTCTAACAGAACCTGCTCTTCACCAGCAGTGCCATATATGTGAGTTCATCCTGTTGAAAACCTAACAATCAAAACTTATCCAAAGTTCTGGCTGGGTTATGGCTCTATGGGGACAGCACAAGCCCCCAGTTACGACTGGACTGAGGTGCTATCAAACCTCAGTGAAGTATGGAAAACTACTCCATGTTTCAAAGGAAAGTCTTTGAACACTGTGGAATAAAGTTGGTAATTGCAACTACTTTACCCAGCTTTGGTAAGATGCTGATGTTTATCATATGCATACAAGGCACAGCAAAAGCAATCCTCCTCATATTTCTAATGAACATTCTCTGATCTCTTCCCCAAAGACTAAACCATGGAGTGAAGAAAATATAATCAATACTTAAAATATTGCAGTAGCAATAATAAAAACTATATAAAACTAAAGATCAAACCCTTTATAATTATTAGTGTTGCACTATACTTTCCTTGATCCAAGTTTAGAAAAATCACATCTACTCTGATACATGAGCCTAGATAACTTCTTCCCCAAGTAAGATGAGTTTTACTGAAACAAATACTTTTCCCCTTCCCTGGTGTTAGCAGCCATACAGGATTCCAAGCTAGTGTTGCTAGTGCTTTTAAGTGTTTCATTTCTTTGTTTCAGTTCTAGTTTAACAGCAACACTTAAAACTTCTTACCTTACTGTATTAAACTAAACTAAAAAAACCAAACTCAAAATGCAAATTCAGTAGCTGAGAATATGGTTTCTGAACATTAAATTTTCTGGCTGCCAACAGAAGAACCTGGAGCCCTTTTTTGCAAAAGTAACTTTTATACATAAATGCCAAACCACTCTAAGCTATTTAAAGACAAAAATGTCTCTTGCTATAATACTTGACTAATAAGCAAAAAAAGGCTGAAAGCTGCAAAAGAAGTAACCTCCACTGCAACCAACAGTATTCATACCTCTTTAAATATACATAACTACTAGCTGTTCAAATACTCTGCTTGATCAAAATATTACTTATTCCCTTCAGGCAAGACAATCCAAGTGACTATGGATACTGTGACCACCATCTCATACGTGTTGAGCATTACATCATTAAAGCAAGCATCAGGGGGCTCTCACTTGTGCCTACACCAGCACAGAAACAACTTTATATTATTCTTCATACGGAGGAAGAAGTAGCAAAGCAGGTTATTTCACAGACAGTTTAATCCAGAAGTGTGCAGGTCAAAATGCTCAGCGCACTTAGAAAATAGGAACAGAAAAAAATGATGCCCAGATGTAGGAAACCTCAAAATAGGTTAATTTTGAGAAGTCGCATAGCATGTTAAAGGGCATAGTGCAAACAAATCTGAATAGCAGAGTTAAGACCTTAAACTTTAAAGGACAGCCAGGTGGGGCTCTCAGGAGTTATAAGGAACTCCATGCATTTAAGATGTTACAAGGTTTAACTTGACCAGCACAGAGCCATACACAAAAAGGAAGCAATGAAATAATGGCTCCAGTCTGTCAGATAGAAATGATGAGTAAACAACACTTCTAATACATAGTAGACAAGTCCACAAACTGTTAGTTGAGTGAAAGCTCGACACAACACACAGTGTATGACACGAGCACAGATGCAAGCAGAAAACAGTACCATGAAAATTCTCTCATGTTACACTGCCTGCCCTTTCAAACAGAGCCACTGCTCCACCTGCTGTTTCTGTACTGAACAGCACGGGCAGCGAGGACAAAAGCTGTTCTGCCTAGGGGCATACATCGATTTGCAGTTTGGTATCCACTTTGGGTCTGCTAATTGAAGGCAGAATCAGACACCATCCTTCACATCCCGGACAATAGAAAAGCACGGTACTTACCTTCCACCTGCCCCGTCTGTGGCTGTGTGCTGGGGTAGGGCGGCTGCTGTGCCTGAACCCCAGGGGGATGGGCTGCAGAAGAGGAGGAAGCTATGCTGTCCGGCGTTCCTGATCGCTCTTCTGCAGGGGCACTGGGTGGTCCTAGAGGAGCAAGAACAAGTATGTGAGATGAACAGATGTGAAATAAAAAATTCTCATATAAGAATTTTTGCAAATATTTTTAACGTTTTTTCCACATCAGATTTACATCTGTGTGTCATGCCCAAGCTAAAACTAAGTGTATATTTACACATCTTAAAAATATTTGAGGGGGGGAATTTTCCACCTGTCTCTAGATCACTCAGATTTCATTCTTTTGAGGAACTTAACTCATTTGTGAGTTAAAACCCTTCATGATAGCATACTTTTTCAACAGCTTCAAGAGTTAACCTTGTACACACACACACCAAGAGCTGCCACGTTTGGACACAACGTGCACTTACCTATTTTTTCTAATCTGGAGAAAAGGTGAAAGGTTGTGATGCCATGAAGATTTTTTGCCTTTTCTTTTATATCCCTTTTATACCTTTTTTACAACTTCTGTATTCTTAGTGCTTTTTCC
>NW_008237619.1:6061232-6077062 GCF_000691975.1 Corvus brachyrhynchos
GAGAGACTAAACATTTTAGAAGCTTCATAGCTAGGGATCAGTGTGCCCCAGACCCCAAGGTCCTCTCCAGAACACATTCTGTAAACTGAGATAGAACCATCCAGGAGAAGGTTCCTTGGGGAGGGGGGCTCACTTGAGCCTCTCACTGGGGAATCTTTGATAGATATGCTAACTAGTAAAACCTATAATGTTATACCAGATCTATTGTGGGTGTGCATTTTTGCAGGGTGCATTTCAGTGCATTTGACCCGGATATAATGCACCCAAGGATCCTTAAAATAAATACCAAGGTAAACTCCCTTTTCCCCTTCTAACCATGTATGACTCTTGATTTTAAGACCAGGAAAAGGCATCAGATGCATGGAAGTATCCAAATGGATTAGTGAACCACATGGACCAGGCCACAAAGTGTTTTACTGATAGTCAAATGGCATGTGAACAGAAAACCGCCAAAGAGGTGTTAAAATCACACTCCCAGACAGGATATGGCAGGCTTCAGTCTAAAAGCAATTGACTGCTCTGCTAATTCTGAAAATATTCCAGCTGGAACCCAAAGACAGCATGGAATCAGGGAATTCAAATTTTCTGTACATTAGTAAGAAGTTCTGAAACACACATGTGAACAAATATAAAATACTACAATTTAATGCAAAATATTTTGTTAGAAACATGGAAACTTAAACCTGGATCTTTCCAACTGTATGAATGCTATGAGACTCTACTTTCAAATACACACTTAAAGTTAAGCACAAGTACTACAGCTGCTGCCAATTTGCAATTTTAAGAATGTTATATTTACACAATATAAATATGCATCCAACAAGCCCCTAATTGTGTTTTCATGTTAACCTTATTAGGGGAAAGTTAATTAAATTTGCCTTCTTCTTGATTTGCATTTATATACATAACTGCAGGATTACAGCTTTAGAAATGGGATTTCTTATATCCTGCTTAAATGGTCCTCTGTGGAGGTCTTTGTACGTTCAATGAATGGTCAAGTCAGTTCAATCTCTCAGAAGCAAATATTGAACTATCACTGCTCAAAACATTAACTGAAACTGACAAAACCACTCATTCAAAAATTAGCTCAAATTTTCTGCCAGTTGCGCTTCACTTGCTATTGCTTACTTGTTCAGAGAGCCCATTGCAAGTTTTCAAGTACCATCAAACCTTTTTCAGGCTTGTGAAAGAACCATGCTGTGACAATACCCAAAATGTGCCATGGAGGAAGAGATCACACAATAGGCCTGGCCTACAGACCAGTACCTCACACTGAAGTCAACCACTCTCTGTGGGTACAATTTTGAATCCTGCACAGACACAATCCCACACCTATTCCTTTTACTCCACACTTTTGCCATGGCAGCCACACTGAAGAAATAAGCTCCAGATGCTACTGGCTTGCTCATCTGTATCATCACTTCATATATTATATAAAACTCACTTGCTCTGAAGCTGAGAGTACACAGCAAATCCTGTTAGCTAACAGCAGTTTCATTTTCATGTTTAAATGCACCATTAAACCTTGCCAGGCCCACACAGATTCTGTGCAAAATCACTTCCCTATGTTCTGCATTGCACTCCTTATCACATTCAACATTGCTTTTCTAGCTTCAGCTATCCTGTCTCAAACTGATGGCATTCAGTTTAGTATAATCAGTTTTCATATGCTCAGCATTCTACTAGTAGGGCCAACAGTCCTCCAGCTCTTCAAAAACAAATGTAAGTCAGACAAGTATGTTATTCCTTTCTGTTAATAGTACAAAAGTTGACTCTATTTACTTCTAACACGAGACAGAGAAAAGGTGGGGTCATATAACACATCCTGACTGACCCAAACAGCAGAAGCACAAGCCAAGAACATGAACTGCAAGATCAAACCCTAAAGCAGAGCAATGGGTTCTTCTATCACTGGCAGATAACAATTAAGTTAGTCTACACAATAGCTTTAAGTAATTAAAATTTTTTTAAAAATGAAGCCGTTTTCTACTCCAAGCTAAAACACAATGCTAAAATCAACAGCAACATTTCAACATTTTGTATACAAAAGTTAGCACACAGATACAACACCTTAACACAGCAAATTTTAGAATTCTGAAAAGAAATAGTGAACACAGAACACAGCTTAATATATCCAAAATACACATGCTTTGTTACAAATCAAAACTGGAGTCATTGATTATGAACAGATTAAGCTTTCCTTTTCACCAGCCACATCCTTACCTGACACCTGATCATCTGTCAAGCCAAAGGCTGACATGACATTCTTGCTGATTTCATCCTGGTTCTTTAGTGGATCGAATGCAGACATGCTCGCTGCTATAACTTGAGTGGATGGCTTAACATTAGCGTCAGCAGCAGCAGGCTTTTCATCCCTACCATCTACAGCATCTACAAAGCAAAACGCCCAGTTACCAGCTCTCCAGAACTGAAACACCAGCACACACACATTGCACTACAGCAACCTTAACACCGCAGAGTTGAGGGCTTTAGAAATTTAACTGTTGAAATGGGCACATTAGGATAACAGCAAAGAATCACTGCTGTATCTGGGATGGATCACAAAGCTTAGGTTTCTTTCACAGTTACTTAAAGATACACTAACACTGAAGAGTATCAATATCCTATACCACGTGTTCTGAAATTCAAAGGCACAGAGCTCCTGCTTCAAACAAATGAATTGACTACAAAGAATTCAAAATAAGAAAAACATACAGGATAGTTCCAGCTTATGATGGTGTTTTATCACTGCAGTTTCTGGTTTGTACTCTACTTTTCTCCACTAATTTTTCCTAAGCTGATAGGTGAAGTTGAGATCTTTGCAACTATACACGTAACTGAATTGCTCAGAATTGCCTTGCCTAATTAGTGCTACATTTTCTGTTAAAAACAAACTAGTACAGATAGATACAGACTGGCTAGTTTTGTTTACACTCTTAGATCATCACTCTAACCTCCTTCCAAATAGGTTGTAACGAGAATCCATGGTATTCCATTGAAATTAGTATTTGCATATATTGTAGGAACAGGGCTGGGATTTTTTTAAGCAGCAAAAGCAGTAAAATTTAAAAGTGCAGATACAAAAGCAACATTTCTTAAAAGGCAGGCTGATGTTCTTCTTTCACCTCTTTACTCAGAGCACTGTACTTCATGACTTTGTGTCATTATTTTCTGTGTCCAGCTGACCCAAACTCTGAAGTTGAGCAAACAGAGATACAATGTTTGCAGCAGTACAACTGCCCTAAGCTAGGAGATCAAGACCTTAAAACTGTGAGAATCAGACTTTCTTTCCCATTTTGCCCTCCCCCAAAAATCCTTTCCCACTCCTACCTGCACCCTTGTGCTGCTTACCCTGAGACAGCTCTGATGCTGGTCTGAGCTCAAAATGTGTGGATTCAATTTCCTAACCTGGCAAAAAAAGTGGATATAATTTTTGCTGAATTCACTTCTTACTGTTTTAGTGAATCAAACTTGCTTAGCAACACTAGATAAGCACCAGAGCTAGCCCAAAGTAAGCAGAGGGACTACTCAACTGCGAGCAAGAACTCTTCAGCAACAACAAACTATTAATTTAGCTAAAAGCCCTTTCAAGACATTGCTGGGGTTCACAGGTGTTAGTTACAGTGTTTTCATACATTGCAACAAAACCTTGGATTCTGAAGTTTCATTCCTAAGTTAGTTCAGTGCTTTACTCCACATACCTCAAATGAAAGTTCAGTCTCTGAAATAGCTAAAGCTATTAAAAATTAAGTTCTGGGCCATCAAGCAACAATTAAGAATGATCCATGTTTCATTTTGTTAAACAGCACACCACTCTGCAAATCAAAGCAAACAACCCTTTGCCAGGCTGCCTACCACTCTCAGGCAGATTAGTGGAAAGCCCTGGATCCGCTGGTGGTTCTAAACAGTCCAGTAAACGATTGACTTTATTGCGAAGTTCTATCAGCTCTCGGCGCAGGTACTTCACCTGGTTAGATTCTAGGGGTCTCGGTTGTCCATTCACTGCAAAAAAGCAATTAGATAAACTTAAGACTGTAGCTAACATCCAGTTCTAACCTTCAGTTTAAGATGACAAAAAAAAATTCAAACTCTTACTTGCTTGTAGCATCATCATCCTTTATGGAGTTTAAAGTGATCAAGTTTAGTCCACACAGACTGAACTCATTCTAGAGCTTACTGTTCCTTTAATAGAATCTCAGTTCAGCAAAAGCTACAGTACCAAAGCAAAGTCCACAGTAAGCGTCCCTTTAGAACTAACGCAGCACACGCGACACTGCGGCAACTCATGAATCAGGTCAGTGTCCAGGTTAAAGGCAGGAGCTATTCCTTGGAACTAGATGCTAAGTTACCTACAGCAGCTTGAAAATACAGAACTTTTACACAAAGGCTAAAGGATAAATGTTAAGATCTATTCAGCTCCAAGTAACTAACACTAGTTTGGAGCAGTGTACCAGTAACACTGTAAGATAATCGTCAGCTTCAAATTCTCATGCACCTGTGAAGAAAACCCTACAAATGCTAGAGAGTGGAAGATAACATGGAAAAGAGCACTAAGGAAGAAAAGAACCACTGATCACATGTATATGTACATATGCCAAATACTTTGAGCAATCTTATAAAAAGCAGGAGTTTCAATTTCCATTAAGTTCAGAAGTCTCATGAAAAACATCACGAGAAACCAGATATCATGTATTAATTCAGCAGTTCTAATGTACCAATTGCCTTTTCTTCACCTTATGAGCTGACAAATTTAAAGTTTTTTGTACCTTCCAGTGAAGCCTACTGCCTGAATCTTAATAAATATTATTTAGAAGAAATTGAAAAATACAGTCTTCTATACTTACCAAACAATGTCAGTTTAAGTATCCTACTGCATTGAATTGCAAATGAGAGATCTGAGCTATCAAAAATTGTTATAAGATCTCCATCTGAAAAGAATAAGAAAAAGTTACATTAAAATCATAGCCTGTGACTACTGAACTTTACATTAGGACAGAAATGTTCCTTCATTACTCAAACCCAAATTTCCCTATTTGATTGTGAGGTCACTAGAAAAAAATGTTTATTATTTTAGTGCAAGAATCAGCGTGCAAAAAAATCATGCACAGAAGGTAAGACAGAAGCATGACTGGTTCCAAAAGTTCCAAATTAGCCCTTTGATGTTCCATATAGCACATCATTCTTTTATGTTTACATACAGTATGAAATATTAGAGCTAAGAATTTGCAAAGTCCGACACCAGAAAGAATGATGCTACCAGTTAAAAGTGAAATGCCTCTGCTGAGTGCCTCCAGAACCATGCTGTTCATGAACAGACAGGAGTCAGATAAATGGCCCAAACCAAACCCAACTCTATTTTTAAAAATCAAAACACAGATGCTGACAAGGGAAAATTTCAAATGTCTAGAACACTTCCTCAGGTTATATTCAGAACACATGAGTTGCAAGACTATTACCATTCCCTTGCTGAAAAACAAAGTTCATGTGTAGAAGTGAATATTAAAGATCTCTCTCAGCTTTAACACACAAATAAGTATGAACACATGAAGATGCCAAAGTAGTCAGAAGAAAACTTCTCTCAAACAGGAATTTGACATGAAGTCACAGATCTTAGGCATGGGTTTCTCCCATGTCACGTCAGAGGATCCTAATGAATTTGCACACTGCCATCAGTCACAGGAACTATATTACAACTGGATGGAATCATTTATTTTTAAGATACAAAGGGCCATACACAAAGCACTGATCACCTTTAATCGTATTAATTAATCGTACCTCAAAAGAGATACCAAGTTCCCATTAAGTCTGGTCTCTCACGATTTTTGAGTCAAGAAAAGCTACATTAACATCTTTACTTACTCAACAAAATCACAACTAAAACAAGACCATTGTCTTTGGCAGGACAGATTTTCTAGTGTTTAACATATTCCACAGGTTATTAACAGCTTAAATGAACCCAAGCTAAGCAGTGCAAAGGAAAGAATGGGAGCACATTATCAGGAAAACGGGTACTGGCACAAGGGATAGCAGGCACACTTCCTGCCAGGGCAGTTTGATGACTTCGAACTGAGGTGAAACACCATCGAGTGATGTTTCACCTTGAAAAGCAACAGTGTTTAGACAAATGACACACAGCTTGGAACAAAGCCAACTCCAGGCTGCCCAGGTTCCTCCAAAAACGCTGTAGCAAGCAGGCTCTCTGGACAGACACAGGAACACGTTTTCCATTACAGATTACTGCCTAAAAATTTTGAATGTATATAAATTCCTTACACATTGGTGACAAAGGCAAACAACCTGTATATAAGTTATGGTTAAAATTTTCAAATAAATTAATACTTCAGTATGAGCAGTCATAAAATACGTGATACCAAGTCAAAAACAGCTCAGAATTTGAAGAACTACATATTCTCATTTTGTAATACCTGACTACAAGTAACACCTCTGCAATGGAAGGTTTTTTTAAGTACAGTATTATTAATAACACCTCACAGTGCCTGTCAGTCTTCAAAGAAGGTGCTTTCTAACAAAATAAAGTTGCAAATACTAATGAAGTGATGGCATAAAAAATAATTTTCAAGTTTTCCCGAAAGAAATACTGCTGCCTCCAAAGATTTTTTTTTATGCTCTGTCTCCACTTTCACAATCTCAAAAGACATCTGTTGATAGCAGTATCAGTCATGGATTCTCTGACTAGAGACTGGAAAGTCTCCAGAAATGAGGGCTCCAAACCCCACCAGGCAGCCTGCTCCAGTGACACACTGCCCTCCTCGCCAAAACTCAGGCTCAGCCTCTCAAACTGCAATTTCTGGGTGCTGCCATCCGGTGCTACTGCAAACAGGTCACATTCAATGGTCTTTGCAACTCCCATTCTACTCTAAGCTGCTCTGAACTCTGCCCTCAGCCCCCTCAGCACAGTGAACAAGCCCAGCTCCCTCCCGTGCTCCCTGAAGGCCACCTGCACAAAGCCCCTCCCTGTCCTCACCACACCCTGCTGGACCCTCTGCAGCTTTTCCAAGTCTCTTTGTCCTGGAGTGCACACATTAAAAGTGAGCACAGACAAGCAGCCTCACTGTTGCCACCTCACCAGTGTGAGGAAGAGGAAGATCAGTGTCCCTGTTTGCCATTATGATCCATAACGGGACTTAGACAATCAGACTTAATCAAAGTTAAACAGATTTTTTTTTCTTTGGCAGTAAAGGGGGATGGGATGAGGTGTGCATTCCCTCCAACTCACACACTTTCTCCAGCTTTTCAGTAACCTTTCCTAAATGCTGATACCAAAATCCACTGGTGTCTTAACACAAAGCCCTTCTATTCCTTATTATCCTGGTAACACAATAAATGATAATTACTTCCCTTAGCAATCCACAACATTGGCAAACCATCCTTTGATGCTCTTCTGTCATATCAGTCAACACTCAGATTCACTGCCTGAACAAAGATGCATGTTCTAAACAGTCTATCCTGCACAGTGAAATAAAAATGCACATCAATACACATGGCTTATATGGATTAATGTCATCCAAAAGAACTGGGATCATTCCATCTCAATTCTCCCTCACCTACTTTAACCTTTAGGTTGAAGGCATTTTCAAATAATGAATAATTACCTATTTTAAATTGTTAGCAGAAAAAAAAGGCTGAGAAGCACCAAGTACAGAATCTTGTTAGATGCATGACGTCAGTTCTGTGATTCCTATTGATAGCCACCAAGTTATTATCCAAGTAGAGTATATGCCAGGATTCATAAGATATATGTCAAGCCATAGAAATAGCTGACAATTTAAGTATATTAGATTTAGCAAAAAAACTTTTCATCTTAAGGAATATCAATGAAGCTTAATTCCTGTTATCATGACACACAATTACACAATGTTAATTATTTTCTGTTGGAAAACAGAACAGACCTTCCTTTATTTTCTCTACTAATCTTTTTAAGAACTTATCTTTCTCATTTTTACAAGGGACACAGCTTTCCCTCTCTACAATTTCCCATGTATCACATTCTCTGCTATGCCAATTATAATTTTTTTATCTTTCTATAAACTAGTGACACCCTTAACTAATGAATGGACTGCAAGGTATTTTAGCGTTAATGCTGCATCACCATGATGCATTTCAACCTTTATGACATTAGAAATCTGCCTCATTCCTTTGCCCTGGCAGCTGTTTCCTCATCTACTAAGCTTCATTATCTACTAGATTTATCTACCCTTATATTTCTCATTTAGTCGATTTTTGAAAAAACAAAACCAAAACAAAATCCCACACAAACAAAAATCCAGACTACATCAAAATGTAGTTTTCCTTCACTGATAAATTTCCCAAAGGCTGAGAGATTACTGACTAACACAGCAGCTTGAATACATGCAGTATGAGTAAACAATCCATTATTTGCTCTGACACGGAGACACCAACTTCTGTTTTAAGGTAATGAAGAACAAGAGCAAAAAGGCCAACCTCACATTACACCCTCTGTTTTAAATTCAAGCATAACTTAAAAAAAAGTGAAGTTCTTGTTATTGGCTCTATAGGGCCTTTTAGCATGTGCAACTCAGTAACACGGCATGCTTAAGATGCAATTTTACTCTTTGATTCATACAAATTCACTGCTGACAGTTCTCATTAGTTTGTTTGGGGTTGGGGGTTTTTTTGCTGACATTGGGTTTTACGTGCTCAAGAAGATTAAATAGGACATGAAAATTGTTTCATATCTAGCAGACCAATTGCCTTAGCTCAGGAGTTTGAAAGATTCCAGCTTGAATCTAGAACTTGACTTCACAAAGCAATATTCAACCTGAGACTTCTTTTTAAGCACCACATAAGCTAAATACAATGTAGGAATATGGAGGGGTAGATGAAGCATTCTTTGAATGCTCAAAGACTGTGCACATGAATTTGGAGAAGACACAGATGGACATTGTTAGACCAGTTTAAGATACCTCCTTGTAACAGATCCAGACAAGCATTCCTACAGGTCTTAGGGGATAAATAACAAAATAGAAACAACTAAAATATATACATTCCAATGCACCTCATGACTGAAATAGATTTAAAGAATCTTAGCTTAGTTGAAATGAAGTTAACAATATCACAGCTCTCATATGACAAGAAAATTGAGGCCTTGTTAACCTTTTCCTTGATCACTTGCAACTACCTCTGATACTAACATTTATTTGTTTTTAGTAGTGATGATCAGCTAGGATAGTATACACTGAAATCACAGTGGAATAGGAGTACATTCTGTGTAGGGGGTGAGCTCTGGCTGGATGCCAGGTATCCACCAAGGCCATTCTATCACTCTCTTCCACAAGTGGCTGGGCAGAGAACATACAGTGAAAGGACAAGATACAAGACAGGCGCAGGGAGAGATAACAAATTGATTACTGTCATGGGCAAAACAGACTCCAGCTTGGGGAAATTAACTGAATTTATTACCAGACAAAATCAGAGCAAGCTAATGAAAAATAAAACAATCTTAAAATCACCTTTCAACCCCTCCTTCCTTTCCAGCCTCTATCTCTTCCTCCCCCAGTGGTGCAGGGGCACACAGAATGAAGATTATGGTTTTTGCCACTGCTTAGGCAGAGGAGTCCTTCCCCTGCTCCAGCTTGGGGTCCCTCCCATGGGAGAGTCCTCCGTGAACTTCTCCAATGTGAGTGCATCCCACTGTCAACAGTTCTTCAGGAACTGCTCCAACATGGGTCACTTTTCCATAGCGTGCAGTCCTTCAACAACAGCCTGCTCCACTATGGGTCCCGCCCAGTGTCACAAGTCCTACCAGGAAACCTGCTTGAGTATAGGCTCCTCTCTCCATGGGTCTGCAGGTCCCTGCCAGGAGCCTGTTCCAGCACAGGCCTCCCACAGGGTCACAGCCTCTTCCCAGGCATCCACCTGCTCCAGTGTGAGGCTCCTCCAGAGGCTGCAGCTGGATCTCTGCACTTCCACTGATCTCCATGGGCGGCGGGGGCACATCCTGCCTTACCATGGTCTGCACCATGGGCTGCAGGGGAATCTCAGCTCTGGTGCCTGGAGCACCTCCTTCCCCTCCTCCTCCACTGACGTGGGTGTCTGCAGAGCTGTTCCTCTCACATATCCTTGCTCCTCTCTTCTCTGGCCACAATTACATCTGTGCTATAACTTTTTTTTTCCTTTTTAACTATGTTACCACAGACACATTACCACCATTTCTGATTGATTCAGCCTTGGCCAGCAGCGTGTCTGTCCTGGAGCTGCCTGGCTTTGGCCCTCCCTGTAGCCCCTCCACTACCAAAACCTGGCCACACAAACCCAATACAATTCTGAGACAAAGAAAGCTAAAAGTAAAAGCAGGAAGTCTCTAGACTGTAAAAGACAACCAAAGAATGAACCCGTAATTACTGTCTCCATCATACACCATTATCTTATTTTGAATAAAACAGAGACAGTAATATACACTAAAAACCGCAGAAGAATATACTTGAAGAACAGGTAAGAATGCAAAAAAACCCAAAGTAACTAGAAGCTTTAACCTGAAGAAAAAGCATCCAATCTCCTTTCACCTTTCTCATTCCAGAAAGTAAAAAAAAAAATTACGTGGTAAGAGGGAAAACAAAACCACCACAAATCCACTGAGCACCCTCCCACTACAGATCAAGACCCAAAATATTAGGCCTACACTGCTTATCTATTTTGATAAGCAGCATCACAAAAGCTTCGTGAACCTAAAAAAATTGTCTCAGGGTCATTCAAAGTGAAATTTTATTGATTAGATACAAGAACAAAAGTTATTTGATATTTTAGGTACCACAAACAGCAATGAAGTTTCCTAGGCCTATTAAGAAAAATGAACCTGACTACTTCAGTAAAGTAGCACTTTTTACTGTATAACACCATAATTATCACAGTCTTTAAGAGACTTTGGATTTTATCACTTCATTCCAAGTTTCATTTTATCAACACCATCTCTCTGTCCCAGATTAAGTCATTTATCCATTCCCCACTGATATTCTAAGAGGAAAAACCCTCCAATCACAACTTTGTCTCAATGCATCTCAAATAGGGCTCTTTTCATTCTGTGGAAGTCCTTAAGGTTATGTTTGTTTTAACACTAATTATCAATATTTTCTTTGGAACAACCAATGTGCAATTCAAATGGTCCCATGGAGAAACGACAACTTTTCATACATATTTCAAGTTAAAATTATTATTCTAATCTTTACTGATGGATGAAAACAATCAAGAATTAGTACCACATAAATCATGTTTTCAGTCTTATAAAGAAGCTTGTGTTAGGTCATACATGTTTATTCTCTTTTCACCTTCAAACCCACTGAAAACTCAAAAAAATGGTTAAATGAGTGAACAGAAGAGAAACCTGCGATCAGCTTCCTGCAACAGCAAAAAATGTACTTTCAGAGAGAAAAAATGGAGGAAATATTTCAGAAAAAAATTGAGTAAATGTTGTTAAGAGAGCCTAACAAGAGATACAGCTTCTATATTGTCTGATTAAAAAGATTTCACAAGAAATCACTTGCATTTGCCCATGACACTGGACAATTCTGAAAGGTGAATTTCAAAGTTTTTATCCATAGATAAAACATATCGGAACAACAGTAGTCAACTAAATTTCAACAGCAGTAATTAAACCTTACCTTCATCTTTATATTTTATTGTGACTTCATCATTGCTCAGAAGTTTTCCTCTAAAAACTCTTTGCATCATTAGCACCAATTCATCATAGGTGATATCTTCATTATGAATAGGGATTCTCCTAATATCTTCCCCAAGCTGAGCTTTGATGATCAGCTTCCCACTTAAGTCCAGCTGCCCATTCATGGTGGATTTCTTATCGCCTGCAGACCTGTTAGGAGCAAAACATTAAAAACATTTCAGAAAACTCAACTGTTAGTTATTTTAGTCTATCTGATGACAGTTGTGAAGCTTTACATTATCATCTGATTCGATTACTTTTACATGCCCCCAGTTATGAAAAAGAACAAATGGCTTTTTTTTTCATTTAAGAAATGACTGCCAGAACAAATATATCAAAGATTATAGGCTGTAAGGTGGCTTTACTAAGGGGATCAAGCTGAATCATGTATTTTTTCTTGAAGAAGTGCAGAGCTAAACACCCATTATCACATGGATGATCAGAACTGAGGGTTCTTCCCCAGACAGGAAGACACACAATTTTTAAATTTTGATTGAGATATTTTAATCAAGATTTCAGACTTTTAAAGGCGGTTCAGAAGACCACACATTAGCTACTCATGGGGCTCAACACGTGGTCAGAACAGTCTGTTACTCTCAGCATTTTAAGAAGTGAGCAACTGCTCCAACTTAATAGGAAGTGCAACAAAGCCATCTTGTGTCCTAGCAGCACACAACATATACTTCTGTTATACCTTTATCACTTTATGTAAGAAAATTTTAAAATTACCACTTTGTATGAAGCATCTCTCACTTGAAAACACAAAGGCTTTACATTTAAAAATCTGAAACTACAGTGAAGTTACTCAAAAGAGGAATGAGAAGGAAAAAAAAACCCACAAACAAGAGATCCAGGTAGTTAGTCAAATGTGCTCTCCTATTTTCACTGCTCTGGACAGGGTCAAAACAATAGATCTGGAATGAGGAGCAACTAAAGAAGCAGTTTTATCTTAACATTTGAAGTACAGTTACTGGAGATCTTAAAATGTAGACAGCCCACATCCAAATCAAGATTTCTGAAGCCACACGCAGGCAAGTATGTTGCTCATTCTCTTGTGCAAGAACTCTTCTCAGAGATATGCAGCTATTTCTCCCTTACCTTTAAGGATGTTGTAACACAGTGCCTTATGAGAAAAATGAATTTTGCTATAGTCAGTCTATTTTTAAGTACTGCACTAAAAATTAATTCTCTCCTACCAGAAACAAGACACTCAGCTAAAGCCTTTAATACATTCCTTGATGCACCTGTATAAATTAAAATCTACTGTTTTCAGTGACAATATTTTGCATTAAAATGATACAGTATGATGCTATCTTTAGATTGCAATTAAATTTCTGGTGGGGTTGGTAATTAACTTAATATAAAGCAGATTTCAGGCAAATCTCTTTGTTTAGCCCAAAGAGATAGAAGCAATTATTGAACAAAACTCACTCTCCTCACCACACATAAGAGGAGGTAGGTGGATACAGTCTAATTGCAGGGAAAAGGGACCTGCAATTAACAGAGCCACGTTGCTGCTGAGATACTGTGATGAAACAGTGAAGTTTATAGTATTGTTAATGCTCGCTAATGCATTATTCAGGTTTTGCAACATAGGAGTCTTGACTGCAGGCACATCAACCCATTCTGATTAACTTTAAATTAGATTTAAAAGCATAGGGTTCTGCACAATTTGGTTGGTTGTTGGATTTTTTTTTATTTAAGCATTAAAAAATAAAACAATATCGACCCACGGGTTTCCTTTCATTTCCTTGCCAAAAATATCCATTTAACATTACCTTGTCTGTTTTAGTGATGCTGGATTATTGGACAGTTTTCCCACCTCACTTCAGGACTGAGTTAGGACAAGCCGCCATGCACTATCAGTGCCAGAGAACAGTAAGCTGCATCAGAAAAGAAACATATTTACAGTCACACTTCCCTAGAATGACACAATTCACATCAATCTTTCATTTTAGAACATTTTAGTGAATATACCCAATTTAAAAAGCCCTTGCTTTATCCATAATGTAACAATCAGATTTACACTTTTGAGTATTATAGAATTTGAGTTCATCTAAAGTAGATCTTGAACAAGACTTCTAATTTCATAATAGAAGATTATTTTTTCTAAATTTTCTAATAGCATGTAGGAATTCCTAACAGTAATGTATTCCTTTCCAGGACAATCTCCAAGAGATGATTTAGCATACAGAACAGTCCAGTAAGGAACACACCTGGCTCCTTCCTCTGACCCCACGGGTGTACCCTACTGGCAAGCTCTTCTCTCTCACATGCACAGCTGATTTCAAACATCCATAATCTGGTTTTTAGATGATTCACTGCTAACCAGAGAAAAACAGTAGGTTCCCCTCATCCACATAAAGCTGGGCTTCCCAGCTCTCCTCTTTCAACCGAACTGGAAGTAAACTGGAACATAAAGGATGAAGGCAGAGAACAAGCAAACCCCAGAGAAGACACAAAGCCACTCTCTGGTTCTCAAATGCTGGCAGCTGCTCCCCTCATCCTGGGTATGAAATGCTTCCCTTTAAAAAGGGTTGTGCCTGCTCCTGACAGCAAGAGACTGTTGTGACATACTAACCAGGTGAACAGCAAGAAGCTACTTTTCTGATGCCTGACTCATGTTTTATGAAGTGAGTAAGGCATGAAGATAGTGCCCCTTTCACCCCAGACCTGCTACAGCTCCACTGCTAAGCTCACTGCACTGGACAAATACGGGATACAGATAATGCATCTAAGAGTGGTTTAACCAAAGAGTTCATGTAGCTACCCCCTCGTGTTGTTTAAACATTAGAGCTGAGCACTGGTTTTGCTTCTTCAGCATTACAATATATGCTACTCAGAAACTGTTAGCAGTAAGAAATGAACCTCATCTCTAAGTCCTAAACATACACATTTTGGTGAACACATAGCTGAACTCCTGCAGCCTTTCAACAGCTTGAACGTATCATTCGTATCTTTGTGCAAGGAAAGGAGCTACTGAAATGACTTACTTACCAGCATCACCCAGAGAAACCTCCTCTCTATCAATGACTATGAAAAGGTAGCAGGAAAATATTTAAACGCGCTTTTTTTTCGTCCAGCTGTTCTCCATTCTGCTTGAAGGTGTCCAGATTTAAAGACACAGATTCTAAACACTGCAGCTGTTTGCAAGCGTTACAGAAAACTATGTGAAATGTTCAAATTACTGAATTACACAGCATTAAAGCTTTTTCCCCTCACTGTGACACAGCTGAACGGATGACTCCATTGAGAGAATTTTTCAGAGAACACATCCAGAATGCACACTAATGAGCTTTTTAACAGAATCAACGTGTGTCTACTTTCCTGGGGAGGGGTGGGGGGGAATCAACCAACCAAAAAACATTTATGTCTCCATGTTTCCGATTAAAGATTGCTTCCCATAAGAATCACACTGACAATCTTTCTAACCTTCCTGGTGTAGCACATGCATTTAGCAGGTACAGACGTTTCCTCCCCTCCCGGGTCACTTTCTATTCACATCATGCACTAATCTAGGTGGTGCATGTGGACAGGGACTGCCCAATCTAGGCCAGTCACTTCAGGATCCCCTCTAAAACCAGCATCCCATCACCACATCGTATTTCACTACCATTTTTGCACAACAGCAGAGAAAAACAGCCTTGCCTAGGCAAGGGAAGGACAGGCACTCCTGTTTCAATTTTTCCTGTCAAAACAGGGTTAAGGATCAGGGTGAAGCCGACAGGAACACGGACAAGGACTGCCTCCCAAACGCCGCTCCGGAGTGAGCCATGAGTCTTCCCAAGACAGCTGGGGGGGGGTGAAGGGAGGGAGCAGAAAGGAGAACAGTTTCCCAAGACAGCTGCGGGGGGTGAAGGGAGGGAGCAGAAAGGAGAACAGCTCTTTTCGGTTTTCTCCAGTTCCCATACGGGCAGGCCCGGCCGAAACAGGAACAGGAGTCACAGCCATTCCCCGCCTGGCAATGAGGAGTCGGCAGCTCCTGTGGCTCCCAAGGGAAAGCTGCTGGGTGACCCAGGGAACACCCGGCCGTACAGAGGGAGGGATCCCGGGATCTCCCGCTCCCCCGGGCCCAGGAGGCCGCGGGGCGCTTTCCGCCTCCCTCAGCCGCGGCCGGGGGGTCGCGAGGGGGCTA
>NW_008237619.1:6077374-6098025 GCF_000691975.1 Corvus brachyrhynchos
CGGGATTTCATTCGAAATACGGGCCTTGGCCTTCGTAGGCTGGTGGTGCTCAGAGAAAAAAGGGGCTGTAAAATTCCCCTGTACTTGTTAGACACCGCCAACCACACACAGGAGCCATTCATCCTTGAATGGTCGCATCCAGGTATTATTATCGTACACTCAACACGCACTCACACTCTCCTGTCTTGCATCCAGAGCTTGTCCCCCTAATAGAAAAAACCATTAATCTGTAGCTAATTTCCGGAGTTTTGTCAGTCGAAGGTGCGGGAATGGATTCGTAAGGGCGCCTCTCCCAGATTTACTGGAACTGGACCTCATGTTACTCTGGGATATTTGAGATTTCCGCTGCCTTTCTTCATGCAGCAGCGAAGCCACGCTGTGCTGCTGGTACTTAGGAGAGAGGTGCCTATGCAGAGCAATCTAAAGCACAACTGTGCTTAGTTATTTCCTGGGGTTAAAGATGCCTCTGAAAAGACACCTTTTCCTTTAGTATCTTAAAAAGCAAAGCTTCCAAATAGTGTTTTCTGCCAGGACAAGAAAAATGCCAGTTGTTTGATTTTTGTAGTATTTGTCCTTGCTGAGAGCTCTGTCCCTGCCTGAGGAGCGTCCAACAAGAAGTAAGCAGATTGAAAATGGAGGTGAGAACTTGAAATAGAAGTGAGAAAAGAGGAACACGATACAAATTTTTATTCTAAACATTTCAAGGAGGAGGAGGAGCATGGTTCAGGAGGCTTCTTTGCTAACTGTTACAAAGTATTCAGAAAATATTTGGGTATTTTTAATGAAAAAATCTTTGCTTTAAAAAATATGGGAAAGATCTGGAAAACTGGACAAGATTATACTTTCTGCCGCTCATATTTCATACCTTTGTACTGATGATTCAGTCCTTCCCCAATCCATTTCTTTATCAAAGCAGTGTTTCCAAGGTTTTAACAAGAAACTTTGTGATCCCTAAAGTCTACATATCACAAACAATACCAAAGTTCACTACACTATGAAGATAAATATATTCCACGTGTAGATAAGAGCTGAACTATTGTTCCTGTAACAATTTAGCATATAACCTGAAAAAGATCATTTTACTTTGTTCAATTTCCGAAATTAGGATTCCCCAGATAAAAGAAAAAAAAAGCCATAAAATATATAATTTGGAGGGTGGGGGGGCTATTCTGAAAATGTTTTGTATTAAGCAAGACATGTTCAGTGTTGGCTATAACAGGATTTTATTCACATCTGAAATACTTAGAGACAGGATGCTTAATTATTAAAAGAAGTCAACATTTCCAATTCAATACTTCAAATTCTTCTTGGGACTTTTGATTGTTTTCTGGGACAATATGGAAACAATATTTTTATTAGTTTTTTAAAAGAGATATTCAAAATTAAATGGGATGTTCTTTAGAGAATACTTCTCTTTGTGGGGAAAAATATCAGTGATTAGAAATAGTATCACTTATTTGAGGAGCCATCCTCATAGTGCCTAGCTATGTTTTACAACACAACCAAGTATCATCCTTCCTAAACCACACAAATTTCTAAAGGAAAATTTCTCAAGGAAATTGAAGGAATTGCCAAAAGCAAGCATTATACATTGGACTTAGAAACAAAAAATGGATGCCCACAGATAAATGAACTTCCTGTCCAAAAAAATAAAAAGTATGGACTACCTATCCTAGGTAACTTTTAATGACCTTCTCTCCTTTTTCTGGAGCAGTAATGATGAATTTCAGCCTTGTACCTGATGTGACTGCTCTTTTTGGAGGCTTATCAACACTACAGAACACTTGTTTTCTGCCTCATAAGAGAGAGCATGGGTTTCTAAGACATGGAGGACTTTTCAGGACTGATCAAACACTTCTATGAAGACACTCAAAGTCTCATGTATAATGCACAGTGTATATATAACTATGCTGCTTGTTGATTTACCCTTTGGTTTCTAATTAAATTGTATTTTTACTTATGAAAGGGAGAGGAGAGCTACAGTAACTTCTATACATCTGTACTGGAGTATAAAACTGATTAGCTCAGGTCCTTTCAAAGACCTTGGAGTACAAGGCACCAAGAGGCTCTGGTGCTGCCTGCCTGGTCTGCAGTCACATTGTCCTGCCAGCACGTGGTCCCGCTTTTGGCTCCCCGTGGTCTCAGCTTATGATCTATTTCCAGCTACATGCAGCTGAGGAACTGTGGCCATCATTCAAGATACCTGTGAGAGCTGCATGAAACAAACCATGAAAAATGCAGCATTGCATTTCACATATCTGCGGGTTTCTAGTTCTGGTTAGGGAAGGTAGACAAGGAAATATTATCTGAAAGATCTGGGTTGATCTGAAAGTTTCCTGTGAATGTTTTTCACGCTGTGATTTTGAAATATTTTATGGTTTTGAATGCATATACAGTGGTACCTGGAAAACAAGAAACACTTTGGAAACTTTTTCTTGAAGAGTGGTGTTCTGAAAGTGCACAGAATACAAATCTGGAGTCCCTGTAGAGGAGGAGAAAGTGTGGAGTAAATATTTTGCTGTTAAAACCAGAAAAGATTAGTCAATGTGACTTGATTCGAAAAACAACCATAAAATGATTTTCGGTAACTGTTAACAATTACATTAATACCTTAAAATACAGGAAGCACTTTCAATAGGAAAACTATTCCATGTAGGTGATTCCCAGCTATAGGCACCTCATTTGCACATTGTAATGGATTAGTTAGCATGTCTCAGGAGTCTGTCTCAGGATCATATTATTACCCTCAGCTGGATAGGATGAAGGTAAGACCTGGCTGAGGATGCCATAAGCATTAAATGTGGTGTGCCGTATCAGCACTTCAGCCAGACTCACACAGAGTGAATAAAGACTTAAATATTTCTATACCTGGTTTTCTAAATTCTCATTTCAAGGATTAAGCAGCAGAATCCTGAGTCAAAAAAAAAAAAAAAAAAAAGGCTCATGCTTTTAAATAGATGGATGTCTGTTTCCTTTTCATTATTTCAGTTTTAAATCCTTGACATAATCTGTCCATCAGTGTGGTATGATCACCTTGGGACTTTTTCCACAGAGTTTGCAGATCTGATCATCACTGGTGTACAGGCACACAGTTTTCGGTAGATTAAAAGGATAATAAACAACTTAATGTTTGGGGATGGGTGGATTTTCACATATTTCCAGTTAGCTGTTTTATAGAAAATAGCCAGGGGTGTAATAATGAAGAATCCATTACTCCTAGTACTGCATATGCCTTATATGAAGGGACGTATTTATAGGAATACAAAGCCAGGAATCCAGCAGGGCTGTGGGGGGAAAGAAGAGGCAGACACTTTCCTGAAGGCTTTTTTTCAGTATCTGTTTGGAAAGCCTCAAGCCATGAAGCTCTTGTTACTTCCCTGGGGCTCTTTCCAACAACTAATGCAGAAGAATTTTTTCCTGCTATTCTTTCTGAAAATAATTTTATATATGATTTGGTGTAAGAGAAGACACCCAGACAGAACAGTCTTTTCAGTGCTGACCTTGAAATAAAATCCCACCTTGATTTGTACAATGGGAAGAGTTTTATGTGTGACAGACCAGCATCTCTTTCTGAACAAAAATTCTGAATCCCTATAACTGCTTTCCAACAAGTTCCCATACTGTATCAAACTGTAGAACAAAAAAATCTCATTATTATTTTCTTCAAATCTCAGTTATTGGTCTCAGAGTTGCTAAATACTTTGCCTGGGTAGCATTCAAAATGCAGAACAAATAGCTGAAAGCAAGACTTGTTTTTTCATGACTTATTAAAACGAGGTAGCTGATCATCCAGGTGATCCCAAGCACTATCACTATAGAGACAGTGCTAATTATATTTTTCATTAATGAATCCTTTTTATTCCTAGAAGCACAAAGACACAAGAAGTTATTAATTCTTTCTCTATACCATTTAATATCTATTTGAGCTTTAAACTTTCTATATATTTGGGCTGTATTGCAAAAAGATACGATTAAGGTGAGTTGAGAAGATACACTTCCCTACATTTGTTTGATGTATCATTTGGAGAAGAAATCCAGAAAAATAAATGTAACCAAATGTATCAGACTAGTCTGTGTTTAGAGTATGCAGCTTGGATGTATCTGGTTTTAATTTAAAAAGTGATGTTTACCAAGCCAATTGAAAATTAGCATGTTAGCTATTATAAGTTTTTTAGAATGCTTATAAGTTCATGCAAATGCACTTAATTTTCAATATAAGAATTAGCTGCCCATGATGTCTGAATATCCAGTTTCTCTTAAGCCTGAACAGACTCAGAGGTAAGGTATTTTGTTTGCTCCAACCATGAAAATCGTACATAGAGAAATGAAGAGATGGTACAAAGTTTTATTGAATGGATCAGTCCCATGGGATTAATAAAAATTAGAGCAATCCTTTTTAAAATAATACAGTGTACACTGAGGGTTTGTGACATTCAGCCTGTGACAATACATGGAGTGTTGATGTAAAACTGAGCAAGTAAATCTGCTTCAAGCTACTCAAGAACTGGCATGGTGTTTGTCTGTGCTGAGAAATTCATAATTCTCAGTTGGCTAGACCCACTCTTCTCTCACTTTTATGGATTTAAATTGGGAATAACTGTCATTGAAGTCGACTGACACTGCAATCCAAAAAGGGGGACAAAAGCCTGACATGTGTTCATTGATATGCACTTGTCTTGAACAAAGTCCGACCCATTGTAACAAATGGAATTCATTTTCTGCCTGCCTAAATTATACATTTCTTTAAAATAAAAGATTTTGTAAAAAATCTGAGTTTGTGACAAGAAAGTCTGAGCTGGTGACAAGAGACTGAGGAATAAATTTGCTGAATGATATGAGGAGTCCTGTGCCATCTCACCTTATCAAATTTGTCTTCTTCTTCAATATCACAGAGATACTGATTTTGATGAAGATCAAGATGTGAAGCAGGAGTGCTACTGTCAAGAGGAATGACCGCAACATGGGCTTTTGCACTCTGAGATTCTGATTTTGTTCCAGTGCTGCAAGCCAGCAACTTTGAATATAAAGAGAGATAGGTTCAAAAGATACTTCAGATACATTATTCAGAATACCAAAACAAAACAGAATAATATTCCACTTTTCATCCTGAAAGACCTTACAGTGCTTTATAGGTCTTATTAACTTAGCTCTGAAAGGCAGCCATTCCTTGAGAAATGAGGGCTTTCAATCATGCTTCTCTTTCTCTGGGAATGCAAAATGATACATCAAACAAACGACATGGAGAAATAATAAGGTACAATATAACCAAAAAGATATCTGGCCACCACATGCACCTTTATCTTTAGGATATATTTTATAGTAAAGAATAATAGGGCAGACCTAATGCACAAAGGCTGAAGAAGAAACAGGGACAACTTCAGAAAAACAGGGTTATCCTGTAATAACCTTCACCTCTTTTCTTTTTCATTTTCAAATAATCTCAAATTAGAAGTCACACGCCCTAAATGAGTATCACAACATGACCACCATCTGGAAGGGGGTTTGTGTTTACATTTCCTAAACAAGTCTGTCTTTCTTTTCTATCATCCACTATCTCCAAGGTACACTGCAAGCCTGATAGCCTACTTTGGTATGTGTGCACTTGAATACCTATGTCAAAAACACTGGGCAAATAGGTATATTGTTATTATGGCCAGATTTTAAATAAATGTGAGGATTAAATGTAGGTACTGAAATGAAGGGGTGGGGTATCAGTTAGGCTAAGGGTGTCTGTCCACAGTTTACACTTCAACTCACAGGGGACTGCACAGTCTTGCAGAAGGATTCAAGGCAGATGTAGATTCAGTACCCTAAATCCTTAGTGAGGAGAAAATGTGTTTCCTTCTAGTGAATGTCTAGGTTAAGTGAAGACTTCTATTTCTTTTGACTACTTAGATGTACAAAATAGTGTACCAACAGTACATCTAGAATTGTATTAATAATAAGCCATCACAAAAGGCATGGGGATAGCAAGTGTTGTAATAATACGTGAAATTAAAATTCTTCCTAGAAGAAGAAGTCAGTAGTTTAGAGCTTTTCCTTCTCTGTAAGTTGCTCCAAGTGTTACTGCAACTACTATGGCAGGGATTCCTAATTATTAAGAGAGACATTAGCATTTTATTGTTCGGTTGCACAGGCATACCTCCCTCCCACACAAATAGCTCCTTGCCTCTGAAATTTCATAGATTTTAAGAGCTATGTTTCACCTGCACTGTACTAAGTTAAGTGGGTTTTCTGTAGCCTAGACAAAAAGCAGGACTGAGGGTTGTGAGCACTATTTTTTTGAGGGCAGCTCATGTCCATGACTTGCTGATTTTTTGCCATCAAAGAGTTTCAACAGAGCTTCCTGAGCCAACACCAATGGTGAAAGAGCAAGCTCCCTCCTGGGCTGTAGTGGGCTCCCTTATCACAACTGTGCAACCCTAACTTCTGGTCAGCAGTGAGAAACTAATTTAAGAACATTCTGCACCAGACACCATTGCATTTCATACCAGATTGATGCAGAGTGTAACTTTCGCCCTGCAAGAAGCTTGGCTGTGCAGGTTTGCCTCCTCAGTGCCTTTGCTTCACTTCTTGTCTTCCAGGTCTCTGCCTCCCAGGTCACCCTAGGCAGCACATCTCATGGAGAGGAACCCCATGCACAATTTTTTGTTTGGGTAATAAACATGCTCCTTAAAGTCTGTTCCTTCTTCATCCCTAATACAGATCTTCCAGCTTGCCATGCATTTACTGTGCTCTCAAAAGAGATCCAAAAGCGGTGAGTCAGAATCATGCTGGTTTGGATGTGTGTGACTTGTCACAGGACACACTGAAGAACATAATGCTGTGTTGTCATGCAGATACGTATGGAGGGAGCACAGTGCCACGTAGCCAGGCAGTTTTTGCTGAACTTTTCCTGGCTTGCATGTGCAGTCCGAATTCTAAATGTTTCAGGGGAATTGCCTCTACAAATGCAAGACATAATAATGGAACAATGAGGATTGAAAACTGCTTGGTGGGTGCCATCAGAAACAGTACAACACAAAAGCTGAATACACAACATGGAAAAGACAGGTGTTCCTGTACACTGCATTAGAAGAGTTTCTTGAAACAAGCTGAGATTTTCACTTTACCTAGTGAGCATCTGTCTGAATTTTTCCATTTTCTGGGTACTTTGCATTTCCCTTTCAGTCTGCAGTGTTGTTGCTAACTGCTGTACTGACTTTAGAATGTGTTCTTTGTTTATTAATAAATAATATATAACAAATAATATCAGTCACTCATTGCTTTTGGATGTATTCAAGGCTCTGGCTGGGAATCTCTACATCAGGAATTTAAGTCCACATATGACATCACCATAACTGAAAGATTTTTTACTTAGTTTCCAGAAGCAGATTGTTGAATGCTTGATTACTGTGAAGATTTCTCCTGCACCCAACAGGCCTGTGTTTCTGTGCCAGTGACCAAGCTATCAGTTTCAGTGTTTTATTAGGACAATAAAAACAAGCTCAGTTTATACCAGTAGTGTGAGCAGCAACAGGAGATAATAAATCACGTGGCACTAACCCAGAGACACTGATTGTAATTGCTCTCTGCTGCTCCTGTCTTTACAACTCTCCCTGAATGTACTCTGTACTGTAAAAGTTGCCATATGGATAACTTTAAATCTCACCCCATCCAATTACTAACATGGTTACGAGGGAGTGTCCAGGCAGCAGCTTGATGGCTCTGAGCAGCAATAAGTACAACTGTGCAGAATTGAGTGCTGACCACAGAAATGTTGCCAGCAAGAAATAGTGCAGTAGGGCAGGCACGGCTGTGCACCAGGAGTCTGCAGGAGGATCCCCCTTGTCAGAGGTGAGTAAGGTGTTACTGGTGGCATCATAAGGAAGGTATTGCTGGTAGCATCTGGTGATATCATTGCTGCACTTCCTGGCAGTGTGGTTTTTGATTCCAGAGATGAAGATGATGTTAAAAATGAGCACAGAAAAGCAGAGACTCACTAACATTCACATTACAGATAACTTTTGAGTTTTCCTATTGGTAGGAATATGTTTAGGAGAAAAAAGGAAGAGAAAAATAAGAAAAATTGGAAAATATTTTCTCATTTTCATTTATACTAAAAGCAAGCTAGAGTACAAACTTCAATACAGACAGAAACCAAAACAATAACTTGTTCGCAAAATTACACCAACGTTACTCCCAGACAGCTTAACAAATCCATCAGTTTTGTCTGACTTTGACTAGAACACAAAATACCCAGCACCTTTTAGGACTAGGCCTTGACTGACAGCAGTTTGGGATGCATTTTATTTTTTTCCCCTCTGCTCTTTTTGGAATCCTTTTTTTCGGTGTTAAGAAGTGAAGTAGCATAAAACGAGTATTTCTAACTATTCTCCAAAGTGCAACAGAATAATAAACCTCAACTTCCAAACTTTGTCTTGTCTCAGAATCACAGAATCACAGGATCAATGAGGTTGGAAAAGACCTCCAAGATCATTGAGTCTAACCTATGACCAAACACCACCAGTATCAACTAGACCATGGAAGTGAGTGCCATGTCCAGTCTTTCCTTAAACACCACCGGGGATGGTGACTCCACCACCTCCCTTGGCATGATATATATTATATACCATATATGTATGCATATGTATAAATATGTATTTTTATGCATATATATGTATGTATTTATATATATAAATTTAAAAGGCAGAGTCTGGAAGCTCCTACAATCTTTAAAACAATAACCTCGATGGAATTGTTCCAAATCTACATTAGCACAAGCAGGATGAGAAACATGCATTCATCTATTGTAACTACAGCTCTGCTGGCAATTTGCTCATTGTTCAGAGGGGAATCACAGGACACCATTAATCACAAGCACATCCATCAAGGAAATTTGCTGCAATTGTGTTTGTATTAAGTCACTCACAATAAAACAGTAACACAAGCAGCTACCAGCTAGAAAAAAGGTAACTGTTTACACATTGTAGTACTGGGGTACGGGGAGAGGTCATGCTGGTGGTGGGACACTGTGACACATTTTTAAAACCTAGTATTGAGATAGTGAACTGAAAATCTCAATATGTATCACAGACCTGTGTAATGATAATAGCACTCTGGGTCTGTGTTGTCAGTGCCTGGCCAGGGCAGTAACAGAGGTGTAAGCAGGTACCGAGCCATGCTATGTGATTTAGCTATTTTTAAAAATACTATTTGCTAATCAATAATATTGCAATATGGTCTAAACTGACTACTTTTAATTGCTTTCTCAAACTACATGCAGAGCAGAGTATTGTAACTTAGTGCAAAACACTTGCAGTTTAACATCTTCCCTCTTACCTAGTGAGTGTTTGAAACAAAATTGTAATAACCAGACCAGCCATGGACAATCCAACACCAGTATAAAAAATATAATCCAAAGGCTTTGCATATTTTTATTTGATCTGAAATGCCTAGAAAATAAAATTGTATCAGTTATATCAGATGAGAAGAGATAAATTTCTTTCTGAAGAAAGAAATTTCTAGTTGCGCATAGAAACAAGAATGTTCTAGTAAAGTTTGATTATTGCTAGCCACTGCCAGAATTTTTATCACACAGAATGATTATAAAAATAATAAAAAACTCCAAAACTAGAGAAATTTGTGAAGAACACCAAAAAGAGATTTAACAATGCCGATCAGGTATTTATCAAAATAGCAGATAAAATTATGCATTTAAAATGCAAGGTGACACAGACTGGACAAAGCAGCTTTTAACTTTTCATACTGGTGAGCATTCTAAATTTTGACTTCTTCTTTTGATCTTCTTAAGGTAAGATGTTACAAAGAATTATAAATTGGAACCAGTCTATGTTTGTATAGCGACAATAAAGCAGCAAGTAAATGTAAATGTATTCAGCAAAACAGAAAATGCTGTTGTGTTTGCATAAACAGATGGGAATCTTTGTTAGAAGTCACTTTGTGCAAAAAGGACATGCATAACATAAAGGGAAATACAGAAACAAATAAATAGTAAAAATATGGAAATGTTGTTCTGTGAAGACGGTAAAAATGAACTCTGAAATGCTGGCATGCTGAAGTTAGTGACCACAGGTACGTGATTTTATCCAGGGTGTGTTTTGTTTAGAGAAGCTGAAATAAATACTGAAAGAATAACAAACGTCAGAAACAGACAATCATTCCAAAATAGTCTTGTTAGTACAAGAGGGCAATGTATAAAACTTTACGGTTGAAAGCTTAATATTTACAGAGCAAGTGCTTTTATAAGCATATAAGCAAAGGGAGTAGTTAATGCTAAATCCTCTGAGTTATTTACCCAGCACAAGGCAGTGCCACAGCTAGACCAGATTCCAGGCTACTCTACTGTTCATCTTGGGGGGCACTTTAGCCTTTAGACAAACCCTCATTCAACCACCAGCTGCAGCAATGGACGTGCAGAGCTGGAGGCTACAACAGATGAGCAAGGGGAATGAATTAGGCCAGCCCTTCCCTGCTATGGAGCTGCACAAGCAGGTGGCACAGCCACAGGTCGTGTCAGAGGAAGCCAGGACTTGCCAATACATTTGGCTATTCAGCAGCTTGGGCACAACTTGCCCGATTTGCCAGATCTGCCGTGGGGCAGAAACAAGTACATGAAGTACATGGGGACATCTTAAACTCCTGTGCGTTCTAGCTGAGTGCACCTATGCCCTTCTATTGCCATGCTGGTCTTAGAGTTAAAAACAACCAACCAACCAAAAACATTAAACAACCCTGGACTCTTCCCATTCAAGAAAAGACGATGCCCTATCATCAGAACAGCAAAATTAGTGGAGTGATTACACCTGCATCTCAAGAACTGGTCTCTCCCTTTTGCACAGCCAGCGGTACTCCAGTCATTTCGAGTGTAATCCCAAACGACGTAGGCGTGATCACACAGCTGCAGTTCGGATGTGGCGTACCAGGGACTGGGATCGCAAGGGGAAAAGGGTCTACAGAAACACAGAGATGGCACCAGCAAACAGTGTGTACTTACAGTGATTTGATTTTGAAAGGGAAGCTGGTGCCTACCAAGGGATATATGGGTTTCCAGTAAACCTGATGAATGATATCAATAACAGCATATTTGGCATTTTAAACTTGCTTTATATGCCTTTCTCAGTTAAGATTGCCAATGAAGTTACCAATTCCTGTGATTTGTTCAGGTAATTAGGATTCAGGCTCCCACTGACTCCCACAGCATTAAACAACTGCCAGCTGAATTCTGTGTAAGCCAAACAACAGCTTTCAGTTTGTGGTAGCACTGTGTTACTGCCAACCGGAGCTGGATCCACACTGGAACAGGAAGCAAACAATGATAAACGATAAAGCCACCCCACCACTTCTGCCACACAGTGGTGCTCAGGCATTCATACACCAAATGCAGTCATTTTCAGACAACAAACTTCTGCTGGGTACTGCAATTAGAACCACTTTTTAATGAGCAACAAGCAGCTTGGAGTGCAAATAAGAAGTGAACAAAACCATTCATGGTATTAGGTAGTTCTGTTTAAAATTATGAATAAAAGTAGGAGTAAAAAAATCAATTATAAGTTTGTTTCAGTAATTTCCTTAGAAATTACACATTTCCTGCATCACTTATCTGTATGGTTCCATGGTGATGATTACTGAGCTGTCATATGTATTTATTTGACCTTAAAAGCTTTGTTAAATGTTGTAAGAAGAAGCCAACTACTGTTTTCTGGAGAAACCATGCCAAACATGAATGCAAATTATCTAAAAATGTTGGGGTTTTGGCAAATGGACACTCACATAAGAGCATTTCCTGCAAGAAAGTAGTAACACCTGGAATCAGTTCCTCGTGGAGGAAGTCAAAGCACACAATGGTTTTAACTGGAAGTAGGAGTTAAAAGATAGCATGAAAAGTGAACATTCCCCACATTAATATGCATATTGAACTATGCCAGTCATGTTGACTTTTTCTTGTTTTCCAAGATTTTGGTAGTCTTCTGGAGAGAAAGACTGTCCTCCAGAGACCTGGTTTTTCATTCTTGATATAGGACTAATGGACCCTAGGACAAATCCACTCTGGCATACCTATAACATTTTATGGAATACAGTTTTGCTCACAAAGGTCCCAGTTTAGCAGTACGGAGTCAGTAATATCAGCTGTTTAGTACAGAAGTTGAAGAACATTTTCTATGCCACATTATCTAAGCACGCTTCACTTGTATCAGTATACATCCCACAAACTCTGTCAATTGCTTATTGCCAAAAACCAAAGCAAAAAAACCCCAACCCCCTCTCTGCTGGAATCTCTTCCCCTAAGTCCTGAAGAATGCAGCAGGGCCAGGGCAGCCTGTGGTTCAAACTGGCCATGGTGTTTCTCACCTTGGGATTGAAGGCTATTTCAGCACTGCTGGCTACTCCACCATCAATATTGCCAGAGATGACTCGTTTAGAAACTGTGGAGACTGATAAACCGTGGACAGGAGGAGTTTGTCATTTTGGTACAGGACAAATCCAACTCTGCCACTGTCTGATGAACCTTTGCAAGGCAAAGAGAAAACTAGGTATAGATGGCAGGTATCAGAGAAGCTGGTGCTTTTGGAGAAGCCTACACAATGCTGTTGCACACATTCAGCATTTACAGGTTCTTGTTCAGATTTTTTTTTAGAATCCATATAAGTAGTAGAGAACGGCTGCTCTTCCCGTGAATGTCAAGAGACATCTTCAATTTTTGCTGAGGTGGGGTGTGAAAATAATTATTACCATTCTCTTAATGTCATTTCTGGGGGAAAACACTGTTAAATGAGGAAAATAATATCCTAAATGCCAATATATACGCACAGTCCAAATGGCCAGACTTTTAATAATACTGAATAAGAAATAGTCACACCAGGGACGTTTACTGCTAGTGAGAAGTCAGAGGACACTGCCTGGTTTTTTGCCTTCAGATCCCACTTTTTGACTGCATTTCTTTTGCACACTTCTAGCAAATTAGAGTTCACTACATTATTTAAATCACTCAACTGTAGCTTAAGTGAGGAAGCAAAATCCTGGATGGTATAATAGACTTTGTTATTGATTTTATGCTTTTGATTTAAGATCAAGAGGGACTGATTTGATCACTCTCTGATTTGATCATCAGGTGAGACTAATGTAACTGTATATCAAGAAAATATCATAAATGTGCACTTAATATTGAAGAAATCTGTTGGGACTTTTTTTAAGACAAGCTTTTGACATCTATCTGTCTTGAGGGGACTGTTATGTGATACTGGCATTATGATAAAGGCTTTAATTACATGATCACACTGTTTTTCCACAGTATTGTTGTCTGAAACAGTGAACAGAAGTGGCAGTAAACAGTTAATGAGTTATTCAGTGATTTTTTTATTGTCAGTGCTGGGTGTGTGAGGTTACTTGGTTTATCTCTTCACATTTTATTCTAATCCTGCTGAGAGGACTGAATTATTCATTTCCCTGTGGGCTTGTTTACCATTATGGTGTCTAAGTGCTCTACTAACTTCACCTTTGTTATACTGTTGTGATGTCTCAGTGTTACTGACACTACACGGAGAGACTGAGGACAAGTCTGCTGGTTTCTGGTGCCTGGTGTGAAACTCTTGTGATGTCAGAGAAACGCATGTTTGAAACTCAGCTCTCCCACACCCACCAGCTTCTGAAGCAAATGAAGCAGAGGAACTGTAACATTTTTCTTTTTTCCTCTCCTGGTCAATACCAATTTATCCTCTGAGCACTGCAGAGTGCAGTGGACATCTGGAAAAATCCCAAGTGGGTAATCCAATTTGCAGGTGGTAGGATGTGGATGTCCTGGCTGACACCTGACAGTAGTAGTAATTTTAGTTGAAATGGTTGATATATTCAGATTTCAGGCAAAGTAAATATGTACTGGTTCTTGATCTCAATGTTTGTAGAGGTATGGACAAAGACTCAACACACTCTCAATTTTAGAAAACAAAACAACTGAAAAAGTCCCAGACACCAAAAGCATTCTAGCCATGACATGTACTTTTTCATTCTTCTATAAATAAGATTATCCAGCTCATTTGACACGTGCATTTCTTGTACCAGGCGTCAGCATGCATAAAAACCAACCAGCTAAGGGTTTTTTTCCCCAAAGGAGATTTTTAGTGAATATTCATTAAAAATTTTCCCAGCTGCAGTTTTCAAAAGAAGAAAGAACTTACTGTGACTTAAAATGTTGAACAGTATCTGAACTTCAGTACTGAGGCCACCAATCAGCCCAGGAACATTTTCCTGTATTTCTAGTTTTGTTGTCTGGTACTTTCCCAGTGCTATATTTGCCACCATTAGCAGTGTATGAGTTAGGATTTATGGTTCATACTGCTGTGTCCAGGTAAATCCAACAACCCACAGGACTTACTTCTCTGTGCCAAAAACAGAATCATAGAGGACCCTAATTTCAGTGGAGCAGACTGGATTGCAACATTGGCTGTGAGATGTTGCCAGTCAAAGAAAATTCCTCCATTGTTTTCATGAGGCTGCATCAAAATAATGAGTGGGATAAAAGTTATCATTATTTGTTATTATACAACTACAGGTTCAGTTTCTGAGCTTCCTCTCTGATATGGTCCTCCAGTGGGAAGCACTCCTTGTTTCCTATCCATACCCTTTCTCTAACGCAGAAGAATCCAGCAATGTGTATGTTGGTGGAAATTGGAAATTAAACATTGGCGTTGAAAGCTAAAAATATTTTGACTTGTTCACAAACTGCTTTCAACCTAAACAGAAAGGGAAATGCTGTTGACTGCATCTAAAGAAAATGGCAAAAGCTGAAGTTACCTGGTTGTAGCATTGACAAGATTACTGTGGATGAATTCTGTTTCGTTGGCATCCAAGAGTTGACTCACTGTAGCCATTACTGCCACAGATGCCTGAGACATGTGGAAAAAAAAGGCAATATTCAAATGCAGTTGAATAAATCACCCCATGTGCTACACACTGAATGGGCAAAGTAAGAACACTTAACAAGCATTGCTTGAAAGTACACAACAGAGTAGAAAAGCAAAGGAAGCCATTCAAGAGACCACAAGCTTTGTGCCAATGGGTTTGTAAATTCCACACTTCTATTAACTTAAGAAGGATTAAATTATCAACTTAAACATTAAATGGTGCTCATATTAAAATTTCAGATATACATCTGAACAGCTGATAAATTTACACTCCGCTCTGAGAACAGACCCAACAGTGATTCCACAAGTATGTGCTCAAGGATGCTTAAATAACTCTGTTAAATGGCAAAATTAGAGCACTGTTTGTAGTGTTATGTACAGTTAAGAAAAAGGACAGTGTCTTTTCTGCTGGTAGAGGGGGGACAGAATTGATATCCCAAATATTAAGTCCCACAAGTCTTATTTTAGTCCTCACAGAAGTCACCTGAAAGTCTTCTGGAACATTTGGCTTTTTCATAATCTGTGCTGCTATATTTGCAGCAGCAGTGATGTTCTCTCTGGTCAGTTGGTCTGGCACGGAGGTGAGGATTTGAGTGTTATTTGCAATAACTGAAACCTTGCTGGAGCATGCAGTTTCAACCTGTGAGGAAAATGTCATTCAACAGAAACAAAATGAAAAATGGAAAAAGAGTCACCACCTCATAACATTCTCACAGAAAATAAAAATATACAAGTATTTGGCCATCTAAAATGTTTATGTTAATGTCAAGTACATGTTATTTGCAAATTCTCCCTAGAGATTGTTTTCATGAATTCATGGAGTATCTTGGGTTGGAAGGAAGCCCTGGAGGTCCCCTAGCTCAGCAGGGCCTGAAACCAGGCTTCTCAGGGACTCACTTTGAATGTCCACAACCTCCCTCAGAAAACTGCTCTTGTTTGAACAGTGTAAAGAAGAAAAATTTTCTCTTATCTAACTGGAATTTCCCATATTGCCACTTGACTCTGTGGGCATTCATCCTAAAACTGCACACCTTGAAGAACAGCCTGGCCCCATTGTTCTCCACACCTTGCCATGAAGTAGCAGCAGGACCTCTCCTTTGTCTTGAGGTTACTGAGTTCTGAGTCTATAAACTTCTGTACACTTTTCATTGTTCCTTAAATAACTACAACAGGATTTTTTGAAAGGCCATCAGAGGAACTTGAGAAATGTCCCCTGGAACAATCATGCCTCCCAGCACAGTGCTTATAATCTGCACTGAGTACATTATCCTCACTTCAGCACATTATACAGAGTGTCAGCTTGGAATAAATATTAAAAAAAACACCAACAAAACAATAAAATATTCTTCTTCTGGAGATACTAGTAAGAATTGCTATAAGCACTGGCTGGGTCCAGTTTGAGTTAGTTAGCACTGAATGGAGTAAATGTCTGTTGCATCTTAAGATGCATAAAAGGAAGTTGAGTCATATGATATATGATATATGATATATATGATATTTGATATATAATTTATGATTTATGATATATGATATATGATATGTGAAGGTGTAGCTCAGTAACAATAAGAGACAGAAAATCTGCCAGTCATCAGGTGAAGTCCTCTATTTCTTAACACTGCCAATGAATATCTCTACTGAATTGCTTCAATAACTGAATTGTTCTCAAATTATTTATGTTGGGAAGCTACCAAAATCAAGATTAATTCTATCACGCAGCTTTGAAGCGTTGATAAAGCTTGGAATGGTAGGTAAGAAAAGTGAATGTGTTGCACAGGGAGGAAGGAAATTTGCTTTTATAATTACTGGAGATGATATTATTTGACTTGAAAACATCTGCCTATGCATGATGGACCAACAGCACATCATGAACACCTGTGTTCACTGTTCTTGCTTATGACTTTTAGCATGACCTTGGATTCAAGGTAAATATTTCAATTTAAAAGTAATCAAATCCTTTTAAACCTGGTCTCTGGATCACTAGCATGAGCACTTCCTCCTCCCATTCCCCAGATCCCCAAGCAGCCCTCAGCTCACTAGATGGCAGCCCGACATCACAGCTCCCAACAAAACCCCACATTACTGATGGCAGCAGAAAACCCATAGGTCACACCTTACTGGCACTAGAAATAGATACTGCTAATATTACATATTACTTTGAGCCATTTAGTGAAGGTTATATACTGGGAAAATGTAATATTGAGCTCAAGGGTTTCTCAGGAAAGGATCCAAGCGGGTGAAGCATTGGGTTGAAGGTACAGTAGTCAAGCAAAAATGTGGGAGAAAAGGCACTTCTCTTATTTAAAGGGACAGTACCTGGTGAATTTTTTTTCCTTTTTTTCTTTTTTTTTTTTCAGTTGGGACTAGTGATAAGGAAATGAAACACAGAAGCAGCAGAAGGGAAGCAGTCACTGTAAGGTGCTTAGTCATGTTCGGCTCTCCATGTTTTGCAGATACACAGAGCTAAACCTTAGAGCTAGACTTAGGGGGTTAGGGATTTTATGGATTTTATGGAATTTATGGATTTTATGGATGCCATTCATACAAGAGAGTTTGAATCTGGATTCTTGATGGACAGAAACGTTGATGGAATGGAAAGGCTTCACTCTTAATCCTTCTGAACATGTTGGTGTCAGTATCACCCTCATGCCAGTCTTCTCCAAATCCCTTGCATGTTCTCATCAATTTGGCACCCTGGGTCGGCCTCACCTCTGCTCAGAGGCATTTGCTGTGAACTGGGAACCTGACTGAGGAAATTGAAGGCCAGTTAAGAAATAAGAAAAAGGATGCTGTGTCCAGGCAAGCCCAAGCAAAATAAAATGATCACTGTTGGAAATTCAGGCCGTTTGCAAAGCAGACACATGCCAAGAATGCCACTGGAAAAGGCTTTGGTCATTTATTTTGCTTTCTGCAAAGTTTTGATGAACATAACATATATTTCCTGCCTCAATTTTCCATTCCCACTCCCCTTTCTTTCCCCAGGATGTTTAAATACTAATTTAATATTACCTGTGATGCTAAGGAGTCCAGCTTTTCATTACAATTCAGAATTTGGTGGGAGGCTTTAAAGTAGGATTTTTCCTTTCTCTGGAGCACGTCTGGATTGCTACTGAAGCATTATCTGTAATTTTGTAAAAGCAGAAAGATACGCATTTGGTACAGAAGCTCTCACACATACACATGACCTCACTGGGAATTAAAACTGTTCTGTGGGTGTGACACCCTATGCAGTGTAATTTTCTGTTTGCTTGTAAAATTTTGTCTTTCAGTGTTACAAGTGACCATCAATTATTTAACTATTTATTGTTCTTTTTAGAGCATGTATTTTACATTCATGTACACAGTCCTGTCAGAGTGGCTGACATTCTTTATGTCAAAGTCAGACAGGCTTTCATTATGTTAGAGCTGCAGAAACACGTCTCTTAACTGGGGGGCACTGGCATCAGCACTGAGCTGTCGGAAAGACTCTTTACCATGTCCTGAAAAACATTGTTTATAATTCATGAAAGAAATGCAAAGGACATGTGGAGCAGCCATGCAGCATTTATTCCTCTACACAGTCTCTGAACGCTGGGACAGGTCGTGGAACCACAGTTGATGGAAAGCATCCTGAATCCTAATGCTAAATAGTAGGATATAAACAGATTGTTTTTCTATTAAAAGGCTGTTCAGGAGCTGACTCTCCTCCCAGCCCCAGACAGGCACAGATCCATCTCAGCATGTGTACCTGAAATTCTCTGCATTTGGGGTAGAAAGCTTTGTAGAAAAGTTTGTGCTATGGAGTTCTGGCTTCAAACACAGACCTCTCATCTGGTCTAATAATCCAACATTGTTCACAAACCTTACATTTACTTTTGGGAAGTGGAAGCAAAAGGAAAGAAACACATACCATTCACAATATGAGGTGCACATTTTTCTTAGGAGTGACCATATTTACCCACTATATTCCGTTCAAAAGTAAAGGTTTTTATATTGCTTTCAGAAATGTTCACTGTCTCAGTACTGTAGTCACAAAAATTAACGGCACAGAAAAAAATATATATAGATATATCCAAATGAAATATTTTTAGGATAAGGATCAGTTTTCAAAAATAAAATAGTGCTGAGACAATAGAAGCTCATTGAATCTTTTGCCCTAAATGAAATAAAAGCAGTTAGGTAAATCTTGTCTAAACCCAAGCTGCTAAGCTGCCTCAAGTGATATTTTTGAAATCAATGAAGTCTTAAAAGCCCATACTCTTTGCCATCTCTTCTATTTTCACTGCTTTAGTCCTAGAAAATTTGTGACAAATTGTAAAGCCTCACCTTTGGTGTCTTAATACCTGGGCAGAAATCAGATTTGATAACCTAATGCCACAGAATACAGCAGGGGGGCAAAATTACACACTTTTGAACAGCTAATGGGGAACAGTCCTTTGGTGACTCTAAACAGCGATGGGTTGGATATGGCTTCTGGTGCAGGAAGTTTCTGCCCTGCTGTCTGCTGGACTGGGACAGGCTGGCCACCCCAGACCCCACAGCTGATACTGGCTACATCTAAAAGCAGCCTGATGAGCCTGGTGAACCCTGACCTGACCCAAGAGAGGAGCCTATTACATTCTCATGTACCACACTGCTATAACTTAACACAAATTTACCTCACAAAACTGCAAACACTTGGGGAAAATATTGCCGCACATAGGCAGAAAATTTTTTGCTTCATCTTAGGACTTGCAATATCCTGTTTTTGCTAACTTTTGCTAATTCAGACCACATTTCAGCTGACTATGTCCCATTAGCAGGACTGACTCCAAGAATATTTATGGTCAGGGTCCTGAGGGGGCTTAGGAAAGCTGGAGTGTTCTCTGTGTTCTGGCATGGACTTCCTTGTCAGGTTACTTAACTTTGTGGATCTTGTTTTCTACAGGGCCTCAGTTATTATACAATGACACTTTCCTTCTACACGAATTATTATGAGCAAATAAGGATGCATGATGCTGTGAAGATGAGGCTGCCTTACAGCACCATCCCTGAGCCTTGCTTGCCAGAAGGTGGTTAGCAGGACAAGGTGTCTCAAAAATCTGGTGGAAGGAACCTCTGGAGGGCATCTAGGCCAAACAGAGGCTCCACATCCTCACCAGGAGACATGCTGCAGTGACATGCTACCTTTTTAAATCCAAGCATTTCTCCTAATGCTCAATCTCAGCATCTCAAACTGCATCTTATCACTTCTATGTCTCGCTTTACCTTCTGACGGTGCAGAGAAGGTTTGGGTTTGATGGTCTTTGCAACTCCTTCTCAGCTGGAGGCTGCTGTTAGCCCTGCCCTCAGTCTCCTCTTCAGCACAGTGGACAAGTTCAGCTCCCTTCCATACTTCCTGCAGGCCACCTGTCCAAAGCCCTGTAGATGCTAAAAAAGCTGGCAGATTTATTTTCCCAGCTTTTTACAGCTGCTTGTGAAAGTCTCCTTTCTCACGCAAGCTAGCTGAAAACAGGGTAGAGGGTTTTGTAAACCAAGACTTTATCTCACAGGTGCAAACTTGTTATGCACAGTCTTGTTTTCCACACTGAAGAAAATATTTTGAAATGGGTGCTGTACCATTCAGCCAATCACTCTGGGAGGTGTATGGTCAAGCACCTAATGATGTTATGCAAACAAAGCTGTATAAACAAATCTGTAATTAATTAAATAATCCCATTTTATCCTGGACTTCTGTGTCGTTCTTCACGCTGTCCCTGCGGACAGCAGTGACAAAGCCCCTCACTGACCTTACTG
>NW_008237619.1:6098310-6101335 GCF_000691975.1 Corvus brachyrhynchos
GGTTTACCTGGCTTGCTGGTGGCAAACCTTAGCTTGTATTTCCCCGTGGTGCCTCACCAGTGCCAGGAGGGGCAGGGTAAAAGTGTCCATCAACCTGTCTCCCTCCACATAACACAGCTGCTCTTCCACCTTGTTTGCAGAGAACCACATGCTGTTGGCTCATATTGAACTTGGCATCCACCATCACTCCCAGGTAGTTGCCAGCAGGCCTGCTTCTCAGCCAATTCCAGCAAATTCCTGGTCTGTACCAATGTCCCTGGCACAGAGATCGGCACTTATTCCTGTTGGATGCTGTGAGGTTTCTGTTGGAATGATCTTCAGGTTTCTCAAGTTCTTCTGCACCTAAGCTCTGCCATTAACTGTATCAGCAATGCCTCTGCCCCACTCCAGGTTCAGTGTTGTGGGCATACTTGCTGAGTGGATGTGCTGTATCATGGTCCAGGTCTTTGATGAAGACACTGAATGATTCTGCCCTATTATTGACCAGTGAGTTGTTCTACTTTTACAATATCCTGATCAAGTCACTGATTGCTACCCCTTGAGTTTAGCTGTTGAGAAAATTTTCAACCCAGCGAGTTGTCCATTCACCCAACCTGTGTGTCTTCACCTACCAAACAAGAATGCTGAGGGACATGGTGTCAAAGGCATCTCTAAAATCAAAGTGTATTATATCTTGTTACTTTTCTGTTGTCTACATAGACAGTTACTCAGTCAGATTGATCCTGCATGTAAATCCATGCTGTTCCTGATGATCTTCTGGTGTCTCATATGCATGGAAATAGACTCCAAGAGGACATGTTCCAAAATTCTTTTAGCACCTGAGGTAAGCCTGACTGGCTTATGGTTCTCCCAGATCTCCTTCCTACCTTTCTTAAAGGTGAGCATAATATGGATCTTTTTCCAGTTCTCTGTGGCCTCTCTTCATCACCATAGGTGTCAGGAGTCCCACAGGGGCATCAGCCAGGTCTTTCAGCTGTCTTGAATGAATCCTCTCTAGACCCATGGATTTGAATGCCTTTGTGGTGATCCTGCCTTCCCTCTGATGGATGAAAGCCAAGAATAAGTTGCTATGAACACATATGTGCTCATACACGAATAGGTACTCATACAGGAGTACCTATTCAAACTTTTTTTTTTTTCTCTGTCTAGTTATTCAAGCCTTCATCCAAAAGTGCTTTGGGCTGGTTTATATGCTTATACTACTTGATTTCAGACTTTAAAAAGAGAGTCCATCTGAAATAAAATTTTCCCACTGATGCAAGTCTCAAATCATTCCAAATATTTTGACTTCATTAGGATCACCCAGATTAAAACAAAACAAAATGAAACAAAACAAAGCAAAAAAAAAAAAAAAAACAAAACAACCAAACAGAACAAACCACAAGTAAGAATAAAACCAGGCCTTTTGTCATGATTTGTGAAAGAAAATAACCAGGACATAACGTAGAAAAGCAATGAATTATGAGCCAAGTGGAAATTTTTCATCATTGTTGGAACAAAAGTAACTGGGTTACAAAAGTTGTCTACGCTGTATGCCACGCTCTCTTTTCCTGGCAATAAACCAGATCACCTCCTCCATACTCCCAGCACGTGACTGCCTTTTCTTCCAGCCTCCTCAACACCTTTAGCAGTATGATCTCATGCTCTTTATGCTCCATCATGTCTCAGCCCCTCTCACCTCTTAGATCCATCTTTATATTCTCAGTACATAAAATACACATCTCCATTTTGTTAGCTGGTGAAGAGGAAACAAATGTCATGAGTAGTTTATGCATCTTAGTGACTAGACTGGGTTGACTGGCCATGTGGCTTCCACCTCCTTACTGATGGCATAAGTCTCCTTTCCTTTTCCTCTTTGAGATATTTATAGGGTTGGTCTTCTGTACCCAACTACTGATATGTACAAAACTCAAAAGATTTTGAGACCTTTAAGATCTGTAACCACTTAGTAAATTTAATTGAAACTGATCAGCAAGTTAAAGAAGGTGCCAAGAAAGTGGAACAGCAGACAGATGAACAGTATAAACATTGCTCAGGAACACAGGGTAAAATTCAGGGTTTGTAACTTCAATAATGTTTGTTGTGATTTCAAGCTAATTGCATCTGTCCAAACATTCCTACCTCATGCATTTTAACAACTGTTGCTATTAAAATCTATTCTTTAAGGCAATTCACAGCAAATCTAATAGAGAACACTAGAGCAGTGAACAAAGGGAGTTATGGAATCATCATAACGCTTTGTTTCCAGTGCTGAAATTCAAGCCATGATTATTTAAGCCAACTTCTCTGAAACATTTTGCCCAAATACTCCAATCAGTCGTGAACTCATTCAATCCGTCATTGTCTGTTGGATGTGCTGCCCATCCTGTCACAAGGGAAATGACATGGAAGACCTGGACTTTCCATCTACCTATCCATCTTCACCAAGCATATTTTCCTGGATACACTGCAGATATTTTGACATCCATCTGAGCAAATATTCACCTTGTTTGACAAAAGCACAGCTGACACATGACGGTGTATTTGTGTGTCACACTGGCCACATTGTGGGTTGTTGGCCTGGGAAAGTATGAGCTGGGGATTTTACCAGCTCTGGAGATCCTGCAGCTTGGTGAGCTGGCAGCCTCCCAGCACAGGGCAGTACAGAGAAGCCATGTTGTGGCAGAGGGGACTGAAATGGGAGTCAACCAGGACAGTGCTATTCCAGGTGTAGGAAATTTGACTCATCCAAGACCAGCGCCAGTGGCAGCAGGAGCTGAAGGCAGGCATTGTCCTGCAGCGTGCTGAGGTGGATGGTGTCCTCAAACACAGGGCAAATCCAGACATGGCAACAGTGGTCACTGAGGTCTGAATCAGATTTTCAAATCACTGTGATCTTCAAACAGGGGAATTCAAACAACAGCCAAATTAGCTAGAAACAGGCCACAGATTTTTGAAACCTGTAATGTCTTCCCCAGATATATTACTCCTTTGAGGTGGGTGAAAAAAACGACATCACCAAGCAAGAAGAGGCATGGCACTGCTT
>NW_008237619.1:6101374-6116680 GCF_000691975.1 Corvus brachyrhynchos
TGATCTCCCAAAGTGGAGGGGTTCCCAGAAATTATTCCAGCTGCCCATGCTGCCTGGCTTGTAGTGACCTATAGGACAAAGAGATCCCACCTACTCCTCTGGGCACACTCAGGCTCCGTCCTCAGAGCTGCCACTGTTGAGACAGAAGCACAGAGGTTCCATGGGTTCTGTAGTGCCTGTGTAAATAAAGAATCAAGCTGTGTGTATATGAATCTTCATTAATGGGTAGGTAAAACAATGTATCTATTTAATTTTATGAAGGAAAGAAGGAAACATGATATTTTTGAAGCCTCAGCTAAAAATATATATATGACCCATAATCTCACCCATATACTCAGTCCCTTGCCCCTAAACCAATGGCATGAACGTGGGGTCAAAGCTTCCAAACATGAATTTGTGTTCCCAAACTAATGTAGGTGGGAACAGTTTTGTGTAGATGCTGAATGAGCAGGAGTGTGGCCCTCCAGATCAAACTTTTGAGCCCATAAAAAACCCAAATTACTTCAACAGGAATACACGGGACCAAGAAGGCAAAACAATGCTGCAGATTCCCAGTGCTGAAGGGCCTAGAACAATAACAAGGACATGGATAGTCACACCTCCAAGAATCAGATAAAGATGCTATTATTTAAGACAGGCATTATAGGATAAAACAGAAAAAACCCCATGCCCCATCTCTGCCATAGCCTCTATACCCATTCCAGGACAGGTGACAATTTTTATTCTGTCTTTTGGCAGAAATAGTAGGTTTTCTTCAAAGTAGTCATTGAACTGGCTGCCACAGCTTCAGGAAACGAAAAGGCACTGTCTAAGCAACTGTAGGGGAATTGCGGGTCTCAGAAATTTCTGAACCTATTGTGTTATTTCCTGTGAACAGCGAGCTCTGAAAATGTTAAGGTTTTTTTAGAAAGAGACTGACATATCTTGAATGGCTAAGGGGTATTCTGCAGCAGGGGTTGCAACAGGGAAGGGTTTGGTGGACCTCAGTCTTAAAAAGATGGATCCAAGATCTGGGGGATCTCCACAGACCAAGATTTCCTCACAGTCAATCTCACCAGGTCCCTAAGTGAAGGATGGAGTTGGAATCCTTTCCAATAAGGTTCACAGTGGAAATTGCACACCTATGCACTGGGTGTAGTGTATGGCTTCAAATAATGCAGAAAACTGGATTTGAGGACTGACATTTGATCTGATATTTTAATGCCTGTGTTTTGAGACACTGGCAAACTGAGTAAAGCCAGAACATTCAAAAGTAAATGGCGCTGCCAGGAACACGTGTCACTGTGTATTTCTAATGTTCTCCCTGAACTAAAGAGATTGCTTAACTTCTTACTCTTTAATGGGATTCATATAACTGGAGGATTATTGCAAAGTAATTAGCTGTGCCACGTGGCAGAGGTAATTCTGTTCTTGGCACTCTTTGCTCAGCTCTTGCTCATGTTATTGCTATTTAGCATTTGTGTTTCAGGCTGTCTCTGCTCCACTGCAGCCAGATGTCTCTGATGATAGTGGAATAACCTCTAAGTGTCACTAGGTAGTGTCTGTACTAGCCAGCAGCTTTTCAAAACACATCATCTCTCCATTGGAAATCTTACAGGAAGGAAAGGAAATCTCCTCCAGCAATTGAGACTTGTGTGGCTCAGCTGAGCAGCTGTGGAGAACATCTGTATCTGTGGGAGCTGGGTGTCTGATCACGCAGTTGTTGCTGCAGTGCCCAGCAGCACTGTCCCACCAGCCAGGCACACAGTGTGGCACTTGGGGCCATGTGGCAGAGACCCTGCTTTGGACTGGGAGCCTGGGAACCCACAGGACACTGGGGAACCTGCGGCACAGCTCCAAGGCTCTGCCTTGCTTGGTGAGCACAAACCCGAAGCAGCCAGGCCAGGCAGACTGCTGGGTCATCTGGCACAAAGGATCCCAAAACCAGGGAGGGAGCAGGGCTGCCCTGCAAACGCCTGGACCCTGAGCTGCCAGCGGAGGAGCAGTGGCTGGGACAGCCTCAGGTGGGAGCAGTGCTGGAGCTGCTGCTGCTGCTGCAGCCGGCTGTGGCAATGTTGGTCACGGGCTGAAAAGGAGTGCAAGGAAAGAAAGGGAAAGGTGGAAAGGAAAACTGGGCTGACACTCCTTTGAAAGCAACAAAACAGAAAAACAACAGGCAGCTGTGGGGTAAAAAGTTCAGCGTTTACCCCTGGAGGTGTAGACAGAGCTGCAGTGAAGCCCGTGCAGCAAAGGGAAAGTGACAGCAAAGGGCATCAGCCTCACTTACCTTTGCATTCCCCGAAAGATTTCCTCTGTAGCAACTCACGGGACCTGTTAATGTCAGGCGAAACTGTGCCTCTATTTAGTGCTTCCTGGTAACTTTTCTTAGCCTACTGTTCAAGGTCTCATGAAGCTTTTTTTTTTTCAGAAGGAAACTTGTGTCTTTCACAAATGCAAATTCCTGAGCTGACTAATGCAGTTACACCTACTACACATGCAGTAACTCACCAGGCTCCAGTAATCGTGGCACTGGCTTAAAATCATGGGGTCCTTTTGGTTTTGTTTTAAGGTTCAGAAAACATCCTCTTTGTCTTTTAAGTTTTGCAGACATTAATCATGTCAAGAAGCCTGCTGATTTTTGACCATATATATTTCTAAACTAAAACTATACGATTCTTGCATAATACCAGGTCATAAATGAACTGTTGAGCGTGTTTTAATCAAGCGTCATGGGAACGGTTGATGCTGGTGCTTGTGGTTGAAATCTGAGCAAAGAAAAAGCTCTACCACTATACACAGCAAGCAGTGCACCAGATGGGCATGGAGTTATTTTCCATCCCTGAAGTAGCTGCAGTAGAAATGCCTTTCTTAGCAGCTCTTTGCCTGCAGCTGTGTTAGGCACAAGCAGAGGTATCCCCACGCTGCACTGAGACTTAACTCCCATCTCATCTGGCTTTGGCTCTGTCAAGTCAAACAAAGCTCTGAGCATATTAGCAAAGGTAGATTATTATTGACATATGTTAAATAATCACTGTTTACTTCTGTGTCCTTTCTGGGGCTCAGCTATGTTCAACCCCTACAAACTATCTGATAAATCTCTTAAAGTAAATGTAACCTAATGAATCCTCATATAAACTTTTCTTCAGGCTTCTTGGTCTTAAATCATGTCTGACTCTCTACTGGACAAGCAGCCAGGACTATTTGATTCTTTCAATGTATTTTGAATATAGGTCCATGCATAGTTTCGTATCACATCAATGTAGTGAGTATTTTGCTGAGAGGAACCACTGACCAGCTTTCTGCTCCAAGTTTGCACACGGAAATGTTTTACAAGAGTATATTGACCTGATTTTCAGATAGAGAAAATGCAAATCTCTGATATGCTTTCAATAAATTTTTCAGCAATGCAGGTTGCAATGAAAACATGAACAGGTGCTATATGCATGCAAGCATACAAGCATCTGCAAAGTAAGTACTTCCTTTTTAAAACGCAATTTACTATACTAGCTAGAGGTTTATTTTTGTCTTTTGAAAAATAAATCAGGTTTCTACCAGAAGAGTGAGAAAATGTCAAGACATTTCTCAAAGTTATATCAAAGGGGTCATGAGCAGTGTACACATTACAACAAAAACACTCCAGAGATTGTTTGTCACCCTATTCTGTTTTACAGCAGCATACAAAGTTTGGAGTGCTTCTTTAAACATCATTGTAAGGAGAAAAATATTTCCACCTGAGAAGCATGCAATGTGGATGTAATGTTTGTCAGCAGTCGTGCTTAAATATTTAAGGAAAGGAAGAAGAACCCAAAGAGTTCAAATGGGGTAGAATAATTTCTTACCTCCTTTGAACCTGAGGAGTTGCCAAATACACAGCTCCCAAAGGGTCACAGTCACCACACAACAGGTAACTCCAACTAAAATTCTGTCCTGGTGGAGTGAAGTCATGTTGTAGTGCAGGCTGTCTGCAATGCTGTGAAATGATTATTTTACATTCATACTTCTGTGATAAACCATTAACTACGCATCTACTGATAAAACTTTAACCTTTTCTGTTCCACCTACAAAAAAAGAGTTTTGAAACTTCTGTGTTTATTATCTCTTGGGAACTGACTCTGGTCCTCAAAATAGATCTGCACGTACCCTAGAGGGAAGCAGGGGTACTGGCTGGCACAGAGTGAAAGTCAACACAGTCAAAGTGAAGAAGAAAATAGACTTATTTTAAGAATTAATTGGAATAAACACATCTTTTTTGTCATCAGCATTCAGTGGATGAATTCCCATTGTGTGAGTAGGGACAGTACCTTGTTTTTACATGGTGTTTCTCACTAGTGAGGAAAGGAGATTTGTTTGGCTTCTTTAATTACCAAAGCATTTTCATCTCAGTTTAAAAAAACAGGACTCAAAAACCTAATATGATATGACAAGGATATACAGAAATAGTGCAGTCAAAAAAAGGGGTTCTGTGATCTTGGGATGTGGTCCAATGGTCTAGCCATTAGATACTACTGCTACTGCTACTGCTACTGCTGCTGCTACTGCTGCTGCTACTACTACAGACTACGATTCCTTTAACACCTTACAGATTGTTATGATGTGTAAGGCGTTATCAAGAATAAGAATGAGTAAGATAAGAGATGTAGTTAATCTCCTTGGTGGCAATCTGCAAGGTATTCATAATAATACTCATACTCGTATTCAAAATGTTGATAAGGAAAATAAAAAATATCTCTTATCAGGTGATCAAGACACTCTCTATGGAAGAAAGCACCTAAGGTCATAGGAGAGACTAGGGAAACGCACAAGGAAATAATTAAGATTACTTTTACAAATGGGAACACCAAAATTGATAATGTGCTTCTTCAGATAGCCAAATGTCTTAATAGTCTGCTCACAGAGGTTAAAGACAGGCTGTGCCACCACAACAGTGACAGGTTGGTACAAGCCTTTAGGAGGGATGGGCTGCATGCTGTCCCTTTGGGCGCAGCTCTGTCCAGCTGTGGGGGAGTCTGCCTGCCTGTCTGTGGTAGCCCTGGTGTTAGAAGTGTGTTTCTTGTCCCAGATCTTTCCTCTCTCCATGTTATTCTCATTAGCATTGGAAGCAGAAAAGGGAAAATATCCTCAGTGCTGGGACCAGCACAGTGACGTGAGAAGGGTGCAGGGGCCATGGCACCCAGCTGATGGGCGAGAGCCAAGGTGGGGAGGAAACAGCTGCCCCCGGCACCCAGGGGCCACCAGAGCCCTTGCCCTCCATAAGATGCCAAACTGCAGTTTGCCCCAAGGAGATTGCCAGGGAATGGGAGGCTTCATCAGAGGGGCAGACACGGGGCTCTGTGGGGCAGGGCAGCCGTGTGTGGGGCTGGGTGGAGGCTGGGGGCACAGCTCGAGGGCCGGCCCCAGTGTACATCCCAATGCCTGGTCCTCCTGTGGGCTTGGAAGTACTTGAGGGGCTGGCCAGACAAGCCCTGGGAGCCTGATGGCTGCATGGCCCAGCTCTCCCACTGCTGTCAAACTGTGAGCAGCAGCAATGTTCAGCTGGACAGAAACATCTCCTCCTCATTCTGCTCGCAGAGAATGCTTTGGACCCTTGAACATGTTAATTGCTTTACAGCCTCTTGCCATAAGCAGTTAAATGTTTGCTTTTCTGCTATTTAAAGAGACAAGGATGTAAAACTGGATCTGAGAGACACATGAAGATGCTCATTCCTGAGCAGGACTCTTACAGACAAAGCAGAACCAAGTCTAATTTGGATCTAGAAGATTGAGAACCTGAGGCACAGAACAGTTCAGTGACATTAAGTTAAGCTACATCCAGCTTGGCTAAACTGAGTCTGAGGTTTGCAGTATATTAAAAGCATACCCAGCTTCTGAATCACAGGTCTGAGTCCTTTGCTAATAGAAATCCTGCTAGATGGTTGCAGATGTTTTTAAATGACAAAATAGGAAAGAAATTGTAATTCATTCTCATGGTTACTTACACTGCCTTTCCTGTTCAATGGAAATAGCATTGCTGCTTCTTTCCTTTACATGGCTAACATGATCATGGAGGTCTTTGATCAGAATGTTGAGTTTAGATACAAGAAATACTAAGAGTCTGAAACTTTGGGTAGCAAGCCCAGCTTTGCAAATGGAAGACAGTTTGTCAGCTGGGAGGTTGCAGTAGGATTGTGAGCAAAACAGATTGTGAATTTCTAACTTCACATGAACATTTTATATAAAACACAGAAAAAAAAATTTGCATAAGGCAGCAAATGGCAAAACCAACACAAAGAATGAACACCTCTTAAAATAGAGTATACTTTTATTTATGAAAATATTAAATCATGTTTATATGATAGAATAATCAAACTGAAAAGAAACCTTAATGCTTGCAAATTTGTATCTGGGATGCAGCTGCAGGGAGATAAAATCACTCTTGAGTGACTGGTTGTGTTTCTTCTGCTTTCCTCCGTTTCTTTTAAGCCTTAATTAGAGCCAGATGTTTCTTATTTCCTTCCTTTTTTGTTTTTAAGTGTGCACAAAGTGTGGTGCCAGCAGTAAACACCATCTTTGACTTTTTTTTTATGTCAACTGCATCTGAGTCAGAGTCACAAATCAGTAAAATTCCACCAAATCAGTGCAAGCTTTCACTCCTACTGTCATTCCCACTGGAAGCAGGAGATTGGCATTGCTGTTTCCTGCAGCACAGGAGTCATAAAAATCCCACCACATGTCTGAGAACCTTGCCCCTGGTAAATAACACTGGAGGTAGGCTGGAATGCTGTATACCATGAACACAGCTGCCCCTTCCATGCTCATAAGAGTGCTGGGACTGATTTCTTGTTGCTTAATTGCTATTCAATTATATGGGTCTGCAGCCTGTTTTCCATTTCTTCTTTCTCCTCCTCAGGGAAGCAGTGGTTGGTAACCAGGGCATGTAGGCAAAACTATTTCTGCTCCAGTTTCATGCCCTTACTGTGCCATTGACCTCTTAGGTGCCATCTCTGGCAGAGTGTTTTGTCAGTAAATGGCAGAGGTCTATAGGTGGGAGCTTGCTTTCCAAATCAAATTGCAAAGTAGTATCGCTGTACTATTTATAATTATGGTTTTCGTCTACTTTTTAAAATGTATTTTCATTCTAAGAAGTGTATCAAATACAGAAATCCATGAACAGCAACAGCTACCTAGCAAAGAGATAGAAATTAGTGTTCAAAAAAAGTCATCTGAGGACAAGTTATGCCTTATTTGACAAATACTAGGTTTTTTACTCCCACATATTTTGAGTGAGCACATATTGTACCTAGAATAGATTTTAAGGACAAATTTTCCGGCAGTTTTCCAGTTGTCTTTCTCCCTTTTAACAGATGTGCTCTTTGTTGCTTAGTCCTTGGGAGTCAGGATCCCTTCTGCTACTGCACATGCTGAAGGGCTTTTTGGATAAAAAACTATTCTGTTTTCTTCCACCAACTTCTGTACCAGCAACTCCCACCCCAACTGCTGTAGTTTGGAGGAAGTGAAACATTCAGGGTGAGTGCATTAAGGTACCAGATCCACTGAAGAATTTTAGTGCCTAGGTTTTAAGGATGAGTGAACCTGGAGGATTCAGATTCCTTGCTGTCATATTTGCTCTTTGTTCATGCTATGTTTAGTTACAAGGGAAAAAAGTATTTATTTACAGAATATAGAACAAATATCACAGTTTCTAATGATGAGGTAGTACTGACCTTTCTTGAATTCAAGTGCAACTTGTTAAATGTCTGCATGTGTTAAGAGAGTAACCTGTTTATCCCACCCCATCCTGTCCCATAAATGGGTATATTTTTCCCCCTGAAAACATGACAGACATCTTACATGAATAAATCAATTTTATTTAAATAAAATTACAGGTGTATTTTTTCTAGTATAAACTATCATATAGTTTTTCAAAGGCACCAATATTTTAAAATAATTTAAATTTTCTTGAGAGCAGCTTCCTTTTTCTGAGTGGTGTTTGTAAACTTGTCAGACTTCCCTCCCCTCATTCAACTCAGTCAATACCTGTTGCTTGTGAAATGATGAAGGCTGTACCTTTTTCATTGTAATAGGTGCCCTACTCTTCCTGGACACCTCTTTTGAACACAGGAGAACAGGTCAGGTGTTCCATGTAGCAAAACCCCACTCTGAAACAGGGTGTTTCCTTCCTTTGTGGCACCACAAATTTCTCAGGCACAAACCCCCACTATGACACTCACTTTGCATGTACTGTAAGTATTGAAAATTAAAAGAATGTTTCTTTGAGACTTCAGGATCTGTTTTTCCTTGCATTTCTTCAAGTTTGATAATGCAATGCCACCTTTTCTGGTGTGAGGAGAGAGCTTCTTGCACAAAGCCTGCCCTACATTTCTGTGTCCCAGTCTGCATCAGCCTCCAGTTTGGTCTTCTTTAGAGGCATCTTTGCAAAGCATGGTTGTACCAAAACCAGCAGACGTGTGTGACGGGCTTATTCATCCAGTTGTGTGAGCATTTACAGGAGATTCACAGCAGGGGCACAGAGGGAGCTGCAGGTGATAACTCTCAGCAGGCCAAATCCTGCTCAGGTTTTCTCCAAAGAAAACACCCGGCTCTGCAGCCACTGCTGGATGCAGGTAAGGACAGAGCCAGAGTCCCCAGGCAGAGGGCGGCACGGGAGGAACTGTGTTAGGCAGACACTCTCTGGCCAATGAGTTCAAGTACTGTCACTTTTTGCTTCTGTAAAAGCAGGGAGTTTTTTTCAAAGGAGATTTTGCTAAGCACCTTCTACATGCACAGCTCACCCATGAGGTTCACTTCATCAGCTGATTTTGGCTTACTGTGACAGACATTTGTAGTAATCCCCAAGTTCTCTTTGATGCATAACCATCGTCCTCTCTGCCCAGCACTGCAGAAGCTTTGTAGCCCAACCATTCTAACAGGAAAAAGAGTCTGCCCTTTAAAAAAAATCCCCACAATTTCGAGATGACAGTGATGTGGTGCAATGAAGGTAAGACCGTAACAGGTATACATTTGGCAAATGTATCTCTGCTTCAATTAACAGGCAGGCTCCTCAGGGAAGCCATGGATCTTCCTTCTACAGAAAATCTGATTTTAATGGAACCACAGTAATTAAACTCAAGTCTTAGATTTGCAGAATGGAGGAAATACAATTATTTCAGAGTTTATAGTAAGACCACTGTAAAGCTGAGACACAGAGCTACAAATATACCATACCAATACCTCTTCTGCAAGAATGTCCCAGACAGGCTTTACTAAAGTTTGCCAAAATCTCCAAGACTTTTCAGAGAAAGGCATTGAAAAAGGGCCAACAATTGCTAAGAAAAGCAGTGATCTTAGGCTAGCAATGTGCAATTTCCCTTTTGCCATTTGTAAATGTAGAAATGTATGTGAGCCAACAACTCTTGCTTTCCAAAGAAGATTCATCTAGATAATCTGACAGCTGGTTACAGGTGTTACTTCACAATACTTTATTTAAGCCAACTTCTCTGGAACATTTTGCCCAAATGTTCCAATCAATCATCTAAAATGTCTAAAATAATTTTTAAAATTAGCAACTGAAGTCTTCTAAGAAGACACACGAAAGCTCAGCCAGTTTATTGTGCTTTTCATCCTGTTTAGGTTATCCCTTTAGTTTAGAGATACTGCACCTTAATATCTGCATGGTATTAAATATATTTATCAAGAAAAGCAGTGAAGAAATTTGCACTGTTCCTGCCTGTAAGAAGCAAAGTAATTTCTGATTATATCCTTCAGAATAAACAACACCACTGATTTTGGAAAGGCACTGTCAAAACTGACAGACTAAAATTCAGCATCAACAGCATGTGCAGCTGAGAAAGGTGCTCCTTGAAATATGGGAGATAAAAGGTAGATCTTAAAAGAGAAACAAATGTTTATGTTGCATTAAAGGTAAAGTAGTTTTAGAAAAAGCCTTTAAGGGTTTTTTGGGTCTTGGGATCTCTTTGAGGTACAAACTATTTTATTAGCTAGTTTTTATAAGCAATCAGTTTGCTGCCATTAGTCATGAACACTGTGCTTTTCACTAGATCAGTTTGGATGGAGAAAATAAATGCAATTAAAAGCAGTATTATTTTTTAATTCCCTCGCTGATGTTGTTAGCTGGGTATGGAGCTACCATGAAGGCAACATCTGCCCTCCCACAGCTCACTGTGCAGCACTGTGCAGGCTGCCTGGTGACTGAAGGGGTGACACAGGGAAAGGGATGCAAAACCATCTCAATCCTGCCCACAGAGCAGAATGACCCACGCCTGACTCAGGTGGTGGGTCATGTGTCTGCTATGAATCCTGCAGAAAACCACCAAATTCCACCAAAGGTAAGGAAATCGCTTTGGGAAAGAAGATGGTTTTGCAGTTAGGTGCTGCCTGATTGGACATCCTCAGCCTTTCTGGAAAAGAAATTGTTCCAGGCACCAAGGGAAGGCAGAGTCAAAGGGTAGCAAAGACACAGGACTGTGTAGGCCTGAAAATGAACAACTGCACTGGTTTTTGATCAACATACACATCTTTGGTCCTCCTGCCAGCCTTGGTGGTACCTCTGAGGGGGTGAACTCTTCACACGCTTCAGTGAACCACTCAGTGGGTTCACAGTGAGAAGTTCCTTCTGTTTAACACAAAGCCACAAGCAGAGACACAAAGCTGTTACATAAGACAGCTGCAAGACTGTGGTTCCTTATCTTGTTCTACTGTTTTCTAGGTCTGCACAGTTATTTATCCACAGGTACTTGCGGGGCAACAAACACGCGTATTTAGACACCCTAATTATGGAAACTCTATGTCCAGCAGCAGCTGAAAAACATTTTGCTTAGCTTTTAATAAGGCAAACATACAGATTTCATTGTGCCACCTCATCCACTCCAAGTCTGTCTAATACTAGCCTGATTTTCTGGGAAGTGTGTGATAAGCAAGGTACCAGTGCAACCACCATGAATCAAGATCAAGCTTACCCTCCACAAAAAAAGTATGACTGTGTAGATGTAGACATCAGAGGGGATTGATATTTGCAAAGCAAGTTGTAGCAAAGAATTAATTAGATGGCAAAGAAATATAGAAATGAGGTATCAATTAGCCTAATGGTTGGAGTGGGCAAACTGGTCAAGCCATACTCATACTAAATTTCTTCTTCTGACTCATGATCCCGTTCAGATGTTTTCAGTAAACCCATTTCCATGGACTGGGACTGTTTAACCTTCGAGCGAACTGCCCTGGAAACAACAACAAAAAAGGTTGTTAATAGTAGCTCAAAGGCTCATCTGACCTTTTTTGACATGCTAAAAACCTGTTTAACTCTTCTCATCAGTGAGTTAGGATGATTCATTCTATGATTCTATGGTTAGGAAGTACTGCCTTTAATGATACCACCTGACTGCAGAGCTTGTAAGTTCTTGTTCCTATGATCAAATCAGAGTGCTGTAAAAAACCTCAGTGTACCTTCCAGAAGGCGCAATGTTGTGCAGGCACAAGACCAATCGCTGTGTTCACTTGGGAAGGGACCATAAAGCTGTGAGAAAGAGAGGGTCTGGCCAAACTACCCTTGGAGGGGAACTCTGCCAGCGTGCCGTGATCAGCCTCCCCTGAGGCCTCGTCTGATGCTGCAGCAGCCACTGGTCCCAGCATCAGAAGGGATGTGAGATTGCTGCCACCTTCTCAGGAGCTGCCGTTCTTTACACAGCAAACCAGTTACCCAGCCTTGAGTGCTGGTGCCTTTCAAACTGAGATACAAAAAGAACTGGCACCTCAGTGCAAAACAAGACTGGAAGAACTAGGTATTTAACATGATTAAATAGGGCTATTAGGATGGTTGGGATCAAGCAAGGAGCGAGAAGCATGTTTAGGTCACTGCGGGAAAAGGCTTGGTAAGGTCCTGTGGGCAGAAGGTGATCACATTCTGTGATCTGATGGCAGAGGCATTTTTACAGCCAGATTAACACCACAGCTGGAATTTTGTTAGAATTAGCACTGGGCAGCGAGGAAAAGGGCTAACTTTAGACACTAGGGGATGAAAATGGCTAGTGAAAAAGAAATTTCTAGCAAGGAATTCTGTGTAATAGTCTTCAAAGTAAAGTCATGAAGCCTGCTCACTAAGCCACTTAAAATTAGCAGAGATGAGCAGTGGGAGACAAGATTCAGCAGGTAAAAAGAATCTCCTACTTCTGACTTTATATGCACTTACAAATGTGGAATTTGAGCTCATTTTATGTGAGAAGTATTATGCTATCAGAGCTGTATTTATGGATGTTTTCCCCCTTTCTACTGAAGCAATGTCATTTGCTTTTCGTTGATTACTAATAACAATTTTTATTTTACCTTGCAAGACTATTAATTACTTCATAGAAACCTTTTCATTTGTCAGTGAAACTTTTCTAAAATAAAGCTCCTCCGAGACTAAATAGACAAGTCACCAAAGTTTTAGTGTTTCAAGTAACTTACCAGCTGACAATTGTGTAATTCACTGCAAGTATAAGAAAAGCAAAGGCGTAATGCCAGCAATAGCACATAGTCAGGAACATCATGTTAGTATGATCCGTCTGATTCCACTCTGGGCTCCCATTTGGAGGATAAAGCACAAAGCCAATCTGTAGTAAGATAAAAGATACTCAGTAGATGTCATTTGGTATGCACCCTATGCCATATCATGTTTTATGCTACCCATCACAAGGCAGACATTTAATTCTCTTATGGTGTTGCTTATTTCTGTGTATATTATAAAAAGCTATTTTTGCAGTCACTCTCAGGTGTGATGGATCACTTTACTCAACTCTGTGCAGAAATACCTTTGAAGATGCAGAGCCAGTCCCAGAGACCCACTGCTCTTGCCCAGAGAATGTAGGCACCTGCCCAACAACCCAGCCCTGCAACAATCACAACTGTGCACTGTAAGGAGAGGGGCTGGTGCTCAGCCCTGTGTGCTCTGAACTAAAAGTGCCATTTGCACTGCCTTGCTTCTTCCCAGCAGCATCTGGAAATGCATCATGTGGGTGGGAGGATGAATAATCAACGAATAAATAAAGGGCAGCCATAAATCTATTGCTTCTGGGCCATCCAAGGGAAAGGTCAGAAATGGCACAAAAATGAAGCTTCCTCATCGAAGACTGTGAGTTCATGTGAAATACATAGCTGATTTATTTATTCAGAGCTGGGAAAGATCAAATTCATATTTGTGCATAAGATGGGAAAACCATTAATCCTGTGGCTACACAGAGTTTGCATGACAAGCACCAACCCTCTGTACTGCTTAATACTCTTCAAAGTCACCACTCAGCAGTTTAGCTGAGAATTTAGAAACTGGGAAGAGGAGAGGAAGAAGGAGGGGAGTGCATTTTGCATTTCCATGCAGAGAATTCAATGAATGAGGGTGTTGATGATGCAGAAAGAAAGTCCCTTTACCTTTTACAAATTTCCCCTGCTGCAGCCAGTGTGCGGTTTTCCGTCACACAGATGGTTGAAGTCTGATGCGGGTGTGAAAAAAGCCACACTTCAATTTCTTCTATTTTCAGTACTTCAATTTCTTACTTTGAAACAAAACCCACATTGTCTCTAGAGCTAAAGAAATAATCTGTTCTATAATTAGACTAGGCAGAAAACAATGAATAAATGGTTGCATCTATTCCTGCTATGTAAAGTTTCTGAAATCACCAACAGAAAGTTTACAGACAAGAAAATAAAATAGCACGTGCTGCAGCACCACATTCTTGAGTTCACTTATAGAAAAATACAGCCAATTCCAAGGTCTGTCTTCATGCCAGAGCAAGCATTTAAATATTTGATTTGGTGCTGAGTGTCCAGTTCTCCTAAGAAACAGCAAACGTTTTTATTCATCATGTCTGGCCAGCATAGAAAAAAGGGAAGCCAGTCTAGACATGCTGGAAAGAAAAATCACTGGAATGACCTCAATTCTCCACTATAAGATGAAACACACATCAGCACTAGTGCTCCTATTTCTGTTACAAACTCACAGCAACTCCTTAAATCTCTCTCTTGTTCTGACAGCAGAGGAAAGGCTGCTATCAAATATCTCTTATTGGATAGACTCGCAAGTAATTGAAGGCATAGAAGCTACATTTTGGAAAGTCCTTTTGGGAGCCACATCCCTCAAATATCAAAGTTTTGGCTGCTCGGTTCCCAGAGCACTAGAAAAGCAGGAGGCTTTATATCACCCAGCCTCCTAATGAGAATCTGTAGCTTAAGTACCTTTTGAACCTGGTAATGCCAATGAGGCCTTTGCCTCACCCACCTGTCCAGTACTACACTGGGCATCAAAGAGCTCACTGCTCCAGCAGCTGGCAGTGGAGACTCTCTTTGTAAAGAACAACATATATTTCCATGCTCTAAAATCACTGCCATTTGGCTGGTGAATTTGGAACAGGATGTTACAGGGATCAGAGAGAATGGTCAATGACTGTAGTAATGGAGAGCTCAAGAAAAACACCTCAGCTTTTCTATTGATTCAAATAAAAGGCACTTGAAGTAAAATGGCTGCTGCTTCTTCTTCTGTAAAATGGATATGAGAGATACTTTTATCTCCTTAATGGAACATTGAGAGTGCATTGTTTTCTATAAGTCTTTTGAGGTCTGTGTTTAAAAGGTATTTATATCACCTGTGAAACATCTGCAAAGGGTTAAATGACCCATTTTGGTGAGGAAGAAGTTACAAGGGCAGAAAAGTGACCTACCTGCCAGAACCAGCTGCCTTGTAATATGCAGAGGCTTGTACGGAGCATCTCTAGCACAATACTGCCACGGAAGAAAACTTCCAGAAATATGCAGGCAGCAGCTCCAAAGATAGCAAATAGCAGTAACTGATGAACATGAACATCCAGCATGGTTCTCCCATGGAGATGGTAGCAGAAGAGAAAACCTGGAATAAATTGTGATCAGTTTAAGATTTTTTTCTTCCCTTGCAATTTCCCTGCATTTGCTTTTAGAAAACAGCAAAGCATTTCTGGCATTTCTCTTTATGCCAGTATCACCTTCATTCACGCTGGCTTTAGCTAACTAGTTGTGTACCATGGCAGTACCTAAATCAAACACATTCCCGAGCTACTTACCCAAAACAGGCTTTTGCTGCTATTTTCATAACATTTCTGTTGCTGTCTGAGGCAGTTAGGAAAGCACAGATTCACCTCTATCAGATTCACCTCTACAATGCATGCTCATGACCTGGGCTGCAGATAAAGCCTCAGCAGTGTAAGGAGGGCTAAGACTGATTTTTGTTTGATTCAGTTTCAGGGAGTGAAACAACCAGCACGCATAGGGTCAGTTTCTAATCTGAGATTCCCAGACCAATGATCAATCCCCATCTGCAGGACTCATGTGCATTCC
>NW_008237619.1:6117011-6125991 GCF_000691975.1 Corvus brachyrhynchos
TGAACTGACCTTCAATAAAGACTGCTAAGGAAAGCATCATCCTGTCCATGGCCGCTGGCAGTGCATTGGTCCCATGCGCCACGATGTCCACCAGCCCTGAAATGCCATAGAAGAGGTACATGGTGGCATGTTGCCAGTTCATCAAGTGATCCCAGTGCTTCTTCTCATAGTTGTACAGCTTCAGATGAGGTCCATCAGGAACAAACTGCTCAGCCACCATTCCTGTGCATGAAACAAGAAGAAAAACCATTTGGTCTGGTACTTAAGGTATAAACTGATGCAAAGTTTTCACACAAACAATAGTGGCAGCAATATATCCCCATGCAGCATAATGCCAGTAAATTTGAGGTTTTAGCATCACATAATCCGGAGAGTGAAGAGCCAGAGGAAATCAGGCTTCAGCTCCACTCCTGGTGGAACTATCTGCATCTCGCAGTTTCCAGCAGTGAAAATGAAAACAGCTATTCTGTGCTGCTTTTTCTTCTTTTAAACAATTGCTATTGTAGTAGTCCTCTGACCAAATTTTTCAGCTGCCTTTCCCAATGGTTCTGACATGAGCATAGCACACACTAAAGTCTCCAAAAGAAAGATTTACCATTTTAGTGCCCTGCCAATGCAGGATGACAGAGTTCAGACACATAATTCAAAGGGGGATTTTTCCTCTAGAGCCATAAAAGGAAACCCCTTCACCGTGCAGGGTTATTAAAAGTCCCATGGGAATGTACACCAAAGTAGTATTTGAATCACTGCTTCACTCTCTCCCTTACCTTGGCCCCTCAGTGTCTTGCTAACTAGCTGAGGTACACCAGCAAAGGAAAACTGCTTTAAAATGCTTTATATAATCACTGAAGTTTGGGGAGGGTTTAAAAGTTGTTATGCTTTTAAAACATTAATGCTAATTATTTTGTTTATGAAGCATAGGCCAGCATCCTGCTGTATAAGTAGATGTGCTATTGAACAAATGCAGTGTTGTTCCACCTTTATTTCCAGTTTTCCTAACATGGAAACAGCAGGTTTTACTTCCAATGCCTTTACTGCCTGTCTTAGCCAAACGTTTGTCCATACTTTTGATTGGAATTGGAATTTCTGTATGTTAAAGTAATAGCTTGTTGTTTCAAAGTGAAAATAAAACCAGTAGATTAATGTTTTAGCTGCCAAGCTACCTCTAGACTGGGGGATTTATAGGAAAGATGTCCACAGTCATGCCTCAAAATGAATGCTATTATTTAGATTTTTATCATTTTTTAAGGCATATAAAAATATATACTGTAGACACAACATCCCTTCAGTGCTGATATATCTTAACAGAGAGGAAGGAAAAGCAAGAAATAGACTGTCACAGCCTGGTCCTTGATTAGAAATGAGGCAGCTCTGAGCATCTAAATGAGAGCAGACAAATAGAATCTAAAAGTGTAAAAATGCTTAAAATTTAGATACTTTTCAACTTGAGCTGCAGGTGCTGAGCTCCCCAGATCCCCTGTTGTTGAGTTTACTTACCCTCTACAGGTAAATTGCTACCATACAGCCTGCTGGGATGTAAACAAGAACTAAACACTTCCAGTCAGCTCTCAAAACCATCCCTGTGAGTTTGTACCCAGGCCTGGACACAACAGAAGGACAAACAGCTCCCCCATGCCCCATCACAACAGTCCTGCAGCAGTAAGATCTGGAGTTTAGTCTTTCTTTGTGAATATTTTCACTTTTAACTGACATTAATCAAAAAATCATCTGCATCATTTACATATTTTATCAATAAATCAGTGGAGGCTTCCAACATCTGAGATGGTTGGGTTCAAAATAGAAAAGCAACACCTTCACAGTCTGGTGCTCCCAGTGTGCAAATGAGAGCCCCTTGCATAAACATCTTATCTGCCTCCCTGAACAGAGAACAGTACATGAACGCTGACATGTGGTCAGGAGTGGTCAAGTGGTCAAGAGTGGTCAGGAGATCTCACAGAAGCTCCAGAAGAGTGCTACGGATGGAAACCACGTTACAGCCACAGCTGTGTAATTAACAGCAGTAGCCCCACCACTTCTCAGTGGTTAAAGGGCAAAATAGCAAAACACAAGGAGACTCATTTTATCAGAGGACAAAATTTGAAGAATAAAGTGTTAGAAAGTACAGCCTGCCCTTAGTCCACCTCACTTACCAATGAGGGCAAAGATAGCTTTGACGATGCCCTCAACAAACTCCAGGCGCTGGAATCCTGCCCTGGAGCCAAGGTAGCAAGCGCTCTTGTTTTTTCGACAGGCGTACTTCAGTGGATACTTCACTGACCACCATAAACCAAAAAGAAGGAAAAAGCTTCCAGGGAGGGCATGCCCTTTGAAATTGCCCATGGTTTTCTGCTAGGCAATACCTGAAAGAGAAACAAACACAGACCAATTATGGGAATAGTGGGAGAATTTTGTGGGTTATAATTTTAAAGTATCTCCTCGCATAGATCAAACGGGTGCCACTGAATAAAGTACTCACATTTAATTTAAAAATAAATTGTGCACTTGTCTCACCAGGCTGTTCAAAACACCCAGCCAGTCTCCCCAGTTTCATAACTTTGCAAAAGCATAATCAGACCCAAGTGCAGAGCAGCTGACCTGAAATGCAGAGCTGGCAGTCGGCAGGGTAAGAGAAGGAAAAGCCATAGCACACTACATCTTAGCTAGCAAACAGAGAACCTGAATAGCCACTATTTGGTGCTTTCACTTTTAGAGAGGGTTTTATATTCTCTTCCTCTACAAAGGGAAACCAAGACAACACCTGACTGAGGGAAAAATGAATTGCATACCCATCGGATGGGTAAATATGCACTAGTAAATTACATTTTGTGTTTCAATCCAGGTGTTTCATTATGATTTACAAATATCAAGTAATTCTCATTATTTGATGGGTGAATTATGCACCCACAACTAGATATATATTAATAAGTACATCAAGTGCATGGAGTGACAAGTTTATTAGTTGGTCAGGATCATAAAGTCATTTAAAAGCAGTGCCATTCATAATCCTAGTAATTCTGGTCATCATCCCAACATTTAGGATAGTTTACTTTGAGCCAGTGGCCTCTTCATTAAAATGACAGATCTAACATTAAATTGGCAATTTTTCTTTAAGTTATTATAAACTGAGTTGTTGTGCCTCATGCCCCAAAGGCATACGAAGTCTCTGCACAGACAGCAATCAAGAATAACAACTTTAGAAGGATTGGCAGTCTGCACTTTCTGTTATTATTGCTGCCGACTTAAAAGTTCAATTGCCACGCTGTACTGGAGCCATCTGGCTATGAATGGAGCATGGAAGCTCTGGTATATTTTTCTTTTTCACGAGTATTTCCTATGGTCAGCTCTGCATAAGGAGTATTAAGCTGCGGCTTCTGGGCCGTGGAGTACTTTCAGCTGGTTCACGTAAGGCTGTCTACTCACGTAGTGTGAGCCCTCTCCTGTTTCTGGAGGCTAAACTCTGCTGAAAGCTTTTTTTTTTTTTTTTAAGAAGAGAAACTTTTCCGCACTCACAGGTCCTGGAGTTCTCCTAAGACTGTTCCAACTGCATGAGGAGAGGTGACCTCTATAGCCACAAAGGAGAAGGAAAGAAAATACGACTGTCCATGCTTAGCATGAGTCTGGCCTTTAAACAGGAGTTAAACAGGATGCTGAAGAGGGTCCTGCAGCCCTGCCTGACCCCTCCTATTCCAGAGCTGAGCTCTCCCACTCTAAGGGCTGTTGTGTGGGAGAGGTGAGCTTTAAAAGCTTTCCCTGGACAATACCCTGCTTAGCTAATTTCTAGGGAAGCACTGGGGAAGTACAAGAGCAGAGAAATGTGTTGCTGGTTGCCCAAGCAAGCCCATTACTGGATGTGTCCCTGCAGGTGTTGCCGGATCTGGCATCTGCGTATGGAAGCTGGGAAGGAGACTGTGCAGAGATGGGTGCACCAAGCTCGGGGAAGCAGCACCTGCCAGCCATGGGGCAGCCAAAGGGGGCATGAGGGATGTGTTTATGAACAAAACATAAAGGACCCCCTCTTGGGATTTCTGCTGTGTGGGGAAGGGCTCCTGCTGCTGAGGGTCCAAGGGCTGGGAGAGCCTTTCTCTGCCTCCTCTGCCTCCCCCATCACCCTTAAAGTTCCGCTGGGTTGATGCCTGTGTGTTTTATTTGCAGGTGGGGGAAGCGCTGTTCACCCTGCAGCAGCCCTCAGCACAGTGAGGCTCTCACTAGTGAGGTTTGGGGAGCTGAGCCCCATAGGTGCGACCCAGCCCCTGCTATCTCACTGGCGAGGTTCTTCATTTTGGGACACCTAGAGTTCAAAGAGTCTGACCTGCCTGCACATCACTGCCAGTACTCACTGCACAGCTCTGCCTCAGTAAAGGGCAGACTAACAGCTTTAGAAAGCCCTCTGAACTTTGCTTTAACCTTTAAAATACTTCTTTTGTCTTTCAAACCTTAATTTCTGGGGTTTTTTTAACATGCTGGCCTGAAAGGCATTGCTCTCTTTTCAGACATGTTGGTTTTTTCCCTTCTTTGACTCAAAGGGAGAGGGGAGGAGTGGGGACTGGCCTTTCCTCACCATGTCTGCTCTCACTGAACAGCATTCATTGGAAAGACCTTATTCATTATTCATTATTATTCACCACAGGTATAAAGCAGTCCAAATGGAACAATTTACCCTCTATTGCACATCAAAGCAAAACAATGGATTACAAAGGTAAATTAAACCTATGAAAAACCTTCCTTTAGGAGAGTACAGCTGCAGTAGGAGTGAAATGAAGAACAGTGTTGACGTCATTTGTAGTGCACAGTATACAAAACTTCAAAAGTAATTCTCAATCTGTGAATTCACACCTGGGTTACCTAGACCTTTAAACACTGGAGGATCTTTCTGCACTAAATCTTAGCAAGTTATCAAGAATTTTTTTCTTTTTTGCCTATTGCCTATTTGCCTTTTGTTTATTGCCTATTGCCAAAAAACTATTTTTTTGCCTTTCAAAACAAGCAAAAAGAAGAAAAGACGGATACAGCAGCTAATGTTCCACATCCAATATAAACAAAATAGAACTAGAAAAATTGCTTTTTTGCTGGAAGAAATACAATCACATATTATTAACGTAAGAGAGTGTAAACTTCAGATTAAGTTCATCCAAAGGTGTTGGGGATTATTTGTAGGATTTCTCTAGAAAGAGACACATCAGATCTGCCAGCCAGCTGTTGTGGCAGACCTTTGGAATGCTGCATGTCGACACAGTTGCTTTCAGAAAGGAGTTATACAACTTATCCTTTAAAGTCTTAGTAAACTTGAAAACATCATGACAGGCCTTGCCTTAAACTGATTAAACTTCCCAATTCATGAGTTTTCTCTTTTCAGGCCAGAGATATCGTTTTGGTGAGTCTAGAAATCACCTGCCAACACCCACAGTTTTGATGTGATTGAGAAGTCTTGTCTGCAAATAAACTGGGGGATATTGCACAATTTGGGGACTTAGTATGAAACGGAGGATGTGGCAAAGCTAAGCAGAGACTCCTCAGTAGGAAAGTCACTGTGGGGTCAGAAGGCAGACCTGGGAGGTGGGGGGCAGGGGAAAGGAAAGGAGAACAGTACAGCAGGCTGCTGCCTTTCCATGTGGCACTTTGGCATCCCCCTGTGCAGACCAGGACAAAGTAACTCCTACCAGCTCTTCTGCACAGCTTGAGAGTCAGACACTTTTGGTACAGCAGGTGCTATTTATTGGATAAAGATGGCATCAGTGTGTTATGACAATACTTGATAAATAGGAGGGCTTGTTTTTACAGAGCCTTATCAGTCTATATCTGCAACATCAGACTGATGATGCAGGATGTGCAAATCCAAGAGTCTCTTTTTTACCCTCAGTGATTTCAGGGTCAAGGGTGTTAGCAGAGCCACAGCCACATTCTCAGCAGCAAACCTTCCTTGCTGCCCACAGCCCTTCCTAGAGTTCATCATCTTAGATTGGATATCAGGAGAAATTCCTTCACTGAAAGAATTGTTAAGCCACTCTCCAGGGAAGTGGTGGGATCATCATCCCTGGAGGTATTTAAAAGACGTGGAGATGTGACTCCTGGGATGTGGTTCAGTGGAGGACTTGGCAGTGCTGTGTTAACAGTTGGACTCGATGTTCTGAGAGGTTTTTTCCTACCTAAACAATTTTGTGATTCTATGGTCTGCCAGAGTTGTAGGTTGAGAAAATCCTGAGGTTGCCCCACAGCCGGGTGCCAAGAGGCCTGGCCCCAAAACCACCCAGTCACACCAGATCCCACACGCACTCCTTTAGCTGGTGACCTGCTTCACAACTTCAGCCCTGTCCAAATCCTTCTCCTAACCCTGCCAGGCAAAGCCAATGGTGCTGATGCCTACAAAAGGCGCACACACAGCTGGCATCACCTGGCCACAGCCCTCCCCATGGATGACAGGATTGGCTTTCCATCAAATGTACATCCTTGACCATTGCGGATCAAATCGTCACTGTTACCCACTGTGTGCAGCCCCAGGATTCCTGCAGGATCACTCACTCCTCATGTCTCTGCCCTGAAGTCTCACCACCCAGAATCCTTCCACCACTCCCAGCAAGCAGCCACGGAGCCACAGCAGCCAGGGCACCAGCAAATTCTGAACTCTGGCAAAGCAAATTTTGGCGTCAAGCCGGGGGAAGGTCCCCCTCTGCCAGCCAGCACTGGCCACTCTGAGGAGCATGTCCAGGAACCGGACAAAGCACACGTTTCAGCCCAGGTTCAGGCTTTTCACAAGAAGTGCCCTTTGAAACGCTGCTCTCAGGAGAGTGTGGGGCACGCCAGGACAGGAGGCTGCTGCTGTCACAGTTGGACAGCCATGGGCTTCAATTGCCTCAATCACACTCCCCCAGGACCCCCATCCTGGCACCCCTGCTCAGGTGCCTCTGGTCACAGGAGAACTGGAGAAAAAGGTAATTAGGCGTAATTATGGCAATAAACTCAACTGTTGAGGTAGTTTACAAATTTTAAGTACCAGTCAACGTTTCTGCAGCTGATTGGAATGATGAACAAGAATAATCTACAGCTACCTGTGAATGTGAGATGCTTTTTTTTTTAATGTGAGAATTCCAAGCATAGTTTTTCTTGCAATGACCACAGAAAGCCCTGTATGATTAAGGTTTTTCCAGCAATTAGAAAGCTGCATGGTATTGCAAAAGTGTTTTACGTCCAAACTTTGCCAAACCAATATAGGCTGTTCACAACTGCCAAAAAATTCCCCATGTAGCCCTAATGCTTTGTGTACCTGGGTTGTTCATCCCTCTGTGCAGACTGCATCTTGCTCCTTGGGGTCAGAAGGGAATATGGGATTCCACTGAAGAAGGAGGTTTCCAAGAGAGCACTCAAGAAAAGGTGTGCATTTTTGTGGCTTTTAAGAGCTGCCTTTTTAGCCTGAAAATTATCTCACACCATCAGAAGCATGAAAGGCAGGCAGGAAGTAAACTCAGATGGTTGGTTTAAAGATCTTCTGATGTTTTTGGGAAGGATGTTTCATAACATTTACCAGTTTGATTTCTGATCTCCACTTTTGTGGGGACTAAGGAAAGACTTGCAAGTGATATGGAGAAATATACCACGTGGTTACTCAGAAGGCTTCTCAACTGCTTCTGGAAGAGCTAGGTTAGTTTTCCTTTTATCCCCTTCAAAAGACTAGCAGGGGTTTAGGCAGCGCAACCTGTATGGGACAGGGACATGAGCAGCAGCTGACGCAGAGCCCGCCCTGCAGCAGGCAGCTTCTCTCCCCTGCACATTCTCCTGCCACAGCAGTATGCCCTGCAATTTCCTGTGTTTGTCAAGCCCTGGGGGATGCTACAGAGGGCTGTCGAACAGAAATGTGGATTTCTTTTCCAGAAATGACACAAGTTATAAAGCCACAAACTCTCTCTGCTGCAATGCTTCCATTTCTGCTACACAGCAATATGACAGCAAAGGTTAAGACCAAAATCAAACATTAGCAATTTTTTCTTCCATATGCTAGACTAGAAAACAGTGATGTGCAGTTTATAATATCTGATGGGAAATGTTTATTTTTCTGTAACAGCTGAGGGAATGCATTGTGATATCGGTTAGAATGATGCACCCAGATAAGAGGAGGAAATAACAATTGTAGGCATTTTCTAATCAGTGCACAAGCTGTGATCACACAGCTTTTACAAAAAATGGAAACCAGCAAAGCTGAAATGCATGTAAGACAAAGAAAATCACAGACAAGTTTAATTCAGTCCCAAAGTTTCCTACTTGCAGCTAAAGATCTATTCACGAGGCAAGTGCCTTTTGTCCTGCAGCCATTATGTTGTAAACACCACAGACAGCCAGGCTGATCTGAAAAACTCTCTGTTCCAAGCACTTTGTTCACTAAAGGCAGTCCTGATTTCATGTCATGACCGAAAGCATTTCAGCAATTACAGCTCCACGTTTCCAGATGAGATCACTGCTCTGGTGTTAAGGAAATATTCAGCTGGCACCTACAGCTGCTTTAGAATTAGACTGGGGCTAAGTACTGTGTGTGCTAGTGAAAGCAGGACACAAGACTACTTGAAATGCTAAAAAGTGACGGGACAGCCTTGGTATTTTTGGCTTAGGGGTGTGGGAGATAAAAATTTTCAGGTAAAGAAAAGAAAAGAAATGTCATAAATATGAGTCTCCAAAGTCTGTAGAAGAATTCAAGCCTTGAGAGAATCTTCAGACCTAGAAGACAGGGATGAAAGCCAAAAATCCCAGAGGTAAAGACCAGAAATCTATTATCTGCTGGCCCTAGAAAGGAGGGACTCCAGGACACAATCTCCCACAGTGCTGAATTTGGGCCCACAACTTATACCGCTCTATTTTTTTTCAGTGGCTTGCATCTGTCAGAGTCTTCCTTCCCAGATACTTGTCCTTGTCAGTCCTCTGAGTGCTCCTCGCTGTGTTTGTCATCTCTCATGACCCTCAGCTTTCTGGCTCTCTTTCCCCGTTCTCTGTGCATCTG
>NW_008237619.1:6126003-6132804 GCF_000691975.1 Corvus brachyrhynchos
TCTTTCCCTGTTCTCTGTGCATCTGCTGGCTCTGTCTGCTCCCATAGATGAGCAGGCTATCTCCAGGGGTTATCCAGGGACAACAAGTACTACATAATAATCTTACCATTGGCTCCTGATATCTGAGCAGCTGCTAGTCTGGGGATATGAAATTTTTGGTCTTCAGGACTGCCAAATTGGAGCCTTTTTCAGAGCACCACAAGTTCAAAAAACTTAAAACCACCAAAAATAAGCCTTGTAAGTGCATGGCACACGTAAGAGTCATTTTTTCCTATGAAAGATTCATAGTTCCTCTATTGGCCATAAACCCTGGTATTTCCTAGCACTGCCTGAAGTAAAGGGTAAAATAGCACAGGTATGTGAGTAAACTGTTGCAGGCGTAACAGTGCTACCTCCGGTGGGACCGTGTTTGGCTGCAGCCCCCACAGCCACTTCCATGCCCTCAGTGGGGTGCCTCCTGTGGGGTGACCCTCCATCTGTCCCCCATGCAGAGCAGCAGTTTCCTTCCCCACAGAGGGTCACAGCAGACTGCTGCCCTCCAGCTGAGGTGCTGCTGCTGCAGGCTCCCCCCAGCCTGGCAGACTGGAGCAGGTTTTTGTTTGCGTGTGGCAGAGGCAGAGTGCTGTCGGAGAGAAGGCGTAAGGAAGGATATGCTGTGACATCCCACTGCTGTGCTCTGGGAGCTCTTCACTAACATCTGAGACCATCTCCCCTTTCCAGTCCACCCAGAGCTGGGCTTAGCTGGAGCTCTTACTGCATCCCGATTTTAACCTGTTGTGCTGGCTAGTGAAATTCCTGTATGCGCTCACTCTCCTTTTAAAGTCAATTCCTTTCATCCCAGAATCATAAAAACATGAAATCACAGAATGTTTAGTGCTGGAAGGGACCTCTGCAGGTCATCTAGTCCAATCCCCCTGTTAAAGCAGGTTTATCTACAGCAGATTGCACAGGATTGCATCCAGACAGTTCTTGAATATCTCCAGTGAGGGAGACTCCACAGCCTCTCTGGGCAGCCTGTTCAGTGCACGGTCACCTGCACAGTAAAGAAGTTCTTCCTCATGTTCAGGTGGAACTTCCTGTGTTTCAGTTTGTGCTCATTGTTCCTTGTCCTCCCACCAGGCACCACTGGAAAGTTTCTGGCACCATCCTCTTGACACCAGCCCTTAAGATACCTGTATGCATTGATGAGGTCCCCTCTCAGTTGTCTCTTCTCCAGGCTAAACAGGCCCAGCTCCCTCAGCTGTTCCACACAAGAGAGATGCTGCAGTCTCCTAATCTTTCTTGTAGCCCTCTGCTGGATCCTCTTCAGTAATTCTTGGTCTTCCTTGAACTCGAGAGCCCAGAATTGGACACAGCACCCCAGATGGAGCCTCACCAGGGGAGAGTGGTGGAGGAGGATTAGTTGTGATCTTTAAAACAGTCAGTCACTTCAATGAATAACCTCTGCAGGACCCTAGCTATTCCTGAAGTTCCATGGTCCAGCAGAGGTCACACTGCCACTAGCAAGATTGCTCCATGGATATGCCACAAAAAACAGTTCTGTAGGGTGCAATTTCTGGCTCCTCTTTGTCCTTCCAGTTGTGTTCACTTGCATGTTCTCTGCTTCCTAGGGGAGAAAAAGCTTCCTAGGCTAGGAAAATGTCAAGAGTGCAAAAGTTTGATGTATCAGCTGATGATTTAGAGATCAGAGCCCTGCTCTGGAGAGGAAATGAAATAAAATACGGTTTGGTTTCTGTTGGCATCCTTTTTATAGACCTCTTCCTACAGCATCTTGACAATACAGTTGGAGTTTCAGTGGAATGATGTCATAAAACAACAGAGCCTACAGGACCACTAGACTATGGAAAATATTCGTAAAAAATATTTGTAATAAATACTAATGACCACTTGGTCTGTGAAAGATCCCGTATTTGGCACTTACAAAGCTCTTTACAGATTCTTAGAAGTTACTGCGATTGTTATCTATGTCTCCAAACACTTCTTGAAGACAAGAAAACACAAACCAAAAAAAAAGGGGGAGTCTACTGAGAAGACCTAATGTTTGAGTGGTCTTAAACGGATATTTTCCACCAGCAAGGAGGCCATATCTGAAAGAGAGCTCTGTGTTTTGAGGAGGACAGGTCACAGAATCACAGAACCAATTAGCTTGGAAAGCACCTCTCAGATCATTGAGTCCAGCCTTTGGTCACCACCCAGTCAGCTACACCACAACATTGAGTGCCACGTCCAGCCAGTCCTTAAACACCTCCTGGGAGAGTGACTTCGCCACCTCCCTGGGCAGTCCAATCCAATGTCTAATCACCCTTTGTGTGAAGAAATTCTTCCTAATGTCCAACCGAAACCTCTCCAGGCAGAGTTTACTGTCGCTGCTCGCTTGGGAGAAGAGGCTGACCCTCACCTGGCTGCAACCTCCTTTCAGGTAGTTGTAGAGGAGGTGTGAAGGCACGAAGGTGTGAAGCACAGGGCTTGCTGACCTCAATATGACTTACAATTCTTTGGTTGCAAAGGTTGCTCCCTTACTATAACTACTGGTGACTGTACAGAAAAGGCATTAGAATTTCTCTTCATTATGTACAGTACTGGATATTGGGGTGACTGAAGCCCTTGAATGAGAAAGTGGATTACAAAGAAGACCCTGTTTTAAAGAATCACCAAACACTAACAAAATATGGTAATCTGAAGTGTCATCTGTGCTGAGAGCATTAGTAAGCTTTCACCTTAAGAACAGTCTCAAGTTGACAAAAATGGGAAGGGAGCTCCTATCAACAAATGCTAGGTCATTATTAAGTCGTCGATGGTTTTCATAGGAAGGACTCATTTTTCTTACTGAAAAATTACAAATACACTCAGTTTGCTAATGTGATGCTCATAACAGCTCAAACTTGGGCCGAAAGCAGATGAGACTTGTCAGACCTGAGCTTCTCCTGTCCCCTGCAAGGGAGAAGGCTGGAAACACAGGCACATGTGTCCAGAATATTGGTTTCTGCTGTGACACTGTGCTGCATTTTGCTGTCTCATCCCAGCGAGACCCAGCCACTTGTTCTTGAATCTCTGCTTTCTGAAGTTATTCCATTAAGTGATTCGTAACTGAGAGGGACCAATCTGGTTTTTATTTATGCCTCAACGTATGTTATTCCTGTAAGAGCTGTACATGTGCTAGCAGCCCTGTCCCGGGGAGGCTTTGCCTGGCAGCCAACCAGGGCAGAGAAAACCTCCACAACCGGGCTGTAAGTGAGCCCCTGCACTGGCCGGTGAGGGAAATGCCCGGATGCCCAGGAAATCAGGCTGGGAGAGAAGCCTTAGCACATAAAAGCATCTAACTGCAGTACAACGGAAGCCATTTGCTTTTGGGGTTTTTTGGAGGGAGTGAGGGCTCAACTGTAGGGCCAGCTCGGGCTCCCCCCTTTCGTTTTTTTCTTCCCTGTGGTCCTGTTTCCCTGCCCATGCCTGCATCACCCTGCTTCGCCGTATCCGTGAGCCAGCTCGTTGCCACGAGGACCTCGTGGCCGCGACGGCCGCCATCCGCGCCCAGCCACGACCACCGCCGCCGTGCTCCCCGCATTGCCCGTGGCAATGAGCCCGGACCACCAGCCCGCAGCACCCAACTTGCAGCCACCGCACCCCGACCCCGAGAGACCGCAGCTGCTCCAGGAGCAGCCCTGCCGATGGAAGGGACACGCTGCCTGCGGCTGTTTGGAAATCGCGCCCAGCCCGCCACGGGAGCTACGCAGGCGCACTGCGGCTCACAGCACACACGCTCTGTCTGCTGAGCTGACGCCGACAAAGCGCTCAGAATTCCTGTGGTAACGCTGTCCCTGTCTTCTATTTCTTTCTGTTTATCTCTCTTTTCCCTCCCTACTCTCTTTTCTATCCCCCTTCGGTAGGAACATTTACCCTTTCCTATCAATAGACGGTTCTCAGAGACAATATTGCCGTGTTTGCGCTTTATTTTCGTCCGAGGAATCTATCAAAAAGAATCCTCCCCGACTCCCTCTTTTATAGTGGAACAGGACAATAACCTTATGATAGAATTATAGAATAGTGTGGGTTGGAAGGAACCTTCCCACCTCTCTGGGCAACCTGTGCCAGTGTCTCACCATCCTCCTCACAAAAAATACCTTTCTTACATTTAATCTAAACAGGCCCTCTTTTAGTTTAAAACCATTACCCCTTGTCCTATCAACAAGTCGTTCTAAAACATCTGTCCCCATCTTCAGCCACCCCATCTGTCTGTGCAGTACAGTTAGGTAGTGTGAGCCCTCACTGCAAACAAAGTGATTCAAAATAAATGTTTTAATCTTGAGGATTTGGAGATTGTAACCAATTATATGAGTGCTTGGGGCTTACAGCATCGTGGGGTGACAAGAAAAAAAATACATAAAAAGCTTTCTTATCAGTAATTTCCACAAAGCTGCACAACAGAGCAGGTGGGGTTTGCATCTAGAGCTTTGCCTTGGCTAACTCGCCTTTGTACCTTGAAGTTTTCTCTTTCTTTGTCTGTCGATCTCAGGGTGCCTGATAATACTCCAAGGGGGGCCAAATGCACTGCCTCTACCAGCTATAGCTTAGGGGAAACACTATCAACAGCAGAAAGCTGTGTGGATCAAAAACAAAAAGAGAAACACTAATGAATAAGTGGGAGTGTTGGCAAGGCAGTGTGTAACATTGATGCTAGCTGGGAGAAATGGCTGGCTGACCTAGCCCAGCTAGAAAAAACAAAATGCTTGAGAGAAGCAGGTGTAGTTCCATTTTACAGGACCACCTCATACTCATTAAGTTGGAATCAACTTGTGCTAATACAACATTGGCAGAAACTGAGGAGTCCTCTATGATACAAAGCTACAGCAGCAGCAGCTTCAGTTCCTGCAACCCCTCCAACAACACAATTGACAGAGGGAGCAGACCCAATAGGGGGCTGTATCCTCTTCCAAAACCACTGGCCTTACAGATGCTGCACAATTAGTCTTAGAAATATCTCAAGTGCTAGGTCATGTGGAACAAGAGTTTTAGGAGTGTTGCTCAGATAGCATTAAAGTGTTATAGCAGGCCCTGATTTAGGCATAAATTGACTAAAAGAGACTTAAGTCTCCATTTTACCTTCTGGAGCAAAAAGCAGTGCCAGGACCCAAGATTTGGCTCATGTTTCACGATGGGGCAGGACTGCCCCAGTAGAGAGACACTCCATTAAAAACAAGGGTATTTCAAAACCAATGTCAAATTAATTGTAATTCCTGGGTTTAGGAGCTTGTCTTGCTCGTAGCTTGGAAGAGACTGTCAAAATTACTGCTACTGCCAACTGCAAGTGAACATGAGGGTGTTTGGTCACAAGTAAGGAAAAGAGGTAGGAGCCAGTTGACAAGAGTTTCAATACTGAGGAGTCTTGGTTCATGTACCTCTTTAGACTGGAAACAAGGAGCCCATTTTTGTGCTGCTGCACTGGCCATCTGCAGTACTGACTCAAATGATCTTTCCAGGCAGATTTGTGTGCAAGAAGAGAGTAAACAGCAGTTTGCCTAAACACAGGCATAATTATTCCAGCCACTCCTCAAGGTTCATTTGAGTTTTCTTCTCCAGCAGTTATTTCTACCCACAGTCTCCACAACCAAGAGAAATGTTTGGTTTGCCCAGCTCCATTTGTAAAGAAAAAAATACAGAAAAAGCCACATAAGCAACCCTGAAAAGCAGCAAAAGACATCTGAGCAAACTTCTGAAAGGTAACTCCAGAGTCAATGATGAATTTGAATCTAATATGGATATTGAAAACATTTCTTTTAAAAAGTACTTACTGTGACTTAGAGTACAACTTACGCCGTAATTTAAAGAGTTCCACAGAAACAGCAATATAAGGTGATGCAAAGAGAGTTATACATAGTGGAGAAATCACAAGTCCAAAGTATGCAAATGCATGGTAATCATCAAACACTTGGTTTAAAAATGAAAAAGCAGAAATACTTTGGTCTTAAGTACTTCAGTTCCCAAACTGTTCAGAAAGCCCTTTATCAAAAAGATAATAATTTTTTGATACCGTGTCAAGTATTAAGTGTTATTAGGAGAGTAGAATATGATTTATTGCTGGAAAATTGAAACAAAATGGAACATATGCAGGGATGGAACGTGTTTTTCTGAGGGTTATTCTGTTTTGAAATAAAATAAGGAGGCCAAGATTTTAGGGTTTCTCTCATATAGTAAGAAGTCATGGCTACATTTAAATTCTTTTAATTTTGCCTGGAAATTCAAGTTTGGATGTATATCTCCATTTGACACAGCCAAGAGGCAGGGAGAGGAAAAAGATCACTTAATAAACTTAGAACTAAGCCGAACACTTATTCAGCCCCTTTGTTCAGCGATCCAGAACCTCGGCTGCAAAACCTCTTGCACATGGGGTAAAACGCTCCGGATGCCTGCAGGGGCCACGCTCGCATTGGAACACCAGCAACCTTCGCGAAAGCGAGTGCTCATTTAAAAGTCCCGTCCCCACTTTTACCTCAGAAGTGCCCCCCGTGGATCGAGTCAAGCCGAACACTTATTCAGCCCCTTTGTTCAGCGATCCAGAACCTCGGCTGCAAAACCTCTTGCACATGGGGTAAAACGCTCCGGATGCCTGCAGGGGCCACGCTCGCATTGGAACACCAGCAACCTTCGCGAAAGCGAGTGCTCATTTAAAAGTCCCGTCCCCACTTTTACCTCAGAAGTGCCCCCCGTGGATCGAGTCAAGGCAAACATGGAGTAGTTGTCCTTTCACCCGGCAATATCCGACATCCCCCCGCCCTGCCCCGCCGCGCCCGTCCTGCCTTCACACCG
>NW_008237619.1:6132879-6141442 GCF_000691975.1 Corvus brachyrhynchos
CGGCGGGGGCAGCGGCTCCCAGTATCCCAGGCAGGCGAGGAAAAGTAGAAAAAGTAGAGAAACTTTCAAACATACAAACCTCTCTTTGATGGCTGCATATAACAGAGGCCTTTTTTTATTTACACACACACACGGACAGCCGCGGTTTTCTCCACGAATATGAGCACCCGTGGCTGGCCTTTCCCTAATTTAAATGTATGGCACAGCCCTGAATCCAAAAGAAGAATGTCTAAAAATAAAATTTAAAGAACGAAACCACGGTTTTGTTTGCAGATGTCATCCTGTAGTAAGCAGTGTAAGTGACATTACAGAGTCATTGACAGTGTAATGAAGGGCATCTTATGCTGCACCACCTCTGTTACAACAGCCAGCAGAGAACACCAACGAAAGCCTCAAATATTTCATTGTGGAAAAATCCTCCTTTGAGGTATTTGCCAGGAAGTTGCGATAATCTGGTTTTGAAGCTCTGTTTAAACGACACCAGAAGACTCCCTTGACCCTTTCCACTCCTGTCAGCATCAAGGTCTTGTGTTGCCAGAGTCCCCTGTGGCTGTAGGAATAACCAAGCCGAGGTGCAACTCTCCCTACCAGTTACTTGGACTGAACTCTGAGCCACCCCCCTCAAGTCCCCTAATTTAAGATTTCTGCTTTTCACAATCCAAAAGCTTTTTTGTTGAGATTTGTGGATGAAATTAACTCCACGTAAAGATTAAAAGTTTTTCACTCTCCCTTATCGTCTCAGGCAGCTCCATCCATGCCTGCTCTTTAGCATAAAGTGACACTTTCACTCTCAGATAAACAGTACTCCAGCAAATACCCCTCAGCATCTGGCAAGCAGATGCCTTTGCAGGTTGGATGATGTAATGAGTAAAGAGAAAAGGGCAATAATATTTCCCAGAACGACCACCTCTCTCAGAAATCCAGCCTCTGTGAAAGCTGTTTCCCTTTCCAGGTCTGAGGGACTTCTTTTGCATTTTTTTTTCAGACAGCAGAATGCATCTCACATCACTGCATTAATCCCTACCTAATGGATATCCTTCTTTTGCAGAAGAGTTTTCAGTTAGACTGAGCTAAATCAGCCAATAATACTGATAATTGTAATTACCTCATCTATTTACCACCGGTTTGATGCTTGTCTTGGCAGTGGAGCAACAATCACTTCCTGGGATTCCTCATTTCCATCCACAATTAAGATGACTTAAAGGTCATTCTAAGTGATAACCAATGTTGCCAGTGTAAAAAACTCTGATTACCTTCCCCGGAATGCTGCAGGGATTCTGCAGTTCTGCCGGTCAGTGCACATCAAAGTAACCACAGAGAAGTGCGTGCATAGAATATTTTACAAAACTGATAGGGACCATGGAAATAACAAAGCATCTTCTGCATTTTTTTACCTAAGGTCAACAAAAGGCCAACAGTGCTGCCACATTCAGTCAAGTTCAGACCTTCCTTCATTTTCATCTTACTCTTTTGCCTTATTCCAAAGTTAGTCAGGAAAGTAATTCACTACTCCTCTTGCAAACTTAGGATACATGCTTGGCACGCAGGCCGGAAATCAAGCTCTTCCCTTGCTGGAGGAATAGAGCGTCCAAACAGAACATTTGTTTGGTTGCTGATATTGAGCATTAAACTGAAGCAAGGAACTAAAATACTAATTCATGGCAAAGCTTAAATGCTGTAAGATGAATTTGCAAGTAGTGCTTGAACCACTTTCCACAGGACTTAATGAAAAATCACATGGTCAATTGTCTGTGGCTCCAAGACTCACAGGCCTATTTCATCACATTTAATGTGGTTTCTAGTGTTTTTACTTCATCAGAGCTATCACAGATACCAGGCACTAACATCAACCATGAAGTCACACACCTATGCCTTGATCCAAATAATTCATGAACACATTAAAGACAAATTAGAGCTCTAGATGTTTTAGGATTATTGTAGCATCTGCATTTTGGTCCAAAAGGCAAGAGAGCACCTGGGAGCAGGCGAGCTGGTTTCAGCCTAGGCACCTGGGGGAACAGTACTTTACATGTCCATGACTTGTTTCTGGGTGAAAACTGAAGTAAAATGTTGATCTACTCCCCTGGACACTTGGAGTCCAAGTGTTGCTGTTTGTAGGTATCTTTGTAGCACCACATCTAATTTATAGCTGAGGGAGTGAAGGCCCTCGCACTCTACGTGAAGAGCAGGTTCAGGACCATGTGATGAAGGGGAATAGCCACGAGAGTCTGGGACCTGATGAGATGCATCCCAGGGTCCTGAGGCAACTAGCTGATGTTGCCAAGCCACTCTCCATCATATTTGAAAAGTCATGGTGGTCAGGCAAAAACCCCAGTGACTGGAAAAAACAGAAACATTGCTCCCATTTTTAAAAAGGGGAGAAAGGAAGATATGAGGAATTCTTTACTCAGAATTCTTGACTGTGAGGGTGCTGAGGCACTGGCACAGGTTGCCCAGAGAAGCTGTGGATGCCCCATCCCTGAAGGTGTTCAAGGCCAGGCTGGATGGGGCCCTGAGCAACCTGGTCTAGGGAAAGGTGTCCCTGCCCATGGCAAGGGAGTTGGAACTTGATGAATTTTAAGCTTCCTTCCAACCTAAACCATTTTATGATTTTATGAAATGTATCATAGAAGTGTGGCTGACACTGATAAAGTAATAGCTCTCTGGACAGAGTGCCCAGAAAGTTAAACAAATAATTCTGGCTTTGCAAAGTTCATGCAACAATTGAATAAAGAGCAAATACATGCATTGGCTATGACTTAAGGAAAAACAAACATTGATGTTCTGGTTTTAATACAACTTGTAACACCAAAATAAATAAAAAGTGAATTTGAATACAAAGACCCACCTTATGAAAATCCATTTTTTTGGAGTGCTATTAGGGATATTTGCTCTTGGATGGATTTTGAAGGTACAAGTTCAAATCCATAAAATTTAAAAATGCTTCTAGGCCTAATCCTATCATCTGGGGGAGGGGGGGGGAATAAAGGTACTTACATTATACATGAAATTTTGGAACTTTTAAACGTTAATAATTATTAACTATGTTTATGTGTCTGCTTTTTGGGTTTTTTTACGAGTAGTCTGTAAGACCTTTGCAAGAAACTTTCAAAAGGAATACTTTTCCCAAGTTTATATCCCATCCATGCAATTTGTCAAGCTGATTTCTAGCGTATAAAAATGTATCCCTCCCTTACAAAAGTCTTTCATCTAGAAGAACATGCAAAAGCAATAATGGAGATTTTAAAAGTCAGGAGAGCTCAGCTTAATGCTATCTGCATGAACAGAGGAACTGCACTGACTGCAGGAGCATTTCCTGAAACAATCTATAATTCACAGGTAATTGGCTATGTTTCAAGTTGATCAGAGTCCTTTGAACTAGTCTAGCAATTTGGCATGGAGAATCCAGTGTAATAAAGCCAGAAATGCCAGGAGTAGTAACAGTAAGAATTTTCTCCCCAGATTTTCCTATCCCTCTATTATGATGATGAAGAACAGAGAAATCTAGGAAAAGCAGAAGCACCAGGAGAAAATAGTTTGAAGATCTCAAACATTTTTCTTCTCAGAGTTTCAGTTCCTGAAGCAAATATGGCTCCACACTGAGAGCTGTGCAGGTGAGGTCATCTGCAGTACTGTGCTGCTTTCGTGCACATGTTAAACCATGACACAAATGCATAAAAAAAGATTGAGCCCTGTCCCTACAGTGCCGAGCAAGAATTTTGCTTCTTCTTGTCTCATCAGGTATCAGCTGAATGAGAGAAATGATTATTTAAAGCTGCAAATGTCAACACAAAGCTCTGAAACTCATCTCTGTGAATGTGGAATGGCATTTCTTTTTACTATGCTCCAGCTTGTGATGCAAGTTTCATATTAGAAAGTGAGAGATTATCCACACTGAGGAAAATGACCTGCACTAACCTGTCATTTTTTGACGAAGGACAGTCAGCAACTGAATAGTCAAACAAGTTTACAAGGTGTCACTTCTAAATAGCAGCAGGCAGTGCAGAGCTCATCTGGTGTGCTCGCTCGGGGTCAAATATCAAGCCAAGTCCTAGCTTTTCAGTAGTTCCAGAAACTGGGACATGGAAACCTAAGGCAGAGGACTGTGGGAAAACAGGGAATAATCTGCTAGCAGAGGAAAGAAACGGCAGCTGAAAGAACTAGAAACTCTCCCTGCTTCTATCAAGTTCCTTAGTCACATCTAGGTGAGATATCTGCATGTCTGGCTTATGGTTTCTTGTTTTTAGACAGCTGGTAGGAGACATTTATGTTATAGATTCATAGAAGCACAAAGCACTCAGAACAGCAAATGAACTCTGCTGCATCAGTTAGTTAAATCATAAAGTATTCTGAACAAATGCCAGAGCCAATGGAGTATTCAAAAAAAATTCATCAAATCATAATAAAAGGTTCCCAGTTCCCTGGAAATAGTAGCTTCTCAACTTTAAGGCACACTGTGATGATAAATAGTCAGAGGCTGTGGGGAAGCCACCCCAGAAAACCTCATGAAGAAGCTGGCAGCTCCGAATTCAGCGCAGTGTCTGTGTTAGGTGGTGATAAACGAGGCTCCTAGTCACACACTTAGTCCAGGAAATGCAGAGACCAGCTTCATTCCCAGACACTGTCCTGTGTTTCCACTAAATGAAGCACTAGTCCTGTGGGAAAAATAGTATGCAGCCAAACAATTAAATCATGTCACATAATACACATTGTGTGGGGGAAGGGAAAAAGGGGCTGAACTATCCTTCCAAAGGCAGCCCTAGGTCTGGATTTGTCCAGCTTTTGAGAGTTTAACTTTGCAAACCTAATGGTGTTCTTTCCATATTTTTTTAATGTTGCAATCTTATCTTCCTCATTGTTTTGTTAATTTTTGTTCTCTCAGTCTCTCTGGCTCACTTACTGCAGTTCTGCACGTACCTCGGGTGAGTCAGGATAGTTAGCTGGGGGAAGACAGCAGGGTGAACAACCCTCTGGACAGAGACACGAGGCAGAAAGAACAGGATGGGGAAACTGGCCAGTTAAGCAATGAGATGAAAAACATCAGCTGTAGCCCAGCCTAGGGAGAAAGAGGGAAAAACACTTTTTCAGGAGAAGAGGGAAAGTGAGAGCAGGAGCACAGCTGTGGAAGGTGAGCGTGGAGCAGCGAGGAGGTTGGAAATCCAGTGTCACTACATAGGCATTGCCTCATGCAAGCCTTTTCCCTTGGCTCTTCTGCAGCACAGAAGGTAAAGGTCCTTCTGCTTGCCATGTGTGGTTGTTGTACCAGTCTTCATCCCATAGGACACCAGGGCTATAAAATCTCTGGAGCACAAAAGCTTCCCCAATACACACATTTATCACACACATGAAAGAGAAAGAGCAGTAATAAGGAAGGAGTCCATCCAAGTCACAAAGTTCTCTGTGACCAGGTGCAATACTCCCAGGAGACAAACACTTTCCCCTCAGTCACTGTTCTCCCAACCAGCTCCTTACAGACATGGCCATGTGTCCCATCTCACTGGGAAATGGATCCTTTGGTCTCCCATCTATCACTTAGTGAAACTTTGGCCTCCCAAAACACCTGAATTTACAGAGCCCCTGTCAACCCAAAACACATCTTACAAACCAGGTCCCTCCCAAAGGCAGCTCTGGGCTCTCTCCACCACACTCCTCCCCAGGCATGCACTACTCAGACACCCCCATGAAAAAGTCCAGCCTGAGCTCCCGACCCCTGATGTCACCAGCCCTGCTCCCAAGCCAGGCACCAGGTCACAGCTGCAGAGGTGCTTCAGCATTAATTCATTTGGCTCTTCCTCCCCTTTGCTTTAATCCAGAAGTCCAGCTGGCATTGCCACTTCCACAGTGCAGACTCCCACTTGTTCCTGCCTTTTCACAAGGTTTCCCACAGCATGGGAATGTCCATCTGCCCATGGGTTATATATTGACACAGACACCTTATCAGCACAGGCAGGCTTAAACATGAGTTTGAGCTCACAGGTCAATACTGGATACAAATGGGGTCACAGGCAATCAGCTAAGCAGCTCTGTAGGAAAAGGCTGTTGTAGGGAGGCTGGGGATTGATTGGAAGAAGGCTGTTTCTGAAGAGAAAGCTGAGGAAAAGCAGACAAACCCAGGGGCACCTTGAAAAGTAATAGTTTGTGGCCAGGCAGGGGGAGTGTTGGACAGAAACCCACAGTACAGCACAGCTCTCCTGGGACCTGCAGATATACAAGTGTCTAATTGTCAGCACATGTCTCTGTGTGTGTATATATGTATGTATGTATAGTGCATGTATTATATAAATATACATAAAATGTTACTTTGTACCTTGGTGTACAGGCACAGTGAAAATGAAATGACTGACTAATTTAGTAAACCAGTGATTAGTGTAAAAGGGAAAGAAGGTCAGTTAAAAAAAACTGCTGAAGTTCCCAGCCAAATCATCCTCTTTCAATTACCATCAGCTTTGTTTTGACTTTGCTGTGACTTACTTCGTTTGTTTTATGAATACAGTTGTTTTACCTGCTTCTTGTTTCTGAGCAAATAACCGCATTTACTTGACAGGACATATGAACTGATCCTGCCAATGTGTCCATCTGTGCTTCACTTCACAACCATGAATAATCCCCCTGCAATTAGCATACTTGTAATGAAGTTCAATATGGCTTTATGTGCCCAGATTTCCTCTGCAATAACAGTGAGAGGCCAAGGACTGTAACTCAACATTGCCTGTGCAAAGAAGCTGAGTGATTTAAGACTCCTGCTGCTTCCCAGGTGTTTATCTCTCTCCCACTGCCAGCTGTACCCTCACAGCAAAGCTGCCCAACAGGAGAGGCATCCCTGCCCTTTGCCATCAGAGTTCTCAGCTCAGCAAAGCAGCACAAACCTCCCCACACCCCGGACTCTGAACTAGACTAGCCAAAATTGGGCTGGACATGCCACTCATCTCACTTAGCTGTTGTAGAGAGGTTGCATCTGATGAACAGAGATGTTTTGAAATGTATTTTAAAATATGGGTTATTTTCAGCTAAGTTGCATGTGAAAAGTACTTGTGCTGCTTATAAGAATAAAAATGCTATTGCTTTTTCTCACTGAGAAACTTCTGTCAGAATAAATCTGGGGCAAGAAATGTGTTGTCTTTCCTATAGTAAGGACTAGGAGAGAGTTTCCCAAAATATTTTGTGTGTTTAACATTTAAAATATGGAAAGCAGGACTGAACACTGGGACCAGCAAATCTCTTAGTGATGATGTAGTGATTGTAGGCAAATACCTGAGGAAGGTTTCAGAGAGGTGTGGGCAGGCAAGCCACCTTGGTTTCTGGGTGCAGAGTGGAAGCTGATGAGCCCCAGGGTTGCCACAGAGGTGAAGAGAAGCTTGGCTGGCTGGAGGAGCAGCTCCCTGGGCAGTAGCTGATGAGCTGTCTGTGATGTTGGTCACCTGCCGACCCCAAGGAAAGCAGCAGCCATGGGGACCTCCATCCCTCTGCACCTTTGGTGCTCATCCCTTCCCTCCAGCCTGGGCATTCAGTGTGCATGGGGCTGGGGCATCCAGGGCTGCACCAGCAGCTCACCAGCCAGCTAAAAGGAGGGGAGTGTGGGCTGTGCCCTGGAAATGGAGGGCAGAGGAATAGCACAGTTTGGGAAACACCGGCAGCAAGGAGCTGCCAACGAGTGATTCAGCAAAATGGGATCTCCAGAGCTGGATCAGGGTTTTCTGCTGACCACAGGGTAAGTACTGCAGTCCCTAACTAATACCAGACTAAACTCTGCCATGGGTTTCAGTGTATTTTGATTTCCTTTATATTAAAAAAAGTCATATATTAACAACACAGAGCAAAATTTGACCACATGGACCTGTGCTCTTGATGGTGGTTGTCTCCTGCTGGCACTGTAACTATTTTAGTCTCAAACTTGTGCTTGCACCGGACTATAGTTCATGTTCTCACTCAGTATGGACTGACTCCCTCTACTGGAAAATGGCTATAAACGTTATCTAGTTGATTAATGATCGTAAGTGAAAGAAATTGCAAACAATATATTTTGTAGCAAATGTGCAATTTTGATTTACGCTGTCCAAGGAACTGTAAAAATATTTTACTTCTTCCCTAATCACTGGGAAGGAGCTAGGAGTTTTAACTTCAAAGTTCATCTCTGAACTTCAGAAAAATCCACACCACTTGCACTAACCTTATAATGCATTAATCCACTGAGTAAAGTTCTGATTTCTCTTTTCTTCTGTATCTACAATCAAGCCTTGAATGGTATTCCTCTGTAATGCTAAAGGACCCTCTCCTCTTGACTTCTTCATCAAAGGGGACAAGAACCTGCCACTGACTTTACAGAAGCACCAGGACATGACATGTGGGACAGATTGGTTTCTTTAGCAGCAACTTTTGAATACACTTTGCAAGTGGAAAAGAGCACTTGCAAACAGGATTTTAATGCAAGAATTCCTGTTATTTCTTAGGAGTTTTAAGAGGTGGAGCTGATATATTCCCTTCAGAAATTAAGATCCCTGGTCCAAGTTATTTGCTGGATAATTGATCTTAAGGAAACAAAGGTTACTATTGTTAGATGAAGTCC
>NW_008237619.1:6141464-6159372 GCF_000691975.1 Corvus brachyrhynchos
GCAGGATCCAGGTCAGACACAGCTTTATTTTTTTTCTAGAAGAATGTGGTATCCAATGCTTTCTCTTTTTGCTTATTTGATACCAGGCCAAAGAGTCTTGAGATAAGATTTGTGTTTTAAAGTACAACCATAGCACAGCATTTATGCCTGCTTCTCTCACTCCACCCCACCCACCAATGTGTCTCAGATGCCACATAAAGAAAGAACCTCCAAAGGGAGGAGTACTTGGTGCTTAGTGCCTTTCCTGAGGTTATCAATATAGGCACCAACTATACCATATAATTTATCTCTATCATCATAGAATCACAGAACGGTTTGAGTTGGAAGGGACCTTAGAAGATTGTGTGGTTCCAAGCACTCTGCCATGCACAATAAACCTGGTTACTCAGGGCCTCATCCAGCCTGGCCTTGAACACTTCCAGGGATGAGGAGTCCACAACCTCCATGCCCTTGTGAAAAGTTCCGATCCAGATTTCTTGTAGGTCCCCTTTATGTACTGGCAGGGGATCTACGGTCTCTCCAGAGCCTTCTCTTCTCCAGGCTGAACAGTCCCAAAACTCTCAGCCTGTCACCACAGGGGAGGTGCTCCAGGCCTGTGATCAGTTTAGTGGCTCACCTCTGGACTCATTTCAACAGGTCAACATCTTTCTCATGTTGAGGACTCCAGAACTGGACACAGTACATCAACTAGCTGGGAATTAATAGAACTGATTGCTCCCTCTCTGCCGTGCCAGCTCTGAACTGCAGCCATTGAAACACCCAGCTGCTCACAGCTCCTTTAGAGCACTGTGTTCCCCTTTTCCACTGATACAGCTATTTAAGGAATGGCATGCTTTGTCTGCAGCAGCTTCAGTGTGGCCCACCATTTTCACCTTCGGTCTTTCCATCAGTGCAAAACTTTGTTAAAAGCCACTGAAGACAATACTGAGGGTTCTCCTGCCTTCTAAGTAGCTTCTCTAATATGGGATTACTGTGGCAGCTTCAACACACACACCTTTCAGTCACCAGCATTTAGGGTTTAGTCCAGATCTGTCCTTCCTCTACTCTCTATATTGCAAGTAACAGAAAATAAGGCCCTGGAGTTTGCCTTGATCTCTCTTTGTGAAAGCTGTGCATGTAGTGAAGTTCTGTGCTCCTGTCAGTCCCCAAGTCACCATGAGAAATTTCACATGGATCCAAATCTTCTTGCTTCAACTGAAAAGAAATTTTTATCAGTCTTAAGCATTCTCAGCTCAGAATTGCTTTGGATTAGGTAATACATTGCAGTGCATACCATGAGTGAATGATGGATGTTATGGTTGATGTCCATTGACCAGTTGAGACCTGAATTATCCTAATGTGAGAATCCTTTTGTTCCATGCAAAAGGCATCAAAGGAATGGAAGATCTCAGAAGCAGCCTCATCTGCAGCTGTGGGTATGTAGAACTTGGCACAATGGAGAAGGAATTCATGAATATATATTTTGCATCCCAAATTCTGGGCTAAACTGTGATTGTCACTCCTGTACAGGTGAGAGCAGCCCAAAGTTACTTTGTTCTCCTTGAGGACCTTTTATTGCTGCTGGGACCACTAGAGCAAAGAAATGCCCTAATCATTCCTCTCTGCCAGGCATAAACTTGCCAGGCTAATCTAAAATCACTGTACCTGCTTTCTGACAGACAAATTTCTCTGTATAGGAGTCCTCAGGGAGTAGACCCACTATATTTAAAAGGCTTATGAGAAACATTTAAGATGTATTTTGTGTATACAGGAAGAGCAGTATATCAAATGAGAGCCATTGCATAATGGTACAGGAAGGGTTGCTTTTCAAAGGACCAAATCTTAGCATTCACCTCATATCATGGGATATGGCTACAGGCAACCATGTCCATGCATCCTTCTGCTTGAGCTTTAGAGCAAAAAAAGAGTTAATTTTTGGTACTTCATTATCGGAAACAGGACAAATTCTCCAGTCTGAGGACTCTCTTTAGGGCCCTCGATGGCTTTTTGATGAAAACTGTCACAAGTTGGTTGGTCTTCTCAATACACCAAAACTCTGTCAGTTTGGAAGATGTATGAACTGAAGCATTTCCACAAACATATAAGAAGGACAAGAATGCATCCAGTATGACAGAATATTGATGCTCCTTGTATCACTTACTTCTCTCATTTTCTGTCTGACCTCAGGGACAAGACACAGCTGAGAGGAATTATCTTTTTCCAAAGAACTGTAGATCTTGAGCTGGGATTCAGAGGAATCCTTCTAATAGGAGAATAGCATCTGCCAAGCCAATCTAAACAGTGAAAATGAAAATCAACGTGCTACGAGCAATGTTTTCTATGATGAGTGGGTTTATTTTCACATTTGTTCTCGCACAGTTACCTAAAGCTCTGGCACAACAACTGCAGGCAGAGCATTCTTCATGAAGTTTGTTGTATTTCAGTGTTCAATTCTCTCATTGAAAGACTTAGATTTTGGCTGTAATGTCTCTCTGGAAATATTTCAAGACCTGTTTGTTTACAACAGTTTTGGCAGGAGGCTGTGGTAAGCTCAAAGTCCCGTGATTATGATTCATTGCTGTGTGAATAATTTCAGTTATCAATCTTGATTATATTTCTATGTGGCTTTACACTATTCACATGTACACTGAAGGCATTCAGAGCCAGGGCTGTGCTTACCCAAATACCATTTTTTGTGCTAAAGAACAAAAAACTGCCAATGAATATTTTAATATTTTTGTATTTAATATTTTGTTTCTTTTTTTTTTAATGGGTATTATATTCTTCTTCAGTTATACATTGTGGTTGCTTTATTTTTATTTTATTCATGCATTTAAGTATTTCCCTTTTTTTTTCCAACAAAGGATTGTTGTATGTACATAAATACAGCTGTTACATCATTTTACCTGTGTGGGTTATGACATTCCATGTACCAGTACATGATAAGTTAATCAGCACTCAAAATTTAATTCATCCTCCAAACCACGCTGCAATTAAACAATACCTGAGAAGCAAGCATAAATATTTTGCTTTGGGAATGCCCACCCGACAGATGAGGTAACCACAACTGATGTTCTTAGCCCTCTCAGAAAACACTGGGGTATAACTCACTCTTGAAAGGTTTGTATGTATCCACATCTTCCCTTCCCACAGGAGCACTTTCTAGCTAGCCTGAAGTGCTGGAAGAATCCACAGGGATTCTTGAACATTTTACCAGACCATGGTCTTCCACTTGTAAGACACAGCAAGTTCAATATTTCCTTCATGGGTCCCTGAATCACACCAGTTTTCCTGCTCGTTCCCCTTTCTGTTTCATGTTTTCAGTATTTCTTCTTAATGAGCATTTTGGATATTTTTGTCCCTTTGTCTTCACTTCCCACTGAAGCCTGACCCCCGTCATATCCAAGGTTTGGATGCTGATGCAACTTGCAGCCATCCCACTCTTGCAAAGGGCAGAAAACGCAAACAGTGTTTGCCCAGGAATGGGTGTTTGTGCAGAAACTGCCCGCAGCCAGCCCTGTTGCTCTGGGAATTCAGGATGGAATCAAGGCAGTGACCATTTTTTTTGTCAGTTGAGACTGAACTAGTGACCTACTGTGAGAATGAAAACCCTCTGGAGTCTTTCTGACTACTTGTATATTCCACTTCCTGTGGAAACAGAAATATCAGACGTGCCATTGCAATCAGATTCCTGTTTGGATGGTTACCTTCCTTCCCAAATTTGTTACTAAATACTTGTTAATTTCTGTGGAGAATTATTTCATGCTATCATGCAAGTTTCAGTCCTTCTAAGTAATACTATTGCCTCAGACTGGATGGGACTGAGCTGGAAAGGGCTGTTGGTCTAATCAGCCATGATACGAAGCAAGAGAGAACACTTTTGAATAAAAAAAGGACATTATGTGAAAGCTTCTGTTTCCAGAGTCACACCATGGGGCTGATGGGCCAGTTCAAAAGCACATGAACACTTACAGGCTCTCCCATCAGAGAGATGGGATTTGGTGGAACATGGGGGAGCTGTTTACAGGCAGAGCTGCCCAGCTGCCTCGGTGGCCAGTGAGGCTTCTCTGTGCTTTTAGGGAGATGGTAATCAGCAAGTCAGAGGCAGCCACACATGGCTCTCCTATTTTAGCTCTGTTTGCTGTTTTCTTTTCATCAGGTGTGGTGTACAACCAGCATGTTGGTCTGATGAACACAAGCAAATTCTGCTGGGGCCAGTTGAGTTAACCTGTCTGTAAAACAGGAGGAGGCAGCTGATGGCCTGAAATGCAGGCAAAGCTGATGCAGACATGGCATTCAGCTCTCCCAAGACGTGAGGACAGGCTGCTACCTGAAAGGATGTATGTGAGAGGTTTCATCTGAGGAACTCAGACACTGCTGGCCATGTTCCTTTCTATCCAGATCTTTTGTAATGCAGCCTTCAGATTAAGGTTGTAAAGGGAAAGTCATCTGTATGTAAGTTTTGGCTGACAGAAGAACTTTGTAAAAATTCAATCTGGATTGGGAAGGACAGGAACTATGCATAGGAACATTTTTGCATTATTAGATTTATTAGTTTATAATATATGTTACCAGGTAAGAAGCAATTTACAAGCATCAGTAAGGGTTCAATTGCTTTCTCATCTATCCCCCAAAGCCCTAAACAAAAAAATCAAACAACGCAATCCCTTAATGGAGATAAGTGTTACAAAATTTTAAGGATGCCCTAAGTTTTTAAAGGGCTGAATATTCAAAAGTAAGGCTCTAAGGTAAATTAGTAAGATCTTTGTTAATTACAGAAAAATCACAGGAAGAATATCCATCAGACCTTGACTTTTGCTCATGACTTCATTCGTCTTCACTCTTTTCTAACTGTATTATCCAAACCAGGCTTTCTCCATAGTAGGCCTGGGGAGTTTATTCCCAAAGAGAGCAGGGTTGTATCTGCAGAGAACACTGGCACGTTGAAGAAAGGTGGGCATAGTGGGATTGTGGGAGTGTGTATCTGTTTGTGAGCATGTGGAGATGAGATTTACACCTGTGTTCAGGAGATCCTCAGCCAGAGGAACAGAGTTTTCCTAAGTCCTGCTTATCATAGACAGCCAGTTTGGCCCAAGTTCTGGAACAGGAAAAAGGGTTGCAATGCCTCAGCAACCTCTTGAGGAGATTATATGGAAATATGAGAGACAGAACATCTCTGACTTTACTAGAGAATTTTCAGCAAGGCTCAAATTTTGATGAAGCAAAAGTAGAGATGTAGTAAAAGAGGTTGGCAGCTACATGGCAGGGCTATAAACTGGTATATGGAGAGGGGGAAGGCCACAAAAGAAGCAAGGTGATGAGGGTAAAGCTGGGAGAAAAAACTAACTGTGTGACTGGGAAAATGGGACTGAGGACATGGGAGAGGGCTGGGAGATGCCAGAGAAACCAGAGTCATACTGCATAGGGATAGGAAAAGCAGAGAAGTGAGACATCAGGGAGGTGTAGGAGAAAACACAGGCTTCTTTCCTCTTCTCTTACTTACATAAATTTGGAGCTGAAAGACTGTCAAATCAAAAAGATACCTGTTTTCAAGACAAATCTCAGTGAATGTCAGGGGCAGGAAGCAGTGTATGCTGCTTACGTGTACTTTTTTCTACCCAAACCTACCAAAAAGCCTGTTTTCCATTAAAAAAGGAACATAAGGCTTTGCATGGCTCTGTAATACATAGATGGTGGTCTCCTCTACAATGAACACATCCACTACTGTCCTGCTGCAATGCTAAATTTGCCTGAGACCCTCTTAGAGTGGTTAATTTCTAACTTAGATCTTGCTACCAATACACTCCTATGACAAAGGTCCCTGAGACCCTCCTAGAGTCGTTAATTTCTAACTTGGATCTTGCTACCAATACACTCCTATGACAAAGGTCACATTTCTAAAGACAAAAGTAAAGAAAGGAAGGTAGTAACATGGTGCCAGTAATGCAGTTGAATTTTACTTTTAATTTACAGCTTAGGGGTTATTCTAGCTAATAGGCCTCTTCTAGTCAAAACAGAACAAGAATGCTCCCTCTGCTCTTCAGGGGGAGTGTTAAGATTGATGATCTCAATGCATTCTAGCTGCCTGTGCATACATAACCTTTCTGAGTGCTTGTTTGTGATGGAAACTGTTCGCTGTGTTTTGCAGGTACTTCTGAATCTTCAGCTTCTTCCCGCTCTCTCCTTGGCTCTGATTTCTCTCCCATTTTCTTATGAGACTTGCTTTTTCTCAAATGCAACTTTTCTCTTTCTCGTCTCTCCTTTACACCTTCAGGTTGCTAAAAGGCAGGGGAAAAATAGCAGGGAATTAAAAGTGACTCCTACAAGAACAAAAAAAAAGCTCATTATGTTATTTCACGATGAAACAAAATATTCCAGTAACCTGCCTCATCAAGATCGGCTTTACCATGATGGGCTCAAATTCAAGGCCCAAGGCAGTCACCCTGAAGCTCAGCAAGAAGCAACACACATGCTTTGATTTTACTCTGTATATGATAGGAGGGTCACCGGCCAAGTGGACTTGAAGAGGAGAGCAGACAGGAGGGAGAGAGGAAGGGGGTCTGAGTTTTCAGCCCAGACTCTGTTTCTGTCCTTTCACTTGATCCATCTTTATGTGCCTGAAAGCTGCTCAGTGCCAGCTGCAAAGACCTCACTGAAAACAAGGTCATGAAGGGTTCTCAAAGACACATCTATCAGACAAAAGCAATATGCAGGGAAGGAGATGAATTACCTTTCCCACAATCTTCACCTGTCTGATCATGGTGGTTTGAAATGCACCCACAGAGCTCAGAATGCAAAAAAATGCTCCATTTGGAGACATCGGTTTAAGCTCAAATTTCCTTTCAGATCTCTGACCAATTGCTCAGTTCTTTGAGATTCTCAAGTCTTTCACATCTCCCAAACTGCAATGGTGACTGAGGGAATGACAACTTGGTCTGCTTGAAAAACAGACTAAAATACACACCTCACTGCTGATTACAGAGGGGCATTGGAATCCAAGCTTTTAACTGGAACTGAAGCCATATTTAATACATTATGCTTGCTATACCTAATCATACAACTATACACTCACAGACTTTCTAAACACAGGCATTTTTGAGAAATTATAAATGAGAAACCAGACAACCACTGGTGAATGCTGGCACATGAGGCAATGTAAATTTCCAAATGAAATCAACTGAAGAGCTCCTAAAGAGGAAAAAGAAGATTAGGGAATGCATTTGAAATTTTGACAATAGTGTAACAGTGCTGTCATCACCACAATTCTGCATATTCTTAGAGGACTGGTCATGCAAGGACTATAATTATGGGACTGATCATGTAATTATGCTGCTTATTGAAAAGAGACCTTTATTTCCCTTTTGCTGTGCAGAAGGTGTTCAAAGAGAGCTTAAAATTACTTTTCCATACAAACTGTCAGTGTCAAGAAACTGAAAAAAAAAAAAGATTTTTCCTTCTGTGGCTATTTGATGCTAATGTCAGGTGTTATTTAAGCACAACTTTTTGAATGGAGTGACAATTTGATAGTGTTCTTCTGATACTTAAAAGTGAGTTAGGATTTATTACCCTTTCTTCCATTGTGTGATGCAGCAGATATTATGTATCAAAATAATAAAAATATATTAAAGTGTCATAGACAAAAGATTGCTACTGGCTACTTCATCAATACACACCAGACAAAACAAATGCTCATGGCTCAGGACAGAATGATGGGGACAAGGAAGAAATGGGGGGAGAATCCCCTGCTGCCTGCATGCCCTTTCAGTGAAATTATGTTCAGCCACTTACAGCAGTAGCTGCTGCTGCAGCTGTGTGGTGACACTGCAGAAAGCAGATGGATGGAGTCCTGAGGGGCAAGAGAGAAGCCTCTCAAACACTGCAGTGTCTGGCAGTATTACAGATAACACCATATGGGTTAAGTCAGGTCAGCAGCAGTGAAAAAGTAAGCTGGGTCTTGCAGCAAAAGTGAAGCAAATCTGGGTTTATATTGTCATGTTTTGTTGTCACAGCCAGAGACTCTTCTGAAAACATTGCCATATGAGCCAGTGTGGTGTCTCATTTTGAGGATAAACATTCCTGAATAAGCCTAGACAGTAACACCACAACAAGAATCCTCACACTAATGATACAACTTTAACCTTGTTTGTGCTACTGTAGTAATTTGAGACCACATAATATGAGAAATTCCAATTGGAGTTTATGTCTGCACTTCCCCCAGCAATGTCACAGCAATTACACAAAGGATAAAGCTGACTTGGTTGCTTGGGCTTTTTTTTTCTGTAGTGATCTTAAGTTAGTTGTTACCTACCAAAGAAACTGAGCGTTTGCTTTTGAGATGCAATTGCTTTTCAAAGGACTCTGCAAATTCCTGAATGGAGTTTGATCTTGTCTCTGGGCATGAGCTGTCTGCTGAAGGTGTTCTGCTTGCCTTCCTGTGGCAGTGGCATTTGACATCTTGGTCTTGAAATTCCTTGGAGCCCCTGAGGTGGCCTGAAGATGAGCCTTTGGCAGAAGCATGAAGTTGTGTTGTATGGAGGGAGGAAAGCTTGGCCTGAAAAACAAAAGGTCTTTGTTGAGTAATGAATATTAAAGCAGATCACACAAGGAAGAATTTTTTTTCTGCCACAGAGACTCTCCAAACAGTGGTGCAAAGTGAAGGACCTTGCCCAGAATTCTGTGTCTTTCTTTTTATGTGCAGGAGAATCATACTGCCAAGAACCTGCTTTCTAAAGGCAGCAGAGGCAGAATTTCCTATTACTGCTGGGTTTGAGGATCTAAGTTTTGGCAAACAAATGAACATTTCAAATGTAAAGTGTGCTGGGTCCTCTTAGTGTTCACTGACACTAAAAGGAACTGGGATTCTTCATAACCTCAAAAACTCAGGCTTTGCGCCCAGCTGCAGTTTCTAGGCAGGACTCTCAAAAAGCATTACCCAGCCCTTTGCGGCCAGATGAGTCAGATAAGAGGTTTGATCCCCGGGTCAAATTCTCAGCATGGCCCACAGGCAGCCTGGATGCTTCATTGTCCATCTTTGAATTTTCAGCTGATTTCTTGGACACATTTGTCCCAAACTAATGAAGGAGCAGTTTCAGGGCACTGAGGGATACATCCCAACCAAAGTGGTAGGAAACATACTTCCACAATTACATTTGCAGGACTGAAGTGAGGAGGGAGTAGACAGATGTTTAGTTTCTGTGTGATTCAATTTTCCCAGGCCTGGCATGCAGATAAAAGCTATTGATCTGCATCAGCTATGTTTAATTGAATGTCTGTAAAGGAGATACAGAACTGCTGTGTCCTGCGGAGTCATGTGTTGGTGGTTTTACTAATGGACAGACCTGTAGAAGAGATGGGTGAGAAGGACACCACACAGGGCCAGGGATACCCCGAACCCTGCCAGCTGTTGATGCTTTTTCAGGATGAGTAGCTGAACACTGATAAGATGCAGATGGTGAAAATTGTGAGAGATGGGAGGTACTGAAAATTACACCCCTGCAGGTGTCAGATTAAAGCATTCTAGGCACCCAGGTGCTGCATACATTTTTGAATGCATGTATGTTTTGGACATTATGAGGAATTTCTTCACAGAAAGGATGGTTAGGCATTGGAATGGGCTGCCCAGAGAGGTGGTGGAGTCACTGTCCCTGGAGGTGTTTATGGAAAGACTGGATGTGGCACCCAGTGCCATGGTCTAACTGGCATGGTGGTGGTTTGGTCAAAGGTTGGACTCAACGATCTCAGGGGTCTTTTCCAAGCCAGTTGATTCTGTGTTTTGTATAAGCCCGGTGCTAAGTCTTCAGCTACTAAGTAACTATGAGAAGTTCTGCTGGCTTTAAGGGAGCTGTGATTGTTTATAACAAATGAAGCCTTATCCTACAGGTTCTGCAGAGCTTTCTAAGAAAATCCAGTAGAAAACCTTACACTCAGAGTAGGTGTGTGTCTTGGTTGTTTTGTTATTTTAACAAACAGGGGAAAACTAAACCAACTTGGTATAGCGTTCACATGAATCTACAAACCTTGGACTGCAAGGGACCTGAAACATGTCCTGCACACAATTTCATGCACTCTGGTCCAGATGCTGCTATAAATGTATTGGCACAACAGGAACCTATGCAGCCTTTCTCTGAATAGTGGGGCTGTGCATTCATATGGCTGTGGCTACATCACTTTAGACAGGCTTGATGAGAGATGCTAAATATAATAAATCTCACACCCAACAGAAGTACCTAATAAGGAGAGTTTACAAAAAATATGGTACCGGTTCCATTTTTTTTTTCCAGGCATAAGCTTACTATGTCCAGTATTATGGACTGTCTCTGAGAGTAGTGTTAACGATTTCTGCCATGTCGTTTTTACTTTGGTTTCAAACCAGTCAATACAGCTGTAAGTTCTGTAAGGTCATATTGTATTGTTACTTTAGAAAGCATCAAAGCAATCACATTGTGCTCAAGGGACGAGAGCACACATGCCATGCCAGGCTCAACAAGCTAAATGTCTTCTCTGTCATTTTAATGGCATCAACATATATTCTTTCCTGGAAATAAAAATTGTCTCATGGTAAAAATCACTGGTATCTGTTCCTAGAGGGTTTGGGGAAAAAAAAACAAACTACAAACACAGGAGGACAGCTGAAATGGGGGATTGTATTCTATCCTGTTTTGCAATGTCTGTAAATGTTTTCTTTTACTAAGACATTGCTTTTTAATTTCCCTTCACAGATAGAATTACAGTGAAGCCCTCAACAAAAAGACTGCAGTTTACCTACCAATATGGCAGCAATGGTCCAGAAAAGGGACAGCCTTTCCTCTGAAATGCCCATCTGCCTCAGTGGGCTAAGGGTAAAGCTACACAGATAGGTCTATGCAATCATATTACTGTGACTGTGCCTTCTCTCACAGTGCTTTGCATGATACATTAAATTCTCCACCATCAAAATGGGGATTTTTTGCCAGTGCTGGGAAAGCCAGAAGCACCAAGGGATCTCAGGGATTGTTTCTCTTTACCATTAGTACTCCTTTTTTTCTGTGTTGGGTAAAGGCCACTCATGCTCAGTGTGTCTATTTACAAAACAGCTAATCTTCTGCTAATTGCCCATCTCAAACACACAAAAGTTACACAAACAAAAATAATTCACACAACAAAACTTGTTGTCAGTATAATTTGCCTTATCTCTTTCTCAGTTTCTGTTGTAGACAAGTTAATTGCTTACATCTTTTGGGCTTGATCTGAGAGCTTGCACAGCTGTCAGTAAGAAAATTAATCTTCAGTGTGTCAGCACAAGTGATCATTGTTTGCTGGAGTTTACACAATGTCCCGAGTATTTTAGGGATATTTTGAAACATCTGACATTCAGATGCTCTCCCATGGCTTCATTTCCTTCAGAGAAGCTTATAGACAAACACATATTTCTTAAAAATGTTTTGTTCTGGGCTCCAATTGGTCTATAGTAACAATATTGTGGTAGATCACTCTAAGTTTAGTTTAAATTAAATGTCAGTAGCTTCAACAGCAGTCAGTTGTTCTGCTCCCACTCTCAGCTGCTCTTAGCAATTTTCTCCTGTGAGCAACAATGTCTATTTGAAGGTGGATACATGTATCCATGTACCAGTTCTCCTTTGCCTCCAATCTTTTCCTTACAACAAAATGTCTGGGAAGTAAGAACTGTTCTGAACCAAAATGATGTAGGATAACTAGAATGTGTCAAGGAAAGTAATAACTGGAGGCTTCAAAAACAGTATCACAGTTAATTTGTCTAAAGCTTGCCAGGGGAACAAGTTAAATAAAGGAGAAGGAAACAGATGACTTAATTGTCCCGTTTTCACATTCAGTGTTGGCCCACAGCAACATACACAGCTCTGAGCTTTCCAGGAGAGTGGAGCTACGTGTTGTTTTAGCCTGAGTGTGGAGTTACGTGTTTTAGCCTGACTTGCCAGTGACCCAGGGAAGGATGAATATAATTTTGTGTTCCCCTCTGCAGAATGTGAATGACAATAGCAAAAGCATTTTGCAAAGCTCATCTCAGTACTATGTGTGAGGTACACCAAGATATTGGGGAAAAAATAATGAAAACTGTTGTTAGTTTGGGAGTTATTTTACAAAGCTTTATCCGAATTTGGGATGGGGGCTGTACCACAATAGGATACCACAGGAGTTTATTTTTGTCTCTGAGGTGGGAGCAGGGGCTTGAATGTCTTACTACAGGACAGGAAAAACTACAAAGATCAATACACCAGTTTGGAGCTGAAAATGATTTTGCAGTAGAACCACCTTTTGTGCCACCCTGAGAGCACGTAGCTGTGTAGCACCAAAAGGCTTGTGGGGCAGAAGCAGTTCACATGGGCAGGACTGCTCTGCTGCTGATGCCCTGAATACCAGCCTTGGATGTGAGACCAAGTGAGCTGGCAGTGCTCTTTTGGCTGTTCCACTGCACCTGCACAAGGAGCTCTTGCCAACAGCTGTGTCAGAACCTGATTTTCATGTAAACAGTGGAGTTATCTCAATTTTCAGTGTTGAGACAGAAGAAAGGATACACTGTGATCTGCTGTGGAGGTACTAACATTCAGAAGAGATGCAGTCTAATCTCAGTTATTACACCTCCTGATAATTAGCACTGTTCTGATAAAATGAAGACAATGTTTAAATAACAGTACCAGTGTTTTGAATCTTACAAGAGTTATAATTTGTAATAATTAATCTTACAGTAGTTATAATTTGTAGTAACTATGAAAAAACCACACATCCAGGTGCAATAGCAAGCTACTGCTCTCAAAAAGGAGATGCTCTTTCTGGAGGTATTTCTAAGGCATCAGTAGTGCCCACTTGTTTAACTTCTGGCTTTGGTTAAAGACAACGTGTACTAATGCTCTTTATTACCAACTACTCAGCTTCCAAATCAAGAGTTCATTTCAAAATGTATCCCCAAACCCTAAAATTCCCAAAAAAATCTTCCCGTCTCATTCCTCCAGCCAACTTCAGGCACTGAGAAAAAAAGCAGTCAAAATTTACATCTTCTGTATGAAACCAGTGGAGCAAGACAAATTTGTGTGAAGCATTAATGTAAAGGCCAGACATAATTAAGTGCACACAATATCTTTAGCTCATTAAACAGTAACATCAAAAAATCACAGTCTTTCTGTCAGCCAGCTTAATCTAAATTCCAGGTACGGATTCAGGAATGCAAGTATAGCAAAGTATTTGAATAGCTGTTAGCTAAATATTTAAATAGCTTTTGAACAAACTGAATATAAGGACATGCTTCAAATGAAATGTCTGTGCACACATGAATACAGCCACAAATATACAAGAAGATGTGTTCAGCATGTTGCTGAATGGAAAGTGATTTAAAGTACATTCTTACACTCCAGTTTCTATTGAGGCCTAAAGAAATCACATCTGCAAGGATCTCTGAGTGAAAAATATAAAATACAGTAAAGATAACTAACCTCCTCTCCCCCACCCCCATTAATAAACATTATATATTCAGCATTCTGATGGAATACAGCAGCAAAGCTCTAGCTCAGAGTCTGTCTTGCAACCTGTGGCCGAGGTGAAATATAACAGTAAATAACAAACATGGCTGATCAGACCAGAAGTTATGAATGAAGGTTACCTCTCCAGCCTGTCCAAGAATTCAAAGAGGGAGGAAGTGGTTTTGGACTCCTTCATTTTTCTTAGCCAGTTTTTTTGGAAACGAAAAATCCCACAGCTTAGAACATGACAGCTGCAGTGGAGAACAACTTGCAAGGTGGAAACACAGAATGGCACAAAAAAATGTTTGGAAAAGATTAGCTGTTTCTCCCCAATGTACTAGCATTTGCTTTGTTGCAGCCATAATGATCTAAGGATATAAGTAAATAATGGTTTGTAAAGGAAAATAGTATGTCTGTTAAGACAACTGATTGTTTTTCCAACTGTCATTGGAAAAAAAGGAGACAGATTTGGACTACCTAAATGTTCTTTTAAAAGTTGAAATAAAAGCAACAATCTTTGAATAAAGAGAGACTGTGAACAGCTGTTTTCAGTTTAACCTAATTTTGATAATCACTTAGTTGTGAGCTGCCTTCTGCACGTGAACCTGCCCCTTTCCCAACTGTTTTGTTAGTTAAAGAATAAAAAATGTACTTCTACCTTAAAATCTTACTTCACAGTTTAGTAAGCTTTGTTTTATATCACTGTTTTCAGAGTCAGATATTTTAAACCAGGAGGGACTGCATCCTCTAGCTTAAAACAGAAGTTACCCCTGAAAACAGGTGAGTCCCAAGAGGTAAAGGGTAAAATTTCCTGGAGACAGTATAGTTGCAGAATTAGGTCCAAATCTTTTTAATACATATGGAGTTATACAGTTTTTCACATAAGAACAGACTCATTACAGACCATCTTGAAGTACGCAGGTGCAAAATGTTTTGATCTCTGCCAGGTTGTGCTGAGCAGCCAGAACAACATTGTAATACACAGTTAGGCAGCTATCACACACTTCTTACATTTCTGGTCCTGTCATCACTTACCTTGGAGTTTACCAGTTTTCCTGTATTCCAAGACCACAGAGGCCTGACCCTGGCAGACAGTTAAGTTCAAAAAGCAACTAGTAGCTGCCAGCAGGAACTGAACTTACTTGGCAAGGTGTCCCATTCTCCTCCTCATACATCCCTAGGGCCCTGCCTCTGGGGATGGAAGTTATATTTATACATAAATCACATGCACACACAGAGAAAGCTGCACACAGCTCTTACCGGTAGGGATGCTCTCCTTTCACTACAGAGTCGTGTCTGACGTTTCTTGAGGCCTCTGCCTTCTTTCTCCTTCTCATCGATCAAGTTGTGGCCCCAGAAGCTGCTCATCCATTTTGCAAAGAAAATATCATCATCCTCATCATATTCCATGCACAGATGCTCCAAACTTGGGCGGGGGGAGGGGGGTCTCCCAACCAGACAAGGCAAAGCAAGGTCAAATTCTACCACCAGGCCAGTAGCTTCACACTGTTCTGCCAACAAGAGGAAGCAGAGGCACAGTTTCAACCACTCTTTCAGCACTCCCTCCCCAAAACCTGTCTCACTGCAGCCCTGGGCACCATCTAAACATAAGTGCACCCTTTCTCATCTCTTTTGAAAAAGGTTTCCTTTAACCTTTCCATTGCAGCGATGTCCAATATGACACTGCCGCAGGGGGCGGGTGGCAGGGCTGTGGCTGCTCCCTGTGTTGCTGCTGAGTGCCCCAGCTGTCAATACCGATGCAGAATTACCCAGAGTTACATGCCTGCGGGGGGCCTACACAGGCTCAAAGTAGGCTTGTGATTTTTGAGAAGCAGAATTGACATATTGATGTTGGTCAGAAGCTGGCACAGCTGCTTGCAGAGACCTAGCTGGCTCTGTGGGAGGGAGCACAAATGGCCCACTCTTCTGCTGTTGCTCTCTCTCTCCTGACTTCTGTTGCCTCTGCTCCTCCTTCAGTATTTAGGAAACATGGTCTGTCTAGGTAGAAGCCCTCCCTGAAGCAACTGCTCATTCATTTTTGGGTTATGACAGTGTAAGCTTGCAGCTGCTGCTTTTCACCTGAGTAATTTCATCATTCAGGGCCATCTCAGGGTTATGGGAGGTCCTGCCTCACTTGAATGCACTCAGGGTAAAAATGTGCTGGTTCTTCCTCACCAGCCCTGGGTGTAAGCCATACAAGCCTTGCCTACACCACAGAACAGAACAGGGCCAGGGATTGATTTTTGGCGCTCAGATCAAGTATCTAAACTGACCACATGTACCCTATGTGGTGTTTGTGCTGTGGGTCTCCTCGAGGCTCTATGTACTGCACTGTGGCTGTAATATGTTGTTGTCATTTTTGTGTCTCCTTTATTTCAAAATCTCTGATATAACACAGAAACTGTTGTGGCCCACGAAACTGTTGTTTGTACAGTATGAAACCGGAAGATGTGTTACATGCTTTGGGCAGGAGGACGAGGAGGGCTCTAAGGCTGTAGAGCCTGTTGGGATGGTGTTGGAAGACTGCAAGGGAGGAAGAACCCATATCTAACTTCTTACTGGAAGAAGTCCTTGGTGTGTGCTAGGTGTACTGCTGGTGCCCAGGCATTGCTGTGGAGATGCTGGGTTGGTCTTGACCAGAAATATGCCAAAAAACTTGCTGGTAATTTAGCGTTACAGAAAATGAGTGGTCCAGCATTAAACCTTGCCTTTTCCCCAACCTATTTAGAGCTACAGATGTAGCTACAAAACTCCCGTTTCATCCGTGTGGGTGTAGGTGTGAGGCTTAAGTACAATGTAGGACTGCTCATTCTGAACGATATGGGTGAAGGGAACGATTGCTCATGGATGTCTACGTGCCCAATTTTACCTTGTCCAGGCAGGCAAGAGTGTGATTAGCAGAGGGAACTGAGCACACGGGTGTGCAGATGGAATCACCTCAGATGCTCTGTATGAGAGCTTGGAGATGCCTGCAGCAGCCTGGATAGGAGCAAGAGGAATGCCTCCAAAACAGTACAGTAAAAAGATACCTGAAGCAATCAAAAGTATGTGTAGGCTGATTCTCCAGGTGGGGAAGGACATTCCTGGCCATACTCAAACAGCCTGAATTTGATTTACATCCTGGAGGCCACCCATCTGTACAGGCAAGGCACATCTGAAGGCCTACAGGAAGCATCATGTGGGTGGAATTGAGGCTGTCCCAGCAGGAAGCTATCGACGTGTTGGATACATATTTTCTATTGCATGGTTCAGGTTTCTTCTTTACTGATGTGCAAGACAGAACTACAGGTTGCTGTGTGGCATACCAAATGCTTCTGCCCTGCTGAGACAGGTGACAGGGAGAACTGGGAGAGAGATTGTCCCACAGCTTTGTCAAAATATGTTTACATAAATAGTAATAATCCATAAATTAAAGGACATTTCTCAAGTTGTTTACTACCAGACATGCAGATATACTGACTCAGAGCGCAGCAGGGCAAATTTTAGTTGGGATCCTGAGGAGTTTGCTTTGCAATCTTATTGCTGTTTTTATTTGAAGTCCTTTTTTCTTCTGTGAAATATGTGTCTTGTCACATTTTGCTCCCATCTACAATGAAATTTCCAGCCATGAGATGACTGGAGCTATCTGGTTGTAAAAACATGTCAAAGATGACTCCTCTTCATCTTCAGCTGAGTGCTCCAGGGAAATAAGTGGCGACAGAAACAAAAGGTTCCTGAGCCTACAGGTAAGGATTTTAACTAGGCATAGACATACACATGAACGAAATTCCAGTATTGCACATTAAGTAATTTTTATGACAGACTGAATTAATAACTGGAAGAAAACAGAAAGACTTAATTTATAACAAGGATTGCTCTAAAACTCTTCAGTACAAAGTCCTAGAAAGTTTGAATCATCCATGTTAGCTGAAATGTCACAGAATTACACAATCACAAGCTGGGTAAGGTTGGAAGGGCCCACAGTGGATCATGTGGTCCAACCTCCCTGCTCAAGCAGGGTCATCCCAGAGCGCATGGCACAGGATGGTGTCTGGATGGGTCTAGAATATCTCCAGTGAGGGAGACTCCACAGCCTTGCTGGGCAACCTGTTCAGTGCACGGTCACCTGCACAGTAAGGAGGTTCCTCCCCATATTCCGGTGGAACTTCTGTGCAGCAGTTTCTGCCCATTGCTTCTTGTCCCATTGCTTGGCACCACCGAGAACAGTCTAGATCCATCCTCCTGGAAGCCCCTCTTTAGTTACTTGTAGACACTGATGAGGGCCGTCTCCTCCCAAGGCTGAAGAGGCCCAGCTCCCTCAGCCTTTCCTCCTAAGAGTCCCTCAACCGCCCTGGTTGCTCTCTGCTGGACCCGCTTCAGGAGCTCCATGTCTCTTTGGTACTGAGGAGCCCACAACCGGACACAGCACCGCAGATGTGGAGTGCACTTCTCGTGTGAGCGGCCCAGAACTCCGTCCGCAC
>NW_008237619.1:6159883-6170037 GCF_000691975.1 Corvus brachyrhynchos
TGCGCGTGCCGGGAGGCGGGCCCCGGAAGGCCGCTGGCCCGGTCCGGAAAGCGGCTTTCAGGGTGCCGGTCCCGACCGAGGAGCAGGCGTGTGATGGGATGGAGCTCGGGTGACATCCTGTCGTGCTCTGCGTGACACGGCCGGCAGGTCACAGAATCACAGACTGGGCAGGTTGGAAGGGCCCACAGTGGGTCATCTGGTCCAGTCTCCCGGGTCGAGCAGGGTCACCCAGGGCACATCGCACAGGATTGTGTCCAGACGATCTGGAATATCTCCAGTGAGGGAGACTCCACAGCCTTGCTGGGCAACCTGTTCCAGTGCTCGGTCACTGCACAGTAAAGAAGTTCTTCCCCATATTCTGGTGGAACTTCTGTGCATCAGTTTCTGCCCATCGCCTCTTGTTCCATTGCTCGGCACCACCGAGTAGAGCCTGGTCCCATCCTCTTGGCACATTTCCTCCAGATGCTGATAGATATTGATGAGGTCCAGGTCCCCAGTCAGCCATCTCTTCTCAAGGCTGATCAGGTCATTCTCCTTTAGGGTCCCTTAACCACCTCTGTCACTCTTGGCTGGACATGCTCCTGGAGCTCCATGTCTCACTGTGGTCAGCCTGTGTGACCCACAGTGCACTTAGCACAGCGATCAGGAGTAGTTTGTTCCGAGAACAGGCGTTGCCAAATGCATCTTCTCATCAAGTCCATGAAAATATAGAAGCCACAGAGTTTATGCAGCAGAGACTTTAAATGTAGAATTTTCCTAAGTAGGAATGCTCTCAAAACTTACATTTATCCCGTTGTAAATTACTGTTCTGAGAATTTTTAGATAAAATGGTCTGTGCAAAAACTGAAGGACAACATGAAAGATCAGAGTCCAGATCAGATCTATGGTTCTCTTGTATATCTGTGTTTGGAAAATGCCTCTAAGATGCACTTTCTGCACATCTGCAGCCACAGATGTACCTTGCCAGTCACACTCCGTTACTGAGGTGAGGTTGCAGTTGACAAGCATGCTTAAAGTGATGGATTTGACAAACTGGTTGACTTTGACAAGAATGTCCCGTACTGTACTTTCTTCTCCCATTCTTGTGCATCATCCAAAATGCTTTGAACTGTTAGACAGTTTAAACTTCCCATCTGAAATGATCAGGAGAGAAAAACATCACCCTCCAGAGACTGGAAAAAGTCTCTTTTAACCTTGATGGTTTGAATGATGAAGATTGACTCGATTGGGCAGGCAGTGGCAGGCACACGTGGGAGTGGTGAGGAAGGTGGCAACTTCCCCAGCCACTGAATCATAGCATTCCTGGAAGCACAGAATCTCTAAAACCTGTGTTGGACCTTGAGGCAGTTATTTGAATGCAGTGATTTGTTCCTTCCTGGGCACCAAACAGCACTGAACAAGTTGTGTACACAGGACAAATTCAGACTGTTTACTGTGGTAACTTTGGCTCGTGGCTGCAAGCAGCATTTGGCATATTTATGGGACTGTGCTTGTTGAGTGTGAGCTCTAGTTTTCAGGCTGCTTGTGACCTTTGTCTCGCTGCAGTGATTTCCCTGTTGGTATGTTCACTTTGGGTTCCTTGATTGTGTTTCTGAATTCCAGTAATATCCAAGGGTTTGTAGTCATTCTGCAGTTGTAGAAAGGAAGTGCTTAAAACATTTAAAACGCTTATGTAGCATTTGATTTAAAATATTGTGTGTTGCTCCACAAATTGAATTATGAGAAGACTCTGCATTTAAGAATAAGTTGAGTGGTGTGACCTGATCCAAAGTTTCTTGAAGAGTGTCACTGCTTACACTGTAAAGAAATGGGAGGTATTGCTTAGGAAAGCTGCAGAAGATATCAGATTTGACTGATTACATGAGATAATTGTCTAGCTGGTCAAAATACGGCTGCAGCAGGAAAATAAATGTGGCTGCGAGTTCCGTTGACTACTTTATGTGTGTGTGGAGAATTGTCTTCCTGTTACTCATGTCCAAAGCAATGATGCCATGTAGATTTCATGTTTCCTCTCATGTTTTATTAGTTATGGATATTATTGATAAGACCCATGATTGAAAGTACAACCAGTGCAGATGCTTCACTTGTCAAACTGCTTGCATTGTGTTAATCTGCCTTTCTAACATGATGCGGTATTTTTTGAAACTCAGTTGGATTTTACATACAAGTCTGCACAGTGAATAAGAGCCAGTAATTCATTTCACAGTTGAAATACAAGAGGAAAATCTTTTGGAAAACACATGGGTCAATAATGAATTCGCTACCAACAGCTGTGACAACTAACTATTCTTTTACTCATAGATGTAACTTAGGACTCATACTTCTTTGTGCTTTTCATTAAGTCAGCCCCTGTATCCATTTGATGTTCTGGTCACCATTTCTGAAGGCATGACCTTGAATTATTTTTCTTTGTTCTTTAAAAATATGTAATATCCAATATCTTCCCTGTTCTTTATTCAGACTTGGTACTATTTTGCATGCAGTTCAAGCTTTTCTTTTACCTGCTGCACAGGCCTCACATTTTTTTCCCAGGCTGTGTCTACGCCAGAGGATTCTCCTGGCATTGATGCACTGGCCAAGTGTGTGATCTGTGACTGACATTGTGTTGGCAGAAGCCCTTAGCACAGGTGCTATATCGGGAAAAGCTGAACTACTTTTGAGATTCCTTCTCCTGTAAGCACAGCTCCTCAGCAGTACAATAAACTGGTATTATTGGACCAGTTAAGTGATGGTGAAAAAACTTCATCTATGGATGACTTAAAGGTCATAAAACCAAATTGCATTTGTTAATGACAGTTGTCGTTGTTTCTTGTAATTTAGATGGAATGTGTTTTAGTCACTCAGTAACAGGGGCTTTGTATGTGCTCTCCTAGTTTGTAGGGAATATTGCATAATTCAAACATGGAGTGCTTTGCATATATTGCTTTAGCTGGTGCCCAATTGATTCTTTTTTTTAAACTTATTCCATGATAAATTCTTAACAGGTTTTGTATCCTCCTTGTCTTACAGGAGTGAGCACTGGATAGTCAGTGAGGTAATGTGTTGGTTGCTTCAGTATTTTTTCCCCTGAAGTTGGAATCAATTCCTTCTGTGGCTCTGTGATAGTCCAAATCTCACCCCTTAACTCTTTCAGCAAGTTCACAGGGTAACCCTGTGTTTGGTGTGAGAGAGGTCAGCTGGGTGGCCTTGTGTATTGCAGACAAAGCCATTGCTGTCCACAGCAGTTCCCTGTCGCCGCACACTTTCCTGTGAGCTGGGCATAGTCCTTGAGTGCAGTCAGTGGTGGATGAACGTGACAAACGCCTCGGCCTTTGTGGTGCCACATATCGGGATCAGCAGCCAGCTAGCATGGCTTCTTCCAAGTATCTGTTTTAGTAGCAACTGCTGAATGCTGCCTCTCTCACTGCTGGGACATCGGATCAGGTTAGGAACGAATTGAACCCCTTAGTCTGGATACACTCATGTTGGTACTTACTCTGAACTGATCTAAGCAGAGTAACTAAGAAGTCATTTCTATTGTACTGTGCACCTGTTGCTTAATAAATCTCACTGTCAACCTACTGTAAGTCTTCTGTTTCATGCCAGCTGCAGTGGACAGGTGGAGGGACCTCCTAAATGTGCGTACAATAGCAGTAGAACAATTCTTAGACTCTTGGCAGCTCATGTGCAGCTTGCTTATTCATGGAAGGCGTGGATGGCAAATTCATTTGACAGGAAGGTGACTGACTGAGAACATTGTGAAATTGTCCTGTAGACTTCAGCTTTGTTATTTCTGACTATAATATATCCTTGCTTGTGCTTTGAATTTACTTCTAAAGCTCATGTAAACATACTTTTTCTCATAGTGGTTTTAGTGCTAAGGAGACTTTTAAAACCATTTATATTCAGTTAATGCCTTTGTTTGAAATTAGACTTGAGATGAACCTTAGTTTAAAAAAAAAAAAAAAAGTAGTGGAAAGATAGGTATTCAGAAAAGAACAGGATTTTTTTTTCCTGATACCTCATCTCATTAAGAGGGTCCTCTTACTTGGAAAGGACGAAAAAGAGGTCTAGAGCAAGGCTTTACTTTTGCAAGTTGAATTAAGATGGTTGAAGCAGTAGTCACCGTCCATGTCATCTGTCAGACAAGGGCTCATGCAAATCCTTTTCAACCAAAAGAAAACGCTGAAACTCTCTGCTCATGCTTCTGTTGTGAATCACTGTCATCATTGGCTGGCAGGAAATTTCTTGTTCTGCTTTGAATAAGAGTCTCTCTCAAATATATAAAGTTCTGAACTGCTAGTTTAACAATATTGCCGTTGCTGGGAGCTACTAAGCATTATTATTCTTGCAGCTGGCTGTCTATTGCTGTTAAGTTGCTGTTTGCACACAGTTTCTGAACATTTTGTGAGGAAAGCACGTTTGCTGAGGCTAAACTATAAGTTAGGAATATTTTGTCAGTGTTGTCTATTCTTTAGACAGTTAGCAATCTGCTTGTTCAGGTACCTGGAGAACTGATAACTCAGTTTCACAAGTGTCCTTTGGCTTAAGCTCTGTTCTAAGACTTGTTAATGAACAGTTGCTGAAAGCAGTTCTGAGTACTGAGATGTTACTTTTTGTGTAGCTGCAAATAACTTCTGAGCTATTTGTTTTGTTGGGCTGTTATGAACTTACATTCATTTTATTGAGCTGGTTTGGTTGTTGCACAGATTCTTTGACCAAAAGATGACATACTGGAGAGTTTTTCTTGCTCTATATGGACTTTCACCTTGGGGATAAAAAATGTGCAGTGTGCCACATAGGATGGCAATGGGTCAGCTGAGGAGAAGCAGTGTAATTGGAAAATCATGTCTAGAATTATTACTTTGGCAAGAAAATGGAAGAAGTGAGGTTTTTTGATTACTTGTGCATGAGGTACATGAAGTTTGTTTGTGTAATCAGTTTCTTATGTACACATCTTGTGTACGTCCAGTGTAGCAATTGAAGGAATTTTTTAAAAAATATGCTTAAAAAATTTGTCAGGGTTAAATTTAAGGCTTGACAAACCTTCAAAAACTGACCTTATGTGAAGAATTACTTTTCATATTCTTACTAGTGCTATCACAAAAAGGTATTGCAGACTATATTGTAATGTGAGTTCTTTAATATCTTTTGTTTTTAAATAAACAGCCACCAAAAAGCCTCCAAACCAACAACAGCAAAAAACCTCACCAAACCCAACAAAAACATGCATTGGATTTGGTGGTGTTTTGGGAGCATACTGAGAGCTACAGCAGAGCAGTTTGACTAAGAGTGCAGAGATAAAACATCTCAGAGCAAGCAGTCTAGTTTAAGGCAGCATAAACAAACAAACAAGTTGATTTCTTCCTTGCCTTGGGCACTACTGCTGACTTACTGCATGAGAGCGTGTTGTGCTCTAAGTTCTGACTCTTTACCCCCACATTTCTTGCCTCATGCAATGGGTGCAGCAGGGGGTACCCACAGAGTCAGCAAATGTTCCATGATTCATTTCTGTATGATTGGTTGTGTGGTCTGCGACCCTGCCTCTGTTACTAAAAGTTCACTCACATTACAGAGTTACTTCTTTTAATAACTTCGGCATCATGTCCGTAGCCTCTGAAGTTTTTGTTCACTGTTGTGCATGCACACTTTGTAGGCTTGTCTGAAGACTTGATGCTTCCCGAAAACCAGCAGAGCACCAGTGACGGCCCCAGACCTACACATCTTGTTTCCAGTTACGATTCCCACGCCTGGCACTGGAGCAGCCGTTGGGTGTTATCCAGCACTCGTCATCTGTAGCTTTGTGTCTTTACTCAAGGGCTGTGGGGCAGGGCTCTCAGAGTGCCTAGGATGGAACACATGGACTGCTCAGCCTGGGGCACACACTGGGATAGGAGATCCCTGGCCTCCAGCAATTGGCAGTGATCATAAAGTAGTAACCTAGCTGCAGTTAGGCTTAATTTCTGCAGTCTTAAATAATTTTCACACTGGGAACACATGTATGAATGATACAACGTGGCCCATATCATGTGTTTTTCCATCCAAGTTAATAGGAACAGCACTGAATTTTGTGAGATTATTACAGAAAGGCATTTTTAATGTGGTTTGCTCTAGAAATGCACAAGAAAAAATTCAAGCTAACTTGCATGCATTTAAGTTTGCAGCATATGCATAACCCTTTCCTTTGTTAAAAGAAAAGCGTTGTATTTGGAGGTAAATTTAGGACCTGCTCAAAATAAATTTAACCTTTTGAGACTTTGGTTAAGTTTTAAAGAAACAGCTTATCAGATACACAGTTACTTGGCTCTCAGTAAAAATATTTGCACTCTAATTCTGGCTTATGTATCCACAGAGTTACACAGAATGTATGGGGTGAAGTTAATAATCTTTTATCAACTTAAATTTAAAGCCTTACAATAGAAAAATCTGAAAGCCTAGCAGATTGCCTTGTTCTGTGAACAATGAAGACGGCGCAGATTGATTTCCTGTGAGCCCAATGATTAATGACTTGTGAGAAAAGAGCTTTTCTGGCAGTAGGGATATTTAAGAAATTCTCTCCCTTATATGGTTTCACTTGTAAGTCTCCCCTCAGCATAATGCCTCTAAGATCCTTTTGTTCTATTTGGATGCCTGCTTTTATGTAGGAACTAAGGCTAGTACCCATTATCTGATTTTCTCCTGTCAGGATAGGGATCCAGGCCTTAAAAGACAGGTTGTAGAGCAAGTCCTGGCTTCCCCTCAGGTTTTCAGTTTTAAAGTAAATCACTTAGATGCAAAAATTGATCAGGTTGGAATGAAATGAGCAGATATTAAGGGGAATGGGCAAGTGAAATGCAAAGTTGGTTTTAAATTTGTGTTACAGCTGTCTGGTTGTAGTTTGGCCCTGGCAGTGGATGAGTGGGGAGAGGAGGCAGAAGTATGGTCAAAGAGCAGCAGGAACAGTTCCCAACAAATCCTAGATGATCTGAAGTGCAGGAGAGATGCAGTGAATCCCGCAGCTATTGTTAAAGGCACTCCTGTCCCCAGTCTGTAGTCTTTCCCTCCTCATAAAGGTTTGTAGAATGGCATATGTACTTATACATCTGTTCATTTCTGTCTGGCAGAACTGTCCCAAAATGTTGTCAATGAAGCAAGGCTGTGACAGAGGAGCAGAAATCCAGAAGATCAATGTTAGAATCTTCTGCGGCTCTTTATTTCTTGAATGCAGGTTACACCCCTTTGATAGAGCACTTCTACATCTGATCCCTTACAAACCACAAGATTTGATAACTGATGTGTAAATCTAGGGATTGCAGGTAGCAATGTTAGTTTCTGCAGAAATACAGATCATCAACATGTGGTGCAGAACATAAAGATGCATTTAGCAGGATCTCAGGCCAGTCAGCAAAGTTTCCCATCCCCTGCTAAGATGGTGATGGTCCAACACTTGTTATTGTGGGAAGCAGTGTGTGAAGCTGTAGAGGAGTCAGCTATAAAGTTGCTTTGTCTAGTGCATGAAAGGCAAACCAGCTTTATTTTCCTTAGAGGTTTTTATTTGTCTTGCTCAATAGGTCTTTCCACAAGATGTTTTCCATATTTAATTCATGGTCTGATGAGTCACCTCTGGTCTTACAGGCTGTATGTATTTCAGAAGGAAACTCTTCTGTCTGAATTGCTTTGAGGACTTTGTTGTCTTTGCACGTTTAGCCTTTGCAGAAACAGCTTACCTCATTGGTTCTTCTGATCACCAGCCATGTAAAAGATTACAATCTGTTTAGCTTTCCAAACAGAAATCACTGCATTGTTTATTGCCATTGTAGTGAATCTTGTGAAGAGGTTGTCTCCTGTCTGCTACACTTGCAAAAGAAAATTCTTGTATGTTTCCAGGAAATGAAATCAGTGAGATTTTTCAGAAGTCTGGGCTACAGTTTACAACTCAGATCCATTTTCATATCTTTGAAGATGAGCCGTAAAGTGCATAGCTTGTGTGCTGTGATGCCTTTTTAATTTGAACTAACCTATCACTTTCTTTTTCAGAGCCCTCTTGGTAGAGCCCAAGCAGCCAAGAACAAAGGAAACAAATATTTTAAAGCAGGAAAATATGAGCTAGCTATTCAGTGTTACACTGAGGCTATCAGCCTGTGCCCTCCTGAGAAAAACCTTGATCTTTCTACCTTCTATCAAAATAGAGCTGCTGCCTATGAACAACTGGTAAGAAATTAAAGATAATTACGTGTTTATTAAAAAAAGTAGCATTATCAATTTTGTATTTTGTCACTTTCATCCACTGAAAGGTCCCAGGTAATAACATCTGCTGCCTTCACAATAAGATGCTGTTGCAGCTTTTTTCAGCTCATCATATTTTTCTACATGTAAATAAAATTATTTTCTGTTAACTACTCTCAGTCTATCTTATGCAATTCTTGTGCATCCTGTTCTTCTAAGACAAAGTTTTAATTTATTTTTCTCTGGAATAATTTTCTTGTGTATAAGTTAATTTTACTTCTCTTGAGTATGAAAGAAAGGTGAAAGGCCAAATATTTTGGAAGGATGATACTTCAAAAAAAATCACAGAGATCATAGTAAAGGCCAAGACCTAAATTTTGCACATAGGGAAGTAACATTTACTCAACAGCTGAGTATACTTGGTGTTATTTTAGAAGTCAACCAGTGTTGCTTATTATGGTATGATGGATTTGCTTTTGAGGTCGAGTTGGTGAGCTGTATAAAGGAGTCGAAAAGTTGGCTTTGTACAATCTGAAGTATCAAGTGAGAGACTGTGCTTACATAAATCTGGTGTTAGAGGAAGGATAAACCAGTTCTTGTCTAACACAAATTCATGCCTTAATGAATCCCAAATGTGTGTGGTTTCTCTATTAGAAAAGCATGTTTTGATAAATTTAAATAATTTGGAAAAAAAAAAGTTTCAGGACTTTGGTGAACTTGTTTGGTTTCATTATATTTCCATCTTTTTCCTTCTAGTTGTTTTACACCAGTCTTTCAGCCCCCGTGTTACCTCCTGCAAGCATCTTTGCTTCAACTCGTTATGTTCTCCCATGGGATTTTTACACTGTCTGGTTTAATATTTCTGTAGGAATTCCATTTCTGTTCCGGGGCTTTTCTGTGCAGGTGGTTTGCAGTGGTGCCCAGGCAGTTTGTCCCTGAGGCACTTGCAGGAGCAGAGGCAAGCAGGGGAACCGGAGCACCCGGAGCCGCAGCCACGCTGGGTGCGCGTGACCCTGGAGTTGGCTGTGGGGAGCCAACGCAGGGAGCTGAGTGGGGCCTCTCTCACTGTGTTGTTTTCTGCCCACAGCAAAAATGGACAGAAGTGGCACAAGATTGCACAAAGGCTGTTGAGCTTAACCCTAAGTATGTCAAAGCTCTCTTCAGACGCGCCAAGGCCCATGAGAAGCTAGACAATAAGAAGGAATGTTTAGAAGGTGAGTGGCCCGTGCTGTGTATACTTAAAAGTGGAATTAGCTCTGCTGCTTTGGAGGTGGCAACTTCTGGAATTGTTTTGTTTGTACTTCTGTAGCTACAGTAATACAGAATTACTTTTTTAAAACCATTCATAGCTTTGGCAAACACATATTCTTCTCTTGTCAAAAGAAACCTTTTCACATTTCTCAAGCTGTCATCTGCTTACATCTGAAATAACTGCTGAGAAATTGATGTTACTGTAGCAACTCGAGGTATTCTTTTTCCAGGAAACTCCTTCGCTTTATAATAGAATTCATCTAACATGACAACCAGGACAACAGTCATTCTATTTCCATGCAGTAAACAGACTTTCTTCTTCTCTGTTTGTTTTAGAGAAATTACACTACTACAGCAATGAGGGTGTTTTTGCAAGTAGAGATACATGGTCAGAAACAAAAGTATTACAGTAATTTAAATGCATTGGACAGGTATTAGAGGGAAAACAGCTTCAGTAGCATTTTGTTCTGGTGCATAGCTTATGAAAACCAGAACAGATTGATTTTTTTTTTTTTTTTAATATTAATACTATGTATTTGGCAGAAATTACTGTGTCAAATCCTTCCAAGTGCTATTCCTAAATAGAATACCTTTTGAACTGTCAGGAAGATGTAACTGAGAAGCCATGGAAATTAAGAACTACAGGTCAGATGTGTTGTCTCAGGGCACTTTGGAGCTACAGTATACTGCTTGAAAATAGCCATACAAATTTCACCGAG